>NW_025999913.1:8874309-8938549 GCF_001458135.2 Marmota marmota marmota
TTTTTTTTTTTTTTTTTTTTTTTTTTTTTTTTTTTTTTTTTGCAAAGAGGGAAGTGACATTAACAACCAGGTGGGTTTTAAAAGATACAAAAATCCCCAAAGAAAAGGTAATGTGCTGCGATTAAGTTCGTACAGAATTGACATCATGTGGGGGACAGAGAGAAAAAAAGCCACCTACAATAAAATGTTATGCCTGTCCCTGTTTTCAATTTCCTCCCACACATTGACTGCTTCTGTTGAAACTTGTTATTGCTAAAGTACTTTTTTATCATAAAAAGAGCTACAGTTCTAAAAGAGATTGTTGGCACCCAAATTCAGCTGTGGTATTAGTGGCAATTAAATTGTTTGGTAATTTCTTTCTCGGGCATTTGATGTTATGACTGTTGTCAGTGTGCCCAGCAGAGGGGTGATTTCTATTAATCATACACACAGAAACATGACAAGCATTATTATTAGAAACACCAGAAAATTAGAAATATTACACTAATCTTTGAAGACAATGAGATAAATTATATCATGTAGTAATGGTAGGGGAATAGAAAAAGCAAAGACTTTATTGGTAAAAAGAGATATATTCTATTGCTAATCAAAACACACAAATCATTCCAAAAAGCTCTTCTCCTAATTTGGGGTGTTTGAAATTCAGAAAGTTATTTCTGGAGTGTTAGAGTCTGTAAACAAGTCAAAATAACACCTGGCATTTTGCCAGGGGAATGTTAAAGTTCGTAAACAAGTCTGGATGGTGCCTGGCAAAATGTCAGAGGGAGTGGTTTGAGAAGTAACAAAAGCGAGCCATTAGGTGTAGAGATTCCTGATTGGTTGACTGATGTATCTAGTTTATGCTAATTAGATAAGCTGTGTGGAATGTATAAATACTGCTCCTGTCCTGCAATAAACGGCTTCCACTCCTGCTGTATCAACGTACACAAGTTATTCGTCACCCCCCGGTTATTTTGCCCAGCCAGCCGGGCTGCGGCACTGGAGTAAAACAAATGTGATTTAAAAAATTTAAACAATAAGGTCTCCAAGTCTTCAAGACCCTGAGACTAGTAGGCAGACTAGTAGGCAGATCCACTGTCCAAGAGGCATCCATCCAAAAGCCTGTGAGATCCAAGGCCAGAGAATGTGGACGGTGGAAGGGAGAGCCAGTGAGACCATAGGGCTGCAAGACAGCGGGTCTCAAGATTGCAAAACATCTTCAGGCATATGAGGTCACGAATTTATGATGAAATATCAGTCTCTGTATTCCCCAAGACATCTGGCTTCTATTCTACTCTGCAGCTAAATAGACAACAAGAAGAACTTAAGGATACTCAGGATTGATTGGGAAACAGCAGTCTTGGATCTCTGTCATTTTTATTGGTGCATTAACAATTATATACAATAGTGGGGTTCATTATGCCATGTTCATACATGAATATAATTTGATCAATCTCACTGAAGCCAAGAATGAAATAGAGAGAACCTGCTAGCTAGACAGAAGTTCAAATGTTCTATAACCTAATCACAGAAATGGCATCTATTCAAACATAGTCTGTGGGATGCTGGCAAGCGACTCAGGAACAGGTTTAGATGAGGCCCTGGATACCAGGAGGTGAGGAAAAACTGGGGACCATCGTAGAGGCTCGGTGACAGACATTTCAAGTGTTTACAGGTTGAATTCCATTTTACACATGAACTAAAAATGTAATAGGAGCTACAGAGGAGAAGAGAAGAGGAAACATTAGAGAATTACAATTTCTCGTCTACCATGTGCGTCTAATAGAGATTAACTCAAGGCAGTAACTACAACCATGATATTTAAGGGATAGGGTCAGGAATGTGATATTTCTGGCACTATTTTAGCATATATTTTTTATATATATAAATATTAATTAAATGGGAGAAATTATCACCCTTTCCTAGTAGATAAAGAAAGCAATAATACAGTATTCAGCTTCCCTTTGGGCAATGGCAAAGAAAATTATGAGAAAATATGAATTAATGCCAAACCAAGAATCCAGAGCAGGAGTATTTTTTTCCCTAAGTAACATTAGCTACAGACTTGACACTTCTCAAATAAATCTAAGTGGACTGGATTTTGATTGCTAAAGGAAATCCTTAATGTTGACCGTATTAATTGGATTTCAGAGTTTTAAAGGGGCTTTTTATTACACTATTCACTTTATGATTTTTTTAAATGTCCGTGGCATTGATTTTTATTCTCTAACAACTAAAAAATATTGTCAGGTATTTGTTGTAATTTGCAGCTTATCTTTGTAGGTACCACAGGCTTTATTTAAATCTGTACTTGTATGT
This sequence comes from Marmota marmota marmota, assembly GCF_001458135.2. Lineage (NCBI taxonomy): Eukaryota > Metazoa > Chordata > Mammalia > Rodentia > Sciuridae > Marmota > Marmota marmota. The sequence goes on from NW_025999913.1 coordinate 8,876,608, forward strand.
GTGAGTGTGTGTGAATGTGTGTGTGTGTGTGTGCATGCCTACATGTGCGCATGCCCAGAAATACTGGATATTTTTTCATTTTGACTTTTCCTCTATGAAAGCATGAGAGCTTTTATGAATGGAGTTAGTTAACTACAGCTACTAGAGGTACTTACTTCATCTCTAGTTGTATTCCGGAAATACTTCTTTTACTTGTAAATTAAAAAGAGAACTTTCCCTTTCACTGAAAAAAAAATAGATTTGCAACACCAATTTTGTTATGTGTCTTAGTGAAAAAAAATCTAATAAGCATGATTTCTTTTTATTCAGAGACATTTTTATAAGGATCACAAGAATATGCTTTCTTTCTAGTGTAACTTTTAATTATTTATAAAGGAAACTGCAGGTGTGTTTTTATTTGTTGTTTCAATTGTCATATTTTATTGAATTTTTTTTTCGGATTTCCTAATTGATGGCCTATTTCGGGATTTAGGGTTACACTTTAACTCAGCTAACTGTGTGCCGCTATTCCATCAGAGTCTTGGATATCACACCTTGAAAGCTGACCTTTGAGGTAGGAGCCCAGCTCTCCTGTGTAAAATAAAGCAGAGGGGAGATCCCTTGTTCAAGGTGACGTGGCTAGAATTCAGAGAATGCCCCATCTTCTAGAAGATTCTTCCCTATTCAATGCTATTTCCACCATGCTTAAAATTGTCCCACCATATTTTCTTTTAAATAAATGGATGTTGTGCATGTATTTTATTTTTAATTTTAAAATATGCCCTTCCCTTCCTGGGTAAGAAATAAAATATATGTCTAGCAAAACTTATATACAAAGATTTATAGCAGCATTATTCTTAATAGTCAACAAGTGAAAACAACCCAGTTTCCATCAACTGATGAAGAGAGAAGCAAAATGTTCTATATTCATTCAATGCCCTATTATTCAGCAACAAAAAGAAAAGGAGTATTGAAACCCACTTCCACATGGGCAACCCTTAAAAACACGCCAAGTGAAAGAAGCCAGGTGTAAAAGTCGGTAGAGTGTAACATTCCATTGATAAGAAATGTCCCTGAACAGGCAAATCTTAGAGACGGGAACAGACTCATGGACACCTGGGCCTGGGGGAACTGGGCAGTGGTGACCAAGGGGACTTCCATTTCTTCTGGGCCTGATGAAAAGGTTCTTCATGTGGTGGTGGCAATGACACATGCTGCAAATAATCTAAAAGTCACTCAATTATACAGTATAAATTGGTGAATTTTATAGCATATTACTTATATCTCAATAAATCTGTTGTTATGGTCTGAATACGAGGTGTTCCCAAAAGCTCACGTGTGAGACAATGCAGAAAGGTTCAGAGGAGAAATGATTGGGTTGTGAGAGACTTAATAATCAGTGAATGAATCTCCTGATGGGATTAACCCAGTGGTAGCTTAAGGTGGGCAAGTTGTGGCTGGAGGGGATGCCCTTGGGGTATATATTTTGTATCTGGCAAGTGGACTGTCTCTCTCTCTGCTTCCTGATCGTGGGGTGAGCTGCTTCCCTCCATCACACTCTTCCACCATGATGTTCTGCCTACCTCAAGCCCCCAGGAATGGAGCCAGCTGTCTACAAACTGAAACCCCTGAAACTGTGAGCCCCCAAATAAACTTGTCCTCCTCTAAGGTTGTTCTTATCAAGTCTCTTAGTTGTAGCAGTGAAAAAGCTGACTAAATAATCTATTAAAACTGTAACTCAGGGCTGGGTCTGTGGCTCAGTGGTCAAGAGCTTGCCTCGCATGTGTAAGGCACTGGGTTCTATCCTCAGGACCACATAAAAATAAATAAAATAAAGGTCTTAAAATTTTTTTAAAAAACTATAACTATGTTGGTCTTTTTAATAAAGAATTTAGTTTTATATTATCATCAATTCTTAAAACGAGATCAAGAGCCATTGATACAATGAGTGACCAACAGAAAGTGGATAAAAACAGCCTAGCTCTTCAGTAAAATAAATTTAACATAGTTTTGCTTTCCTGTTCTTTATCGTATTGATTAGGTTCTCACTAACTGGTGTCAGGAAATAACTGGAGTGTTAGTGTACCACTGTGGGGCAGGCTTACACAGTCTGCACATCACGTTCCTCCTACTTGATGTCAGAAACTGCTGGACTCGGGAGGTAGAACAATCCATGAAAACACAAGGTCTTCCCAGGGCGTTCATGACAAAGATTTCCAGTTTTGTCAAAGAAAATGAAAAAAAAAGTCAGCATTTGTTAAACACGTTCCATGGGCCAGACATAAAACAAGGTCATTCCCTGTCTCACTCTTCTCTGTTTCTCAGATAGCTGTTCACCTAAAAGTTATCAAAATGTGGTAGGCTCCATACGAATTGGTTGACTCTCCAAGGTAATTAATGATTTAGCAAAAGGATTGCCTGTGGTTTGTAGTCCATTAAAGTCCAAAGAACCATGGAACAGTTTGTTTTATTGATTGCATTACTCTTCAGTCCAAGGGAGCAGAAAAGGGGAAAATATTTGCCACAGCAGAACAGGGTGAGTTCAGAGCACAACCTGAAACCACGCAGAAAAGACGGTGAGAGTTTAGGGACTGTCATGGATATTGTGGTCTGATGATTTTTTTTTTTTCAAACGATTCGCCAGGCTAACCACCGCTTTATGCTTTATTTCACATGGCTCCCAAGACTCCCTCAGGCACAGTAGTTGCTTTATTCTTTTGTACTTGGCTTGAAAAGAGAGTTTCTCTTTATTGCATATGCTTTTGGTCCATGGCATCTAAAGACAGAAGAAAGCGTGGCCAGTGTCAGCATTTGCCCTGGGTGCAGTCAAGGGGATAATATCAACTCTTTAAAGTGTGACCTTTCTTCTAAGAACAAAGTGCTTTACAAATATTATCCGACTGAGCTCGGAACACCAGCAGAGAGGCCAGGAGATAGGGACTAGTAGTAAACTATTTCACACCTAAGAGAATCAAAGAGAAAGAGACTTTCCAACCGAGATGCAAGGACGTTTTGACTTCTTAACTACTAGAGGCAAATGGTCCAAGAAATCATTTGAGAATGAGTTTGCCTCCTGCATCTGGATGATGGCTAACACAGCCCCCAGATATTGAGTGCACTCGGCTTACATCACACAGAATCTCTGGGCTGCACAGAATCTGGCATTACAAATGGGCCCCTGCTCTGGGAGATGGCCCGAGAACCAGGCCTGAGCAGAGTGGGCTCTTGGCACGATTCTTATGTTTGAGTTTGAAAACAGTGAACCTTGACATAAAAACACAGCAAATGCTACAGGCCTGCTGCATGAGACATGGGCAGCAATGATTGCCACTGGGACTGTAAGAGAGAGACGAGGAGAATGTGAGGGTACTTGCAGTGGATTTGGATTGTATCCACCCACAGAAGGGCTTGAAAAATAAGTTACATATTTGTGTGTGTATATGTGTATATATGTAAATTAGCAATTATATAGTGCATATGTATACACAGCATGTATTATATATATACACACACATATATGTAGGTATATATATGCATATATATAGATAGATAGATAGATAGAGAGAGAGAGAGAGAGCGCAAGAGAGAGAGAGAGTTAAGCAGTAATGAATAGAAACTACAAACAAGTCCCTGGAGTTTTCATTAAAACAACTCTTTATCAACCGATGTCCACTTGCAGACATTTTCATTACATTATCTGTTGGAATGACAAGAGATGAGTAAGTAATATAACTGAAGGTTAAAGTATCAGAACAATGCATGTTCATTATTGAAAATGAGCATCCTGGCCCTGTCGTTTCCTGTGTGATCTACAAAGGTCATTGAATCTCTCTGTGCCTCGGTTTCATCATTTGCCAAATGAGGGTAAGGAGAGTATTTGTCTCCTGGAGTTATGTAAGAATGAAACAGCTTAATAACAACAACAACAAAAATACAGGTGAAAAGGTGTCTAGCTCAGCACACGGTACGTAACTGCCAGTTTATCTTTGTCCCTGTGGTTATTGCTGCTATTATTATGTCATTCGTGTGACAGTACTGAGCACTGACTTTAGACACACACCGTCTATCAGTAAAGTGGACATTAAGTAAGGGATTACTACAAAGTAATGGTATGAGGTTGGGGAAATAAAAGATGCTTATGGTTCTCGACTAAATACAATCTCGTCTCCAAAAACGCAATTTTCCTGTTTCCTTGCATTTGCAACTGCTTGGGGCTCAGGCTCAGTACAAGAGCCAAGAGGGCCAGCTCGACCTTGGACCCTAGGCAGGCGATTTTGACTCATGGATAAACGAGAGGTAAGTGGGAGGAGACTGCCTTCTAACTCTGCTCTCTTCGAACAAAGGGAGAAGAGAAGATGCTAGGGAACTTGCAGAAAGCCTCCTTAAAACATCCACGGGGAAAGTTAGCAGCATCAGAACCAGAGATGGCAACAGAAATGAGAGCCAGAAAGGGCTGGCTGGTGGCCTTTGGTGGCCTCTGGCATTGCATGGATGCCCTTCAGAAAGGGCAGTCTGAGCCTGAACACCTGGAGTAGTGTCACCTAACTAGCAGGACTCTGAATCAGCATCTATGGCTGTCACAATGACAGAAATGAGGATGGCAGCTGTGTCCAGCAAGGCCGGGTCCTGTCTCTTCATACACCAGGCTTGTGTCCGAAGGATCCTTGGATAGGCCCCACGCTGGAGGAGATGCCATCACCCAGGGCAGTGGGTAGAACTAGAGAGGACTGGAGATCTCTGCAGAGTCAAAGCAGCTGCTACGGTACAATTACCACGGCCTGATTGATGGCCTGAATTACTGATGCCACTTTTCAAAGCATTATATTTTAGTGCTTTTTAAAAATATTTATCTTTTAGTTGTAGTTAGACACAATACTTTTATTTTATTTATTTATATGTGGTGCTGAGGATTGAACCCAGGGCCTCGCACCTGGTAGGTGAATGATTTTACTGCTGAGCCACAACCCTGGCCCCATATGTTAGTGCTTTTAAAATCCAATTCTAGTGGGGCTGGTGGTGCACGCCTTTAATCCCAGCGGCTTGGAAGGCTGAAGCAGGAGGATTGTAAGTTCAAAGCCAGCCTCAGCAACTTAGAAAGGCTCTAGGTAACCTAGAGAGATCCTGTCTCCAATAAAAAATAAAAATTAAAAAGAGCTGGGAATGTGGCTTAGTGGTTAAGTACCCCTGGATTCAATCCCTGGCACCAAAAATAAATAAGTAAATAAATAACCCAATTCCATATAGAGAGAATTATGTATTTATATATATATATCATAAAATAATACTTCTAAAAACTACAAATATTAATGAAAATAACTGGAGAAGACACAAATCAATGGAAAGATAGCCGGTATTCTTAGATCAGAAGAATGAACATTGTCTAATGTCCATATTTCCCCCAATGACTTTAGATTCAATGCAACCCTATCAAAATTCCAATGGTGCTTCTCACAGAAATAGATACAACAATATTAACATTTGTATAGAAACACACACAAAACACCCCAAATATCCAAAGTCATCTAGAGTAAGAACAAAACAGTATCTTACTTCCCAATTGCACATCATGTTACAAACCTGTACTCATTAAAACAACCTCACACAGAGGCATAGACCAGTGGAAAAGAATAGAGAGCCAGGGAGTGAGCCCCCGATGTCAGTCAAGTCCTTCTGGATAAGAGTGACAAGAATAGACATGGGGAAGAAGAGTTTCCTCCATAAATGGTGCTGGGAACACTGCATGCACATGTATAAAAATTCTCTTGGACCCTTACCCTGCACGACACAAAAATCAGCTCAAGCTGGATTAAAGATTTAAACCTAAGATCCAAAATTATAACATTCCTTGAAATTAAAAAAAAAGCCTACAGGAAAGTCCATGACCCTGAGGTGGGCAGTTTGTGGTTTTGTTTTTTTCAATATGACACCAAAAGACAGAAACAAAAGCAAAAATAATCAAGTGGGACCATATTAAACTAAAATACTTCCGCTCATCCAAAGAAATGATAAACACAAAGAAAATGCTACCCATGAAATGAGAGAAGATATTTGCAAACCATATAGCCAATAAGGGATTAATATCCAAAATGTGTATGGAACTTGTACAAAGCCAACTCAAAACAAACAGAGCAACATATAATCAACTTAAAAATGAGAAAAGGACCTGAATAGATATTTAATTTAATTGATTATAATAGGTATTTATCTATTATAATAGATACAAAAATATGCTCAACATCACTGATCCGCAGGGGAATGCAAATCAAAATCACAAAGAGAGATATCCTCATACCTGTTAGGTTAGCTATCATCCCAAAATCAAAAGACAGCATTGGTAAGTCTGAGGAGAAAGGTGAGTGCTTATGCATTTTTGGTGGGATTATAAATTAGCACAGCCATTAAGGAAAGAGTATGAGCTTCCTCAAAAAATTAAAACGGAACTCCCTGATGATCCAGCTATCCTACATTTGGGCAGGCATCTGAAGGAAGTAAAATCACCATTTTGAAGAGATATCTGCACTCCTATGCTCAATGTGACAGTATTTCTAATATCCAAGATAGGGAATCAACCTAAATGTCCTCTGATGGATAAATGGATAATGAAAATGGAATTGTACTGCAGTGGAATACTATTCAGCCTTTAAAAAGAAGGGAATGCTGTCATCTGTGACAATATGGGTGAACTTGGGAGACATTATGGTAAGTGCGATGAGCCAGACATACAGAGAAAATACTGCATGAAATTATTTACATGCAAATCTGCAAAAGCCAAATTTACTGAAACAGAATAAAAGGTGGGTGCTACAGTTGAGGCTGGGAGGAATGGGATGCTGGTCACATGGCACAAGCTCTGAGTTACAAAATGAGTAAGTTCTGGAGATCTGATGTACAACATAGTGCCCACAGTTAACGATTAAGCATTCTTTCGTTGTCAGTTGCTTAGAGAGCAGAACTTGAGATTTTTCACACACGCAATGATATGTGAGATGATGGGTATGATAATTAGCTCGCACCGTGGAAATCATTTCACAGTGAAATGTATATCAAAACATCATGTTGTGCAACTTGAATATATGAAAGTTTCGACAAGTATACCTCAAAAAAAAAGAAAAAATTGCTAATGTGTTATTTTAATCCTGTGATAACGAGAAGTAATGTAAAACCCCCAAATTAGCTATAGAAAAAGTTTTCTGTGAGTTCCGGATGGACACTGAGACTGTAATTATTTAAATGCTCTCTATGAGGTAGAATTCTGGTTTGTTTATTTGTTTTTACTGCCATGATTATTTCAAATATGTTATCAATGACCCATCCAGGACAAGGGAGTATTCACAACAAGGATGAGGAACTGTGTATTATTTGCCTCTTACATCTGTTACCATGGGTAACACAGCACATATCTCTATATAATCTAAAGTAGAATGATTTGGGTGCTTAAAAATATGCTGTTATCTTTTTTTTCCTCTCTTTATTAAAATTTACTTCCCTTAATCAGTGTGTTTCTTTGTCTTTCTCTTGAGTCATGCTTACTAGGGACACACACTCAGGCTTGGCTTTAGATAAAATTGCAAAAAGCATCATTCATTTTCATGTCCCCAGTGACCGGCTCTGCTTCCTTTAGTCTTTCCCAACCCCACCTTCCACCTTCTCTCCAACCTCCAGAACATCTGGTCTGCCTGTATCATTTTTCTGATGTAATCCATGGAAATCTGTTTTAGAAGAAACGACAACTGGAATTAACTTACCATCACCCCATTCTATGTTGATGTAATTTCCTCCACAGAGAAAGAGCTGGATTTTAACAAGAAACAATGCCTGAGCTTCTCAGACCAGGGAACCTTTTATTCTAGGCATATATCAGGCTGCCTGAGCATGAAAAACCACACGACAAACATGCTACATCTTCTTGAATTAAATTTTAATAGCACCTCATCTTAAATATTTTTATATTTTAAAAAATAGGGCTCCATTATAAATTGGGATTTCAAAGTAGCTGAGAATTTTAAAGTTAAAATACAAACTCTAAGGAAATTTTATATTTGTGATCAGCTCTCTGAGCCAAAGCTACTCGTGACTCTACTATTTCATATCAAGTTCCTTAGCATGACAGGCACCTATAGAAAAAATTAAAGTAGCACAGCCTTTACCTAAAGAGATGAAGTCCTCGTGTGCAATTTCTCTACCATGAGCTGCTGAGACACCATAAATCAGCAAGAGGGCGATGACTCTTATGTAACAGCAAACAGTTGATATCCTGATATTTGCTGACTGTGTGATCTTAGGTAAGGCACTTAACCTCTCTGAGTAAATTTCCATACCTGTGAATTAGAAACCAAGGGTCCAGTGTTCTTCACAAACATTCGTGAAGCTGAAGGAAGACAAACTTTATAAACTGTAAAATGCTTTATAAACTGTAACTTACTCTCGCTGTTTTTCCTCCCTCAATTATATTGTGGAAATGTTTCAAAGCCCTCTTGAACCCTGAAATCCCATCCCTATAGCTAAGCTCCAGAATACCTTTCCTCTTACTTTGTGTGTATATCCATCTGGACTTCTGAGTTCAAGTCCAAATTGACCGAGTATTAGAATTTGATCATAAATAACTATCTGTGCTCGATATTGAAGTTTTACATAAAAGAGGGGAAAAAAGCATCTACATGCAAACTCTGTGCATGGTTCTTGCTCAACCCACTTCCACCTAGAGGATCTGCAAGATCCAGTGAAGAAGTCAGGGTTTGTGCTAGAAATGCTTACTGTGAGCTGGAAGGAGCTCGAGTAATCACATTCCTTTCTTTGGGACCAAGATTATCTCTATCTTTGGCTTATTGGCCATCTGTGCTGGTAAATCTTTTGGGGAGAGACAGATTATAGCTCTAGATTCGAAGCTTTCAATTAGCTATTTATAAAAATTTTAAAAATGCCTTTATCTGAACTTGGAACTCCTTAGTGGGTGTGGATCGAGATGATGCCACTTCCACTGTACAAAGTGGCAAGCCGTGCACCCGCACACAGCTAAATCACAGTCATGCAATTCTCCACTCCTAAGGAGCATGCTGTATGACGATTGTGAGTTTTTTCTTGCAACTTCTTGATAGAGACAAATTTCCTTTAAACTGCTACTGTATTAACTATACAGCTGGGAACTTGTCAGCCCTGGGGATTAGGCATTGTCATGTGAGGGAGACACAAGATGCATGATTCTTTAACACTATGAGAATAGAGTCACTCTTGGGAAGGGTATATTGGCAATCAGAGATTGAAAGACTGTTTTTCTAGAGATTGTTCTAGATCCATAGGTTATGGGGTTTTGTTGTGGTTGTTAGTTTTTTATCTTGGAATGGCAAAAGCAAAAAGAAAAGCTAGACAAAAGCTCATGTCCATTGATACCTGAGACAGCCTGGTTAATACCTAGCCTGTGTTTTCTGAATTGTGTATCGATATGTACATTTATTTCTTTTGACCATGTTTGCCTGAAAATTGTTGCTTTTTAAAAATTAACTTTGCTAAGTATTTTTACTGAAGATCTATGGATTTAATGTTCCACTTAATTGGATTCTGGATTATTTTTCTCCTATTTAAGAGATTTAATAAGCATTTTAAACCATACTCTTTCAACATGCTTCTCTACTGCTATTGCTTTCTGGTTCAATCTTTTACTAAAGAGTCTCTCTCTCTCTCTCTCTCTCTCTCTCTCTCTCTCAATGTCTCTCTCTCTCTGATATACAACCTGTTTGTGATTAGTGATCACATTTTTTTGTTTTATTTAACTTTATTTTTCTCAAAAATAATTCTCAAAAATTGCTCTCAATTATGACTATGAAAATATTATTTAATTAATTATTCAGTTATTCGTGTTTTATAAATTGTTTTTAGTTGTAGGTGGACACCATACCTTTATTTTGTTTATTTATTTTCATGTGGTGCTGAGGATCGAGCCCAGTGCCTCCCACATGCTAGGCAAGCCTCTGCCACTGAGCTACAACCCCCGTCCCCAATCATTCCTGTTTTAATTATATAGTCAAGAGCTCTGGTGCTTTGTTTTTTAATTGAATGTGCATGTCTATGTAAATTAGATGCTTCTCTAATATTCACTAGTTTTGATACACAGGCATGCTGCTGTTTCTGTTTGCCCTAACTCACACTCTTTTCAGCTATTTTGATTTCTTGCTCTGTTAGATGGACCACCTGTCGGACACCCGAGCACATCTTCCATCTCCTGCATGCGTGACCCACAGTCCCTGTGTCACTGGGTTCATGTGCCCCTGAAGAGCACCCCACATCTAGAATCCAGAATCAGGAAAACTGTTTCTCTTTTAGCCCTGCTTTGGGTCCATCAGCGACACTTCTTTGCAATTCAGTTTCTCACAAACCTGAGCTCCTGGGACGCTCCTCATGGCTCAACTTTTTCTTCCACATTTATCTCTATCTGTTCGACCTTAGTGTCGGGAGAATTTTTGAGTTCTTCTACTTTTGTATTTGCAGTATCTAGTATTTCCAGTATCTAGTTCTTCTACTTTTGTATTTCCAGTATCTAGTCTACTATTCATTGCATATGTCACGGTTCTTATTTGAATACTTGTGTATTTAATCCCCACATATGTGGCTCTGATTTTAGAATTTCACGCCAGCTTATTTTGGATCCTGTATGCAAATTCTTTTAAGGCTTGTTGAGAACATAGTCAAAACCATTAATTTTTTTTCCCCCTCCCGTTTCTTGAGGGAAATCTCAGGGATGCCCTTGCTTTGATTATTTTTGCATATTATGGTGAAGCATATAAAATTTCCATATTCCAAACACTATTTACTTACCAGCGTGGAAATTTTATATAGTCTAATTTAAAAGAAATGCCTGATCTTTTTCAAAACCTATGACTTCAGCTTTTGGAAGCAAGTCAGGGCTCCCCCAATGGGCTCATATTTCAGTCAAAATGAGGCAAGCTTGTGAGACTGGGTACTACCAGGTACTACCTCTTCATGTCCAGGTACATTCAGGTACTTGGGAGAGGAAGTGTTTTTTTAAGATAAATATGTATTTTCTTTTGAACATCCCTGAATTCTGGGCAATGGGGAGGAAGCCAGAGTTTCAAGTAGTCCCAATGGTAAATTTTGTCCATGACTTCATATCTCTTTGTGGTGCTAAATTGACTTGCCTGTTTTTTGGTTGTTTTGTTTTGTTTTGTTCTTGGTATGAAGGAGTGAACCCAGGGGCACTTAACCACTAAGCCACATCCCCAGCGCTTTTTCATATTTATTTAGTGAGACTCTGTCTCACTGAGTTGCTTAGGGCCATGCCAAGTTGCTGAGGCTGGCTTTGAACTCATGGTCTTCCTGCCTCAGCCTCCCAAGCTGCTGGGATTACAGGCATATGCTACAAAGCCTGGCTGCCATTTTTCTTGTCACTAATGATAGAAGAGGAAGCCAACTGGCAGTGTGTCCTTTGTTGCTGCTGTGGTAACCGGATCTGACAAATAAAAAGGAAAGCTCAGTTAAGTTTGAATAAACAACAAATAATTTTCTAGTATTTTTGTAACCTACAGAGTATTTGGGTCATACATGTATTAAAGAAGTATTCATTGTTGATTAGAAATTCACCTCCGTCTCGTTCCTGTATTTTATTTACTGCTGAGCCCAGCCACAACATCAAATGATGCTCAACACAACTAGGCAGGCAGCACAAATCAACTGGTGTTGACATGATTTGATGATGTTCTTTTGACATCCTTTAAAGGAGCATAATTGGTGATGTCTAAATCCTACTAAAGAGGCCGGACTGGACTCCAGCCCTTGCTTTCCTGAGTTTTTGGATACGGGGACCTGCAGGATCTCCTTGCCTCCTCTCCAGGAACACTGCAGGTCACCCTCTGCAGATCTCAATCTGGGTCCATCAGGCTGCCTCTCGTGTAAATTCCCCAAATGTTATGGAAAATTAGTAGCATCTTTTCTTCATTTGCAGGTTTTCTGTTTCTGATTTTAAAGCAATCTTGGAAAGAGGAATATTAAAAGACCAAAATATAGTCATCTTGCCATCTGATTTGGGCCACCAAAAGTTTTTAAATTTATTTATCTGTTTCTATTGATGCATTATGATTATACATAAGAGCGGGAGTTATTGTGACATAGTCATACATGCACATAACATAATTGGATCAATGAAGTTTTCTTCACTTAAAACAAAATGAATTCTTGCCCATGGTCAAATGATCACATTCCACCTAACTGTGACACTTATCCTTAGGATAGTCAGTAGTATTATGAGTGGACTATTCATCTGGTTGTAACAAAAGAGATTTGAGAAAGAGAAACATTGAAAGAAATTGCCTCTTCCTGCCTCTTTTGAATGTGAGGCCAAGGGCACACATTAAGAATTGATCAGTGACAATGTGGCATATATACACAACTGGTGTTGACACGATTTGATGATATTATTCAGCAATAAAAGAGGATAAAATCATGGTATTTTCAGGTAAATGGATGGAATTGGGGAAGATAATGCTAAGTGAAATTAGCCAATCCCCCAAAACCAAATGCCAAATGTTTTCTCTGATCTAAGGTGACTGACTCATAGTGGGGTAGGGAGAGGGAGCATGGGAGGAATAGATGAACTCTAGATAGGGTAGAGGGGTGGGGGGTTAGCAAGGATGGTGGAATGTGATGGACATCATTATCCAAAGTGCATGTTTGAAGATATGAATTGGTGTGAACATACTTTATATATAAACAAAGATATGAAAAATTGTGCTCTATATGTGTAATAAGAATTGTAATGCATTCCACTATCATGTATTTAAAAAATAAAATCAATTTAAAAAAAAAAGAATTGCTCAGTGACTATCATGAAAAAGAACTCTTTAGAGGAACACACTAAAAAAAGCTTTGGAAACTTCACATTTAATACAAATTCTTATTTCAACACACACTAACCTCAAGCTTCAAATGAGAATTCATTGAGAATTAAAAAAAAAAAAAAAGACAACTAAGTAGCACCTGAGAATTTTACTTACATGGTCTCCTCTATTCTCTTCCTTCATCTCTTTCTCTTCCTGGGTGATAACAAAAGAGAAAACTTCTGTAGCATCAAAACAGGTTTCATACTCATTACTAGGATTGTATGTGCATTGCCAATACATGCCCTATTCTCGTTTAAGTCATGGAGATTACAAGAAAAACATTCTTTGGAGAATTTTGCTTGTTTTTTTCTGACATTTGTGCATATTTCATGCTAGATAGATCAGACATTGACCTGAAAATTGAGTATTCATGCTTCCATTTGCTACTTTCAGTCAATACTAAGGGTACCTGAACAAACCTGTTAGGCAGGTCTAAACATTATACAAAATTTCAAATCAATTCATTTTTACTTCAAAAGTATGTTGTTAATAAAAGTCTGCTGTTCCTGTGGTAGGAAGTTTACTTTTCTTTCTTACTGTACAAAATAATTTTCATCTTTTAAAATTTTTGTGTGAAATACATACTCAAAGTGAAAATTAAAAAAATATAAAATAGCATAAAGAAAATATGAGAAGTTATCTTTAACTCCAATCCTATGAGACAAAAATGATTAATTTTTAAAAATGACCATTTAATTGTGATATACTCCTGGAAGTCTTTCTGCTCACAGACAGAAACACAAATGTAGCAGATGTATGGACACAATAACAGAAGAGCAGGCTTTATTTGAGGTGTAGTGAGCTCCAGTACTTTATTTGAATTTCTTGTTTATGGTCATTCCCAGTGTAAAATAAAGATGTGAGGACAGAGAGGACGTCACCTTGTCCAAGGTCACAAAAAGGTTAGCAAGTGGTGAGTCCAGCATCTGAAGTGAGACAGTCTAACTAGAAAACCTACAGCACTGAGATGCCCCAGAAGGACCCTTGGTTTCACCTAACAATATTTCATGGACTCCTTCCTGTATCCAATGCTCACATCCCTTCCAAGGTAGTAGAGATAATCCATTAGCTGGCTCTACTGTGATTTAGGTAGACAACTGCTTCACATTGGCGTTTACCTTGTTTTATTTTTCCCCCCACCATGTTTTTATTTTTCACTATTATAGTAATTCTTTGAAGAAGACCCTTGAGAGTCATTTTGGCTAATTTTTAAGATTACTTCATTTGGGTCAATTCCTAAGAGTGGAATTTGGAAACTCAGTTGAATGTTTTGATACACACTTCTAAAATCCACTTCCTAAAGATCAACCCAACCTACACTCCTACAAACAGTGCATGAGAATAACTTTTCCCTACCTTGCACCACTTAGGAAAACCATTTTTAAAACTTTACATTCCAAGACACTTTCAAGGCAAAAAATCTCCTTCCATAATGAGCAGCAACTTCCGTGGTTTCCATAAAACCCAACTTCTTTAGAGCCCGGGCTACTCTGTCCTGGGACTAATGCTTCTCTTAGAAACACTCTCCCGGGGTCAGTGTGCCCTATCGTGGCCAGTAGGCGGTGCTCACAGACAGATGAGAAGGATCTCTGGTCACACTCTTGAAGCACAGCCAACATTCATGTCACCTCAAGCCCTTGGACAATATAACCTGCTGTGGAAACCACTTGCTTGCTTGCTTGAAACTTACACTATGGTTTTTCCCAAGAATCCCTGAAGTTCAGGATCATGGCTATTATGTACCCATGTCTTGGGGTCAATCGTGTAGGATCTGTGCGCCAGTAGATCCCTACACCCATTCAGCATCCATTAAAATATGTTTCAGCCAATCTTCCTTCCACCCACTATATATAGTCCTTGTCTAAAAGGGGTGCCTGTCAAAACATTATCTAGTGCTCTTCCCAGCCCATATTTCACTTTTCATTCATTATCATGTTTTTCTGATTAAAAAGATGACTAAAATATTTATCATTCAGGTAAAATTTTCTTGGCATTTTCTTTCCTTACCTGAGCCCATTTTACAGTCTTCTAAAGTCTCTGAAATCATCCAGAGCTATGATACAGCCTTGTGCTTAATACAGAAAATTTTTTGCCTCCTTTGTAGTTTGGTTGTTAACATTTCTAAAAGCAGAATACAAATTGAAAGATGGAAATATAAAATATAAAAATGCCTGGATGTCTAAAATATCAGAAAAACATTAAATTCACAACAAATGTCAATCACAAAAGGTAATCTTAGAAATCTCTCTTCTATGCCTATTAAAAATAATAAAATCCTAACAGAAAAAAAATGGGCAAGTTGCCTGAATGGAATCTATAGAAACACAACTATGGATATATTTTTTAAAAATATCCAATATAATTAGTTATGAAAGAAAAACAATTGAAAATTACCTTTGTTCAAATCAGCAAAGAGTAGTTCAGAGTTAGCCATGATGGTTAGGATATACCAGAGGTCAAACCACACCTCTCACATAGTTAGCAGACACACGTAACCATACTAAGAAGAAAAGTTACAATGTATGACAAGAACATGAAAAATATTGTATCCTTTGGTTAGCAATATGCCGCCAGAAATAAAAGGAAACAGAGTCAAAGAGTATATATGAAAAAATTCATTTTGGCATTGTTTAGCACAACAAAAAGTTACACATCACCAAATATCCAATAAAGCAAGAAACTTTATGATACATATGTATTTTTATTATATATAATATATGTATATATATTATATGTTTATGCATATATATGTAGAAATATCTCTTCTATGCCTATTAAAAATAATAAAATCCTAACAGGAAAAAAAAAGGACAAGTTGCCTGAACGGAATTCATAGAAACACAACTATGGACATATTTTTAAATGATATATATGTGTGTGTGTGTGTATACACACACACACATGTATATATATACATACATATATTATATATGTACATATATAATATGTGTATATATGATATATACATATATGTATGTATATATAATATGCATATGATATATGCATGTGTATGTATACCATATATATGTATATATTATATAAGTACATATATACATATATATGTGTGTGTGTATATATATATATATTTATATATAAAGAAAGGCAGAAATTCTGCCCTATTTGATGGGGTTTTTTTTCCTTCTGATGTAGTTTTAGTTTTTTACTCATACATTACTGTTTCTTACAGTTTGTATAAGAGATCACATTAATTTTATAGTTTAAAAAATAAAAAACTTTAAAAATCAACAAAATTAAGATATAATTCTTACACAATAAAGTGCATGCAATTTAAGTGCAGAATTTAGTGATGTTCACACAATGACACCCTAATAGCACTCTCATGTAATACTTGCCACAATCAAAATGTAGGATATTTATAGTCTAATATTTCTATCTCTATGCCTAGTGCCATTAGTCAGCATGCTATTACTATGGACCAGCTTCTCTAAAATGTCATGAAAGTGGATCCAAACCATCTTTTTTTTTAAATCTCCTTTCCTTCAACATAATATTTTTTGAGATTTAAACGTGATGGTACGTGTATCAATGTGAGTTTGTTACTTTTTATTATTGAAGAGTATTGCTTTTGAAGATGTATGATTTGTTTGTCTGGTAACTAATGAAGGATAGGTGGTTGGTTTCTGGGTTTTTAGTTTTTATAAATAAGGCTTCTGGTCACATTTATGTCAAAGTGTTTCTGTGAATATATGCTTTGCTTTTCCTTGGGTAAATACTTTGGAGTAAAACTTCTGGATACTGTTATATATGAACTTTTAACATTATAAGAAAAACCTGCTAAAGTGTGTTACAATGTAATTATACCAATTTACCTTCCCATCATCAATGTGTTAAAGTTTGTCTTCACTTTTATCTCCCTGGTGACTAAATTTGAGCATCTCTTCATGTTCTTATGATCATCTGTGTGTCTTCATTTGTGAAGTCTATTCTAATCTTTTCCTCACTTTTAAATGGAATGTTCACAAAATTCCTTGTCTTTGTATCTTCTACCTAAAAGTCCTTTATCAGATAAACATTTTTCCCGGTCTGTGACTTGACATCTCGTTTCCTTAAAATGTCTTTTGCAGAGCACTTTGAGAAGTTAGTAAAGTGTAATTTACTGATTTTTCTTTTATGGTTTGTTTTTGTTGTCATATTTAAGAAATACTTCCCTCCTCCCTGAACACAAGAAAAAAAACACCCTGTTTTCTTTTTGAGGGATCTTACTTTTAGCTTTTATGTTTATGCCAATGATCTATTTCTAGTTTTTTTTTTTTTTTACATACTGGAAGGTAATTTGAGATTCATTTTTTTCAAATAGGTATCTAATTATCCTAGCATAATTCATTGAAAAGACTAATTTTTCTTTAGTGAATTACCCCCCAAAAAATGTTCATAAGAATTCAACTGACTCTGAATATAAACGTCTATTTCTTGATTTGCTATTCTGTGGCAATGATCTATTTATCTCTCCTTCCACCAGGAATCACCAGCTCTAACATCTCTGCCATCTGCATGTGCACATGTCATAGGAGATGGGAATCACCTCACCCCATGGAGGCAACAATCTTGAATCTCAGTCAGTCCTCTAGCCAGCAAACAACATGAGCCAGTTAACCTTTCTGAATCTCAATATCTTCATCTATAAATGAGTATATTGGTATTCTCCTTCTAGAATCCTTCTGATTACTTGGTGTGATGATGGAGTAAGGGGTCTAGAACAACACCTGAGGCACGTGTGGAAACCAAGGCAGATTGGTGTGTCTTCACAGAAGCCACCAAGAAATATTCCAGAGTATTTATACCACTGGGATTTCTAGCCCTGATTTTATGTTTCTAATCATTTGATTTTAATTTTGATTCTGACACTTAATTATTTGACAGCTCTTTGGTGAGTCCCACAATTTGTCTGAGCCTCAGTCCCTCCTTCTGAAGAAGAGGTCACATTAATCTTCCTTCTTTAGTCACCCCCATCTCTACCTGTAGTATCTCGAGGGAGGTACAAGCTTCACAAGCCGCCATGTTGTTTAAGTTGTGCGCAGGTCATGGCGTGCAGATCTAGATCGTTCTCAGAAGAAGAGGAATGAACAAGAGGGCATATTAAGTCTCATTGCCAGAGAGCAAGAATCTGGAGATCGGAGCTCTTGGGGACTGACAGAAAAATCTTGCAATGATTAACCTGGGAGAGAAAGATGGAATAGATAAATGCTAATGGGCTTCAGAAACCAAAATACCTGTGGGAACAGGGAAGAGAAAGTTGTTCCAGAGGGTCAGACAGCATTAGCATGGAGCATGGAACATGGCTGAAGGAGGGGCAGGTTGCCATAATTCATTCATGCACAGATATTTATAGAACAGTCTGCTTTCCTACAGAAGCCAGCTCCCTGCCCACTCCAAGTGTCCAACCCCAAGTCAGATCGTCACCTAACAGGAGTGTTCTACAACATCCTGCAATGAGCTCTTAACTTTTCTAGAATGCCTCCGAAATCCTCTCTAACTCCGTGATGTCGTGATTCTATGAAAAGCTTGAAAGAACTCTAGGGTCCTTGAAAATATACATCATAAAAATTCTCAGTTTCTAAAGCCAAAATAGCCTGTGAATATCCATCTTTCATCACGAGTTTAGGTACCAAAATAAAGAAAGAATCAAATTTTACCTCTTTTGTCATCTCTGCAAGTGGGGGAGGGGGGAGTTCTTTCAGTTCCAATGGTATTCAACTTTCTACCTCCCACCCCTGCTCCAGAACAATAAAAATTAAAAGATAAAATAGTTTAAAGAAAAGAGGTCTATCTTTTCCCCCTGCACACTGAATTAAGTAAGGCCTACAGGTCTAAGGCTGGAGGGAAATCAGACTATAAATAGGAACAAAATAACAGAGAACCATAGTAGCGTTGCATATAGTTCTCTGTAGCTTCATGCATATTAATCAGTATCTAATGTACCAATTGAACACAAACTTTTCAAAGTGAAGGTTCATTTTTTTTTACTGTGTTTTCTTATCAATTCAGTCCTTTGAAATAGTATTTTATTAACACAACCCCAAATACTAATAATAATCTATTATATCATGCTGCATTCATCAAAGATTTTTTTAAGTGAATGGTTAGTTCATCTGATTGGCATGAGACAGCCAGATTAAGTTAATAAAATTCTTCTGAATCATGATTTATAATTGATAACAATCCTTAGTTACAAACTGTAGTAGATTAGTTGCATTATGGCTCCAATTCTTTATCCCTCCTGATACACATTTTGTCAAGTGACCCTGGAGGCCCTCCTATTTTTCCAGCCCACATGCTTTCCTTTGACCTCTAAACTGAGTGGAAATGGCAGTGGCCTTCTGAGACCAGACCTTGCAAGTGTCTGCCCCTGCTATCATCTGGAATATCCCCAGGCTACTTCACCAAACGATAAGGGACATGTTGAACTGAGCGGAGCTGTCCATCATCTCAGCTGTGGCATCCTAAACCAGCCAACCTCCAACACGTGGGTGGGTTCCAACAAGATCAGCAGGGACCCCACAGGAAAAACACATCTCTCTGTACAATAACAAAGCTCCATGGCTGGATGTTAAGATGGCAATAAATAACACGGTTATTTTGCAAGCTTTCTTGTAGATGATGTAAGGTGCCCATTATATCTTTAAACACTGTGAAAATCGACTCTGAACTGATTTTGTTTCCTTGCATATCATCAGAACCTTGGGCACCCCAACCTGCAAACAGACCTCTCCTGTATGTGTGATCACACATAGGTAGCACGGTCTGTCAGGCTTAAGTTCACAAACACAGCAGAAATGTCTGCCTTCAAATACTGTCATGCTGACTTTTAGAGTCTCAAAAATCAATTTCTAAGCAAAATCCATTTCATGCAATAAATCTAGACTCAATAGAGATGTGTGTAGGTCTGTGTGTGTGTGTGTGTGTGTGTGTGTTTGAATCAAACATACACATTCTTCTTAAATGTCCTTGAACTATTATTTAAAAAGATAAGATACTAGTTTACAAAGAAAACTTCAATAAATGAAAAGAAATAAAATCACATAGGCTATTTTCTTCTACATCATATGTTAACAGCAAAAATTTATGAAATATTTTAAACCCAAAGTATCAGATTATATTTTTTAAAACTTTCCTAAAATATTTTACACAAAAAATAATTATCTTAAACTATTAGTTAACTAGGAACGACTACATTTCTGGAACTTTTAGTCTGAAACCAGAAGTCACATTATACTTAATAATGAAATGCTTGATTTTCACTATCATTCAGACATGTAAACTTCAATATATTTAATGTATAATAAAAATATGCATTTTAGTACATTAATATGTCAATACTTATAAATCTTTAAATAACTACATTCTTATACATATTATAAAAAAATAATCTATTCAAATAAATGATATAGTTGCTGAGAGTGATAGTAGATGATAGACAGTAGGTACACAGGGTAGGTGGGTAGGTAGGTTGATAGGGATATGGATATAGATCTTATTGTAAATACGATTTTTATAAGAGGCTAACACTGTTAAAAGAATGTTGGAAATGATCATTAAAAAAATTCCTGTAATACATTAGGAGTTGATTGGGGGCTAGTTTTACCCTTGGTTAATTCTAGGAAGAGTAGTACATTTATTCTGTGCTTGAAACAGTGTTATGGTTCAAATATAAGGTATTCCCCCCAAAATCTCATTTTTGTGGTGACAAAAATGTTCAGAGGTGAAAAGATCAGATTACGAGAGATATAACCTAAACAGTGGATTAATCCATTCATATGGATTAACTGGGTAGTAACTGTAGGCAGGTTGAATATAGTCAGAGGAAGGAGGTCACTGGGGATGAGCCCGTGAGGTTTATATTTTGTCCCTGGTGAGCAGAGCTCTTTGCTTCCTTGTTATGTTCTGAGCTGCTTTCCTCCACCATGTTTTACCTCATCTAGATCCAGGGATGGAGAATTGGCAAACCACAGAATGCATCTCTGAAACCTTGAGCCAAAATAACCTTTTGCTCCTCTAAGTTGTTCTTGTCAGGACTTTTGGTCATAGCAATGCAAAACTGAGTAAGATAAACCAGTACTATGAAGTGGAAAATGGAGCTTTTAATTGGAACTTATTTCTATGTGTGTTACACCCTATTGTTAATTAAATGACAAAACAAAAAAGAGCTATATATAATGGCTATCAACATTACAATTTATACTGGAAAATAATCTGTCTTTGTGCTTGTAAAACTCTTATATAATTAGTTTAGTCAGTGGTATTAGAAAACACCACAATAAAAATAATTCTGAATTGTTTTCCAACAGGCCTGTAGTTATGACAAACACTCATACACACCATTTGTGTTTATTTTGTGGAGAGATAGCTTATTTTGTTTCTGGTCTCTATTCCTTCCACACAAGTTATACTTTGATTGCATCAGAATCATTTCTCAGCCAGAAGCAATTCGACCTTGCACAATGAATTGGAAAACGCTCTAGCAATGTCTGCGAGGGAGGCAAGAATCATGCATCAAGACCACAGATGGGCAGATGAGAGTTCATCTTCTCTTCCTCCCTCAAACTATTGTCTGGGAGAGGTGTTAATGATCAGTGGAATGGCAACATGCTTAATATAGTCAGAAACGCAGGAAAAAGAACCAGTCTAGTCAACTTCTGAAAACTGCAGGGCTGGATACCCCTAAAACCAACCCAATAAAAATGAGTGCCAGATATGAATCATTAAATTCAACCAAAAATTACATAAATGTATAAAGAACAAGAAAAAAAGGTGAAAATTTAAACAGTGGGATATATTTTTCCACTAGATTGGAAAAACTGAAAAAATCGATAATATTCAATGTCAACAACACTGTCAGAAAGGGCTGTTAGGTAGGTTAATTGGTACAAGGCTGTAGAAGCTGGTGTGGTCGCAGGAATCAGAAACATAAGTAGCATGGAGTAGAGAGAAGGGATTTTTTTTTTTTTTTAAACACATAAAAATGCGGGGGCGGGGGGGGGGCGGGTAGAAGCTGCAAAGATTGGTTCAGCTGTTGTCTTCCAATGTTTCTGCTCTGCCAACCCAGGGCGTTGGCTTTGTATACCTGTGCTCATTGTCCTGTGTGGGAGAAATTGCTGCTGCAGCCCGTGGGGTGCTGCACCAGACTACCCAGCAGGGGGAAAAGGTCCAGGGCCCAAAACCCAAAGCCTGTGGTCCCCCACCTTCACCTTTTCATCTGGAAGGGCCACCAGCAGTCTTCCCCCAAGTCTCACTGGCCAGAGCTGAGACTCATGTTCACTCCTAGAAACTGAGATGCATGTCCATTCCTAGAGCCAGAACTACTGAAGAAGCAGGAGAGATGTAGAAGGCCCAGCGCCACCGAGGGAAGCCAGCTCTTAACTGGGACGTGAATTTGTGCCAGTCAGAAATTCTAAAGGGACAGTTGGGTAGTAGCATCCACCATAATTTAAATGAGTAATATTTCTTCCAGGAATTTGGGCCATAAAATATAAACATATTTTATATATAAAATATTCTTCCAGAAATACTGTGTAGTCCTATACACACTATATCTGTTCTTCCAGAAGGATTGTCATATGAACATGTGTGAACCAGTCATCATAAAGCACTGAGATTATAGGAGCTCAGCAAAGATGAGACCTAAGCATAGGTCATCGGTCCTGGCTGCGTGGTGGAGTGTCCCATGATTTCCTAGATGGGAACCCAGTCTATTTGCAGACAAGAGGCGTGAGCTCTGAAACATGACCCAGGCAGTCCTAGAAGAGAGAAGGGCCTTTACCATTCCTTAAAGCCTGCAGCAAATGTCTCTCCACCAATTCTCAACCCGTGAGCCACCCTCCAACTACAGAGGAGCAGATAAAGTACCACTGCCCTCAAACCCTAGGTTAAGGGGAAAGATATTAGTACACTGATTTCAGATACAATGGAAACCAAGACAGGACCAACCGAGATGTCTCATGATGGGTGAACAGATAAAGAAAATGTGGCATATATACACCACGGAATATCATTCAGCCATAAAAAGAAGGAAATCCTGTCATTGATAGCAATATAGATGAAACAGAGGAGCATCATGTTAAGTGACATAAAGCAGGCACAGAAAGACAAATACTGCATGTCCTTACTCCTGGAAGCTAAAAAAATAAATATTTCATTGTAGCCAGGAGCAGAAGCTCAGAAGAGCAGAAGAGAGGATGGGTAGAGAGAGGTTAGATAACAGGTATCAAAATAGGATTACATAGGAGGTATTCATTCTAGTGTTCCATAACACAGTGGGGTGACTATGGGTCACCAAAATTTATTACATATTTCAAAATAACTAGAAGAGATGAATCT
Organism: Marmota marmota marmota; assembly: GCF_001458135.2. Lineage (NCBI taxonomy): Eukaryota > Metazoa > Chordata > Mammalia > Rodentia > Sciuridae > Marmota > Marmota marmota. The sequence continues at coordinate 8,899,809 of NW_025999913.1, forward strand.
ACAGTTTCTCAACACAGAGAAATCATAAATGTTTGAAGTGATGGTTGTACTTACTATCTGGATTTGATCATTACACATGTACATGTGTATCAGATTATCATATTATATCCCACAAATGTGTACCATTATTGTGTCGTTACAAATAAAAAGGAAATATTGCTAATGAATGTTAATTTACAATGTGTCAGAAAATCTGGTTCACGAGGGGTCCACCTTAACCATGAACAAAAGTACAATTAAAAAAAAAGCATAAACCAAGCAATGATTAAAAATTCTCAGGGAGAGCCTTGTGTGATAGAAAAAGTTAAAACGAATATTAATTTTATAAATGAAGAACTCAGAGTTAAAAGAATGAGGTCACATAAGAAGAGGATATCAGAAAGCTCTTTTCATTTTCAGCCAAGGAAACAAATTGAGAACCAAAAAGACTGACCCTTACTAGGATAATAAGTAAATAAGTTAAAAACCTTAAGCAATAAATTGCATATAACAAATAGACAAATGCAACTCATCATCCAAATGGGTAGAAAATGATGAATAAAATACTGCAGAAATGGTTAGAGATACAGTTTGCATGGGTAAGGACAGTGGTCGCCACACAGGCAAATATTTTTCTCACGCTGACACCTCACTATAACCATAGTCATAATCATGGTATGTCAGAGAGAACAAAGAAAAGTGCGATAACATCTAGGGAGCTGAAAAGCATAAAAACCCTCAGCCACAGAGTTGGCAGATCCAAGGACAACGTGATCATCAGCCAGCAGTGTAGGAAGCTGAGACAGCCCAGATTGCTTCTGAGTTCTCAAAAGTTACAGGAACTCTTCTCCCTCTGGAATTGGGGGCAAAATGGAAGAAATGTCCATACCAAAAAGATATCTGACAGAGCTGTTTGCAAAAAGAAAAAGAAAATGTCACAATGCTTTCAAGGTTCTGAAGGCAACTCTCTCTCACCTTGAATTCTATAGTTAGCCAAACTACAAATCAAGTACAGTCAGATTAAGGACATTCCCAATAGTGAGGGCTCAAAATATTAACCTCATGCACACTTTGATAAGAAGTTACCGAAGGATGTGCTCCTACAAAATGAGTGTATAAACCAAGGAAGAGGAAGGAGTAGGGATGCAGAAAACAGGTCATTCAATGCAGGAGAAAGAATTCTCAGGGGAATTCCTGAGGAAAAGTGCCATCTGGGAATTATGGTTATGCCCTAGATTAGGAAGCAACAATCCAGCCTGAAGGAGTGTGTCTCAAACAACAAATAGGCAGGAAGATTTCTTCCTAAGATCCCTACAGCCAGAATTCAACCTGGAATGCTTGGGTGCACCTGTTCCAAATTCTGAGTTTTGGATTGTTTAGTGAAACTTGCGCTGCCAAAATTTCTGCTCTCCATCCATAATCCAATGAACCAACATTGGGTCACCTAAGTCCCTTTTTTCCAAACCACATAAGTGTACTTCAGTCACTTTTATCTGCCAACTAAAAGTGGGCCATGATGAGATGTATTTATCAAAGTGTTCCTGGATGTGCTTTGTAACACATCAACTGCCAAGCCACAGGGATCTATGACTTTGACAATACGTGCTCAGTAGCTGGGGTTGGAGACCCTGCTCCACAGAGTCACTGAGACACCCAGGCTGATGAGCTTTCTAGTTCTTAACATACTGCTGCCACCAATGCTCTGGCAGGTGCACAGAGAGTTGGCCTGGCATCGGCTCTTGGATCTTCCACCCAGAAGTAGCACACACCTCCCACACTCCCACTGCCTTGGCGACAACTAGAAATGTGGCCCCACCTAACCGCCAGAGTTCCAGGAAATGTGGCAGACCACATGAATAGGGGGTGAGTAATCCACATCTCTGCGGCAGACGCCGGGAAGCAGAAAATAGAGAACAGCCCCATCTCTCTGACGACATTTTTGTCACATACCCAGCTTCTGTCCCACAGCTCGATCCTGCCAGGTGTCCCATTTTGGTAAGCTCTGTATTTTCCGGGGCTCAGTCATGACCTCTCCCACAGGAAGCTGCTGTTAATTCTAAGAGAAGGTAAAGCTCCAGTATGACCCTGAGAGTGTCCACCCTTGTTTGCTTCATTCAGAGGAGACCCTTCCTGACATAACTAGGTCCATACTTGCTCCTCAGATTTTCAAAACTAAGGCCAGGTTGATAGCATGAAAAAAGAGCAAGTAATAGAGAGAGACGGAGAGTTCACTCATGGGTTAAAAACTACTTTGAAAAAATAAGGAAATTAAAACATAAAAGTCAGAGCAGGGGCGGACAGGGGTGTGCTACACCTGGGAAAAGTACTGGTGATAGATTTTCTTTCCTAGCCTGGGTGCTAGGTTCTGGGCACATGGGTGTTTTGTTTTATTAATGTTCTGAAACCTATTTATCTATCTACCTAACCTCTGTGTGGTTTTTATGCATTTTTCCATTGGGTGGTAAAGGATTAATCTTGCCCAAAGAAAATTTTGGCCCTTGATCAGCTCCTGGGAGGTGACCTCCTAGCCCTGAGAATGTTCTTCTTGGTACTAGTGTGTTTAATTACTCTGGGACCTGGAGCCGCACCAGATAGTGCACACTCGCAATGTGATCTTTGGTGCAAGCTTTGGGCTGGAACACAGACTTGACCTCTGCAGAGGCTGGAGACAGAGGTCAGTCATGTGAATCAGTCACACCTGTGCATCTCTCCCCAGTGAGACCCTGGACTCCAGGGCATAATTGTGCTTTCCTGTTCAGCAATATACACATCACTACTGGGATAAGCAGGCACTGTCTGCACAGCCCCACTGCAACAGGACAGCTAGAAACACTATAACCTTTTTTACCTTAATAAACTGAATAACTTTGTTGAATTCTCTCTTTCCAGTAAATCATTGGGTCTTGGTAGATAGCTGAACTGCAATTGTATACAAGATCTTTTGCAATTAATTTTATAAAAGATATAATAGAAGAAATTTACCGTAAATATAGGTAGCACTAAATCAGTACAGTGCATGAGCATTTCGTGTCCTGCAGAAGATTTGTTATAATAAAAATCTACATGATGACATGTCATGAAGAGGTTACTGAATATTAAGTATAATGAGAGAAAAATCTTTACTCATCCAGAGGAAATGTAATTCACTTACAAAGAGAAAAAATAACTGCTATTAAGTTCTAGGGGATAATATAAAAATATTATAAAATCTGAGGAAAAGTATTACAAAAGGATATAATAGCCTAAATTATTGCTTTTTTAAATGAGCAGACAGAAATTCTTAATCAGGAAACTATCAGGCTAGAGCAATCATGAGCCTTTGCTGAAAGCAGTAACTCCAAAATCAAATCCGATGCAATCAAAAGATGAATCAAAATAAAGATATCAGAAGAAGGGAAACTGATCTAAAATGATAGGTACCCAGGATTGAATTCATTTCGATGCACAACTATGATTAAACAACTGTAGGAATGATAGCTCTAGAGAAGAGCACTCTTGACTAACTAAAAATAATAAAATAGAAGTCAAGATGTGGATGGGAAGGCGGTAGGAGGGAGGGAGAAAAGGCAGGATACATTTCTCCACCTTGCACAGCTAAATAAAGCTGCAGAATGTTTTGAAAAATGGACCTCACCCAAAAACAGAACTCCCACCTCTGATGCTTCATAACACTGTCTTTAAAACAAATCTATATAACTGCTAACATAAAAATAACTCCCATTTATGAGTCACCATACCTCGGGTCCTGTTCTAAGTGTTTGATGTTATCTCTGGTTAATCCTTGCATCAATCTTAAGATTCAGGCTCTTTAAAATCCCATTTTACAGATGACAATCCTGAGGCACAGATGAAGTAAGGCATTTTTCCAAGTTCCCATAGAATGCTTAAGCAGCAGGTCCTGGAAGAAGTATTTTTTTTTTTCATGTACAGAAACAATTTTATAGTTTGACTTCCATTTTTTTCCTCTTCATTATGTTCGTTATAATTAAATTTAAAATGTCTTACTTAAAATAGCATTTATGGCATGGTTTCTTTTTATTAAAATTGATTTCTTCTGTCTAGGTATTCTAAATACACACACGTACACACACAGACACACACAGAGACACACACACACACAAAGTGTTGCAATGTTCTTCACCTTACATTGGAGAGTTAAAATTGGGGTTGATATTTTGCTCTATGCTTTAGAGTTTTCTATACTGCTTGAATGTTTTATGTACAATATATAAAATTAATAAAATTATCTTTAAAGGCACACCTTCAATTTAAAATATATATACATAGTTCTCTTGTACCAATGCCATGAAATTTTAAGCAGCTATTTAAAGTATTGCTATTCATAAAGAGTTACTGAAGGGAAAACTTATTTTTATAAAAACAGTCAATTTGTGATACAATATAAAATGCATTTTAATTATCTAGAATGAAATGTCTTGTGTGGAAGGTATCACAAATTGAACAGGCATAGAAATATTATTTCCAACGTGTTAGTGGTGGTTAACCTCAGTGCTGGTATTTGAGATGATTTTTTACTTTATTCTTCCTTGTTTTCTGAGCTGAACCATTTGTTAACCATAAGCACATCATTCATTTAATTAAAATCTTCATATTCATTTGGGGAACTGTACAGGTAAGGGCTACATTTTTATTTGTTCCTTGGAGAGGTTCCATGATTGCTCTTGATGTTAGGTAAGTGTGTGGGTATTTGGGGTTTTTCCACTATTTTTTCCCTTTGCTGATGATTACCCTTGATTACCTATTTTGATATTTAAGCAAGCAGGCATCTTTCAATAGTGAGTCATTTCGCCTGAGAGGGAAAGAAATGTTTCAGGGCAAGTGGAAGGAGAAGAAAGGAATTGATTATAGGTTGACCTACTGCTGCTCCAATAGCTGAGTTTGCCCAGCTGTGGCATGATTGCCCTCGAGGGTGTCTGCTGCCCAGGGAACACCTTGTCCCCATCCTTCTCTAGACCAAGCCTGACCATGCTACTCCAAGTGGTTTTGAAGAGCAGCCTGTCTCCCTGAGGAGCTTGTTAGAATGCCATCTTGGGTCCCATCCCTGCCTTATTACCTCTTATGAATGCCCCAGGAGATGCTCAGGTCACTGAAGCAGGAGGAGCTCTGACTTAGAGCACAACCTGTCCCTGTCTCTCTCTACCTGCACTGAGGCTAGAGAGTCACCGAGTGCTCAATGGGAAAGACCCTTCCTTCCACACAGGAGCATCTGGGCTGAGAATCAGGCTGACTCAGAGGAAGAGCAATCCCATGCGCCTCGCCACAATGACACCCTGCACAGAGAAGTGCCCAGGAACCTACAAGACCATTATTCAGGGATGCAGATTGACTGTTTTTAAAATCAGGATATCTAAATATAATATTGCAGGCTCCAGTGCTGTAAGGTAGCTCTCAGTGGCATTTACAGAAGAGAGAGTGAACTTCCCTTTTCATTAAAACATTATTAATAGTAATGAAGAAACGGAAAAACCCCTAAGAGACTATCAATGGACAAATTAAAAATGATAAATGCTGGTGAGCATGTGGGGGCTAAGGGAACCCTTATACACTGTTGGTGGTGATGTAAATCAGTATAGTCACTATGGAAATGATTTTGGAGATTCCTTAAAAAACTAAAATTAAAACAACCATCTAATCCAGGTATACCACTCTTTGGTATATATCCCAAAAATTAAAGTCAGCATACTATAGAGATATCTGCACAGCCATGCTCATCATGGCTCAACTTACAGTAACCAGTTACGGAATCAACCTAGGTGCCTTTCCAGAGATGAATGGAAAAGAAAATGTGGTGTCTATTCACAATGGAATATTATTTAGTCATAAAAAAATCTGACATTTGCAGGAAAATAGGTAGAACTAGAGATTAACATGTTGAGACATAGAAAGATAAATATTGTATGTTTTCTTTCATATATGGAATCTAGAAAAAAACCAGATAACATGAAAGTAGAATAGAGACTGCCCGTGAAGAGGAAAGGGGTCAAAGAAGGGTAAAGGGGGTAGAAGGGATCAAAACATTTTATCTGCAAGTCTAAATGGGCCACAATGAAACCCACTATTCTGTATAATTAATGTGCCCTAGTATAAAAAGAAAATGTGATAGAGATACCCAGAGAAAGAAATGTTATTCAGCTTTGTAAAAGGGGACCCTGTCATTGACCACAAGTGGATGGACCTGGAGGACATTCTGCTAAGTGAAATAAGCCAGAAGAAAAGTTCTGCATGATCTCACTTATATGTGGAACCTTGGGGCGGGGGAGGCCATATAGACAGAAATTAGAATAAAATAGTGGTTACCATGGGTGGGGAAGGAGAGGGAAATGGGAGGTAGAGGTCAAAGGATACAAAGTAGCAGATATGTAGGAAGAAGAACTCTAGAGAGCTACCTTACAGCACTGGAGCCTGCAATATTATATTTTTGTATTAGAGATTTTTGTTAAATAAATAGATTTTAGCTGCTCTTATGACATTAAAAAGTAACTCAGTGGTTGATAGATGTGTTCCCTTGCTTCATTCTAACAACCACTTTCTCATCTATATGTTCCCATAACATCACATTGTCAACCTCAAATATAAATGATAATTAGCATGTAAGTATTGATCGTTATGTCCCTAATGAGTTCAATGTCCCATGTTGCCTCTTTGGGGTGCTAATTTCCAAGTTCATTGTCACACTGACTTTTTATTTTTTCTGAAATGCTTCAAATGCATAATTTAGCAGAATAATTTAGCAGAGTTGAATGGCTTTGGATCACAAAGATCAGCTGTCAATGCTGTTTTGTTAATGTTTAGAGGCAAGAATTTTAAAATGACCTCCAACTAGGACATTCGGGGAAACAACTTAATGTTCTTTTATTTATTCTTAAGTCCTCAGTTAATAAGTAATAAAGATGAAATAAATAACATTGATTTGAATTATTAGAATGGACCAAGAATAAGTTTATTAGGATTAAAAATCACCACCCAAAACAGTGTTTTCCCAGGCTTTGTTAGTGCAAGAATTTAAGTGCCTTAAAAGACAAATGTGGAAGTATCCCACACTGAGCCAATTATGTAATTCCACCACATTTTCCAGGAAATAAAGCTCAGAATGTTTAGTTAGGAAGGCATGCAATCTCCAGGGCTGCATCAGAACAGGCCCTTAATAATTCAATTTTCCTGATTATTACAGATAACAAAAATATTTTACTAGTGTACACTTCTTTTACAATTCTATTGAAGCTTTAACTATTTCCTGATTCTTCTTTTTCTTACCTTCAAAACAGTCCTGAGATGAGCCCAGAGCCGGTGTTGTGAGTGTGTGTGTGTGTGTCCACTTTGCACATAAAGAACTGAGCCCCAGAGATCAAGTCTCTTCCAAAGCTAAAGATGGGTGATTCTGCGTGGAATGGGGATTCCATTTGTCTAGAAAGCAGAATGAGCATTAGATAGCTTACTTTCCAAATTAAAAAGATTATGTAAATTCCGAACTACTTTAAAATAATATAAGCATGCAGGAAGTCATTAAGTAGCACTTGAAATTAAGTGTAAAATCTAAGGTGGATGAATATCTAAAGTCTTTGCCTCTAAGGAGAGCAACCAAGAATTGGCCCAGAATTGCACAAGGGAACTTTTTGTGGGGTTAACAATATTCTAGATAGTTAGAGGGCTGGGTGGACAGATGATAAGGTAAGTATAAAAAAATGTTAACAATACAGTCTTGGTGCATATTCAATGTTTGCTGTATAATTTCAATTTTTCTGTATGCTTAAAGTTTTCTGTGTGCTATAAAATACTAAAGTCCTATTTTATATCACAAAAAATATAATAAAATGTGGAAAAAAGGCAAATTCTTCTAAATGGAGTTTTAATTCAATATATGTTAGAAAGTCCATGTCTAGACACACAAATCACCATATGCCTACTTCAGAAATACAATTTGAAATAGTGCACATAGGAATTACAGTCAGGAGCGGCATTGGGAATCTCACTGTGTTTTTCTTGAGAAAAAATTTGATATGTCCAAACTTCTGTACTTCTAAACTAAGTCTAAAATGAAAGCTATGATTATTTGCTCTTCTCTGAAGGGCACCTGGGTTGGTTCCATAGTCTTGCTATTGTGAATTGAGTTGCTATAAACATTGATGTGGCTGCATCACTGTAGTATGCTGATTAAGTCCTTTGGGTATAGACGGAGGAGTGGGATACCTGGGTCAAATGGTGGTTCTATTCCAAGTTTGATATGTGGATGCTAATTCACAATAAGGAGAGGTAATGGGGAAAATAAACGTTCTTTGGATTAGGTAGAGGAGATTAAAGGGAGGGGAGAGGCTGGGGGGTAGGAAGGATAGCAGAATGAATTGGACACTATTACCCTATGTACATATATGATTAGACTACCCATGTGATTCTACATTATGTACAACCTGAAGAACGAGAAGTATACTCCATTTATGTATGATGTGTCAAAATGCATTCTACTGTCATGTGCATGTCATTCATAATTAGAACAAATAAATAAATCTGAAAAAAGACAGGCAACAATCTTTTGAAATGATCCTAGTAAAGTAGGTGTTTCACTTTTCTAAAAGTGATGATGGATGAAAGACTTGTACATTCTCTCCTTGATTCTGTCACACTCATGCATGCCCAGTGTGATCAAAGACAGCCAGAGGCCATGCACCATGGTGCACACCTGGAATCCCACCCAGCAGGTGGGGAGACTGAGGCAGGAGGATCACAAATTCAAAGCCAGCCTCAGCAATTTAGTGAGGCCTTAGGCAACTTACAGCCTGTCTCAAAATAAAAAATAAAAAGCGTTGGGGATGTGGCTCAGTGATGAACTGCCCCTGGGTTCAATTCTTGGTACTGAAAAAAGGCAGACAGTCACTGTACTCAGTTCTTCCTGGAAACCTGGGCTGCCCGGAAATTCATGCTTGTTAAATTTCCTGTGCTGCATACTCTCTAGGTGAGTTCTGATCACTAACCATTCTTTGTTAATATTTACACACCACTCAAAACTTTTTCCAGTTTTCAAATGCTTCATCAAGCCATCTGCCATTATGTCACATAGTAATGGGATCTAATCCTGTGTGTGACCCATTGATAGGCTGATTCTCTTCAAGGAAATCTCATTGAATTTCTGATGATGTTGAGAAACTTGAGCTTATTTGTGAAAGTCCTTCAGTAAATTATTGAATAACAACTGCAAATGATGTATTATTGGTGGGGTAAACTTAATGTTAATAATGTTAACTTAATATTGACTGCCGCAGCCCGGCTGGCTGGGCAAAATAAGCGGAGGGTGACGAATAACTTGTGTACTTGATACAGCAGGAGTGGAAGCCGTTTATTGCAGGACAGGAGCAGTATTTATACATTCCACACAGCTTATCTAATTAGCATAAACTAGATACATCAGTCAACCAATCAGGAATCTCTACACCTAATAGCTCGGTTTTGTTACTTCTCAAACCATTCCCTCTGACATTTTGCCAGGCACCATCCAGACTTGTTTACGAACTTTAACATTCCCCTAGCAAAATGCCAGGTGTTATTTTGACTTGTTTACAGACTCTAACATTTCCCCCTTTTGTTTAATTTAAATAATGACCATAGTGGTTTTTACAGAAACACCATAAATAACCTGCTACAAACAGAAAGGGAGGATACAAAATGCCACAATACCAAGCCAATTGATGGCTCCATGCAAGAAGCCCTTGGAAAAATTATACCAGCAATGACACCGTTAGCAAAGATACCGAGTTACAATTTGTTATAGATTACAGTTTGTTGTCTCAGTCCAGGTAAAGCAGTGTCTCAATAGATTAACTTACAGTCCAGGTAAATTCTGCAGGCAGCTAGCTTAAATCACAGTCCAGGTAAGTTCTGCAGGCAACTAGCTTGATCTAAGTTTCGTCCGTTTCTCAGCTGAAGTCTCCTCCGGTTTTCAGCAACACTGGAAATTCTTCCACCTTGGTCTTTACCGGCACTGGGACGAAGGCAGGAACTCCGGATGGCTAAAGAAAATCCTGTAGCATTCTACTAAGAAAACAACCTTCTGAACAATTTAGTACATTATCTCAAGGTTTTTTTGCATTTGAAATAAGCATTAATAGTGCTCATTACTCATCAGCTTCCAGGTGTGGGAGAACCATTGTAGCTTAGTTATTGGCATTGAAAATGACCAAACATCAGGGACACCAGTAGCGTCTTCTGCTGGCTGTAGTGCCTGGGCAGCCCCAGATGGCCCTGGGGAGTGTCCCGGACTCAAACTGCTACTGGGCACAGGGAGCAAGAGCCTGCGAGACTGTGCCTCAAGGTCAGGTCTAGATTTGGGTTCACGGCAGTGGAAGAGCCAGCTCTCCGGCCAGGAGGCGGGGAAGGGCCAGTTGCCGCTGCCTCTTGGAAAATCCTTGCTGCGCTGTGACCGGCTTGCATACTCAGCAGGTGCCTCTCCACTTCATGTACCCTCCGGTAATGAAAAGTATTTAGTAATAGCCTTTTGTTGCAACTTTTTTCCTGATAATCCTTCCTCCTCTGATAATCTTTCTTCTTCTGAACTTTCTTTTTCTTTCTGACTAGAGTTCCTGGGCTCTTATCAACACATGCCCTAACTATTCTTGGTTCCATTGGGGTGCCTTCTTCTCTTAGAAATTTACTTCTTACCCCTTCCATATTTTCATCATAAAGACAATACAACATTTCAAGACAAAACAAGACACAAACATACTGTATCAATCTTCTCCATTTTCTCGAAATGGCCATTTTTCCTCTTGCCCTATCTGCCTAGGGACGAGCAGATTTGCTCCCGTCCTATCTATGGACGAGCAGCTTTTTTTCGTCACTTACCTCTGAGTGTCCCGGGGCTCCCCATACGGGCCACCATCTGCCGCAGCCCGGCTGGCTGGGCAAAATAAGCGGAGGGTGACGAATAACTTGTGTACTTGATACAGCAGGAGTGGGAGCCCTTTATTGCAGGACAGGAGCAGTATTTATACATTCCACACAGCTTATCTAATTAGCATAAACTAGATACATCAGTCAACCAATCAGGAATCTCTACACCTAATAGCTCGGTTTTGTTACTTCTCAAACCATTCCCTCTGACATTTTGCCAGGCACCATCCAGACTTGTTTACGAACTTTAACATTCCCCTAGCAAAATGCCAGGTGTTATTTTGACTTGTTTACAGACTCTAACAATTGACACATAAATATATGAAGGGCCTGGCTAATGTAGAGGCTCTACTCCTGGCTATAAATGCAAAGAGGCAGATGCCACCCAAGAGAGATAGGTCAAAGGATCTTAGAGACTAACAAAACAGGGCGATCTCCGGGGAGAGAGGACCGGAGTCTGCTGCTGTGTCCATGACAGAAAGGGCAAAGAAAAGCCAGGAGCAGAGGACAGAGAACCAGGGGGCGCACAAGCTAGCTGAGTCCTTTTCTTTCCTTCTTGCTTTATTTATTTATTGGCTGTTACTGTGGAATAGAAAAACCATAGTTCCCGCCCAGTGCCAGGTACAGAAGTGAGTAAAATCAGAGACAGTCTGGAGCCTTGTTTGCCCGTCACCTGCACTGACTCCAGACATTGAACAAAGAGCTCATGGTGGAAAGATGTGTCTACAGGTGTATTTTGGTAGCGGTGGGCAACCCGATGACAGGGACCACACTGGCAAATTTACAGATAAGGCACCACATAGCCAGTGCCAGGGCTGTGATGGCCCAGCTTGTGTCATAAGTGGTGACAATAGCAGTGTCCCCACCTGTCTTGATTACGGTGGACGCAGAGTGGTCCTCACGCTGGCCTTCTGCCCAGTCGCCTTTTATCTATCAGGTGGTCCCTGGAAATTCAGACAGGTCTGCAGAATATATGCACATATATGTGTGCACAGGAGGAAAGTTCTAGAGTCCACATATCGTATCATTTCACTCCATTGCACTTTATGTCCAGTTGTGTCTCCTACTATTGCTACACTCCACAGTCAAGACAACTTGCTCTCTGCACTTTTCTACATTTGAGCCCCTGATGTTCCTGTTCCTCTTGCCTGGGACAAAGTTCCCCTTTCCCTCCACTGGAGCTGAGCCGTGAGCGTGTGATCTGAGGCACTGAGAAGACAGGCAAGCCAATTCTTTAAAGCAGTTCAGTTGGTGAGGGGCGGCGAGCAAGCGGGTGGTAGAGGACATCTAGGAGACAGGCATTTGCCTGAAGTCAGCTCTGCCTATTGAAACCGTCGTGTCTGCAATTTGCCTGGAGCGTCACCTGACCGCAATTATCCCAGCCACCCCTCGACCCTGGATCTCCAGCCTTTGCCCACTTAATGGAGCACAGTAGTAGCAGGTGCTTTTAAGACAGATCAAGCTGTCAAGTGGATGTGGAAGGTGAAGCCAACGTCTAGAGAAGGTGATTAAAATAGATAGGCGAGACACGTGTGCATTTTAAGTTTTCTTTGGTCAGCATTGCTACAAAGCTGGATCATTAGCCTAATGGCTGTGGTTCTCTGCAAAGGCATATCCCAAAGTGTTCCATGAAAACCAGGCAAAGAAGCCATTAAAGCAAAGACAGGTGGTGCACCAAGGCTTGTGATTTCCCATCCCACCTCTGCTGTCCTCACCTTCTCCTGTCTTCATCTTCACCTTCTCAGACTCACCTCCCCTGAACCCTGGATGCCTGGAGAGTCGTTCATTTCTCCCCTGTCCCATTGTGAGACACACTTAAAAATGTTCCCACCCCAACTGATGTTCCTCTGCTTCCATCTAGTTTTGTTCTGACGAATAGTCAATTAAGTGTCAGCTTCAGTGGGGCCTGGTGACATACACCTGCAGTCCCAGTTTCTCAGGTAGCTGACGCAGGAGGATCACAGCAGCCCCATGAATACAGTGCCAGTCTTGGAAACATAGCAAGACCCTGTCTCAAACAAAGGTTAGCTTCAAGAAACCAGTCATTAAGATTGATACTGTTTTTAATTGGAACATTTGAAATACGTTAGGGTTCACAAGAAGTATAAGTCATTGGCCCTGGATTCCAGCATGCCGACAACCTGAAAAGAAGACTGAGGCTCTATATGAAAAATCAGGTGGGAGCCAGGCTCAGTGGCGCATAATTGTAATCCCAGCACTCGGGAGGCTGAGGCAGGAGGATTGCAAATTCAAACTCAGCCTTGGCAATTTAGTGAGTGTTAGAGTCTGTAAACAAGTCAAAATAACACCTGGCATTTTGCCAGGGGAATGTTAGAGTTCGTAAACAAGTCTGGATGGTGCCTGGCAAAATGCCAGAGGGAGTGGTTTGAGAAGTAACAAAAGCGAGCCATTAAGTGTAGAGATTCCTGGTTGGTTGACTGATGTATCTAGTTTATGCTAATTAGATAAGCTGTGTGGAATGTATAAATTCTGCTCCTGTCCTGCAATAAACGGCTCCTACTCCTGCTGTATCAACCTACACAAGTTGTTCGTCCCCCACCCCCCCCCACCCCGGTTATTTTGCTGCAGCCGGACTGCGGCAAGTGAGGCCCTAAGCAACTTAGCGAGAACTTGTCTCAACATAAAAAAATAAATAAAAAGGGCCGGGGATGTGGCTCAGTGGTTAAGTGCCACTGGATTCAATCCCTGATACAAAAAAAGAAAAAGAAAAGAAAACAGGGGGAGTTAGAAGCCCTGTGGGTGTGGGCAGGAGCATGCTCTTCCCTCTCCCCACCCTGAACTAGGCAGGCTGAGTGTGGGCTCTGAGGACTACATTTGGCCGTTCTGCATGGCTTGTGGGCTCCCTGCATTGACACAGCACGCTGGGATGGCAGACAGGGCATCCCCTGTATGCACAGGCAGTTACACTGGCTTTCTTCCTGCTCAACACACCCTCTTATTTCAGGGTGCAGTCTCCATGGCTCCATTTGGATTGTGAATTGTCTTTGTGCCTGGAGAATCGGAGTTGGTCAGGGAAGGAGGGGGTTAATTGATTTCTAGCCGCCTACTTCCTATCACTCCAAAGATCTGACTGGGTACATGCCAACTCCTGATGGCCACGAAGTGTTACCTGCCTGAGAAGAGCAATGAAATCAGTGTTCCCCAGAAATACGTCCACTCCCACGCTCTCTGCAGCACCTCTAACAATAGCCAAGGTGAGGAAACAAACACAGTATTCACCATCAAATGGATGACTAAAGATACAGTGTGTGTGTGTGTGTTTACGTGTCTATGTATGTATGTATATTTATGTATGGTGTATATAGACCATGAATACATGCATATATGTCATGCACACACACACACACAGCCTTAAAACGGGGGGCCTCTCATTTGTCACAACACAAAAGAATGTGGAAAGCATTGTGCTAACTGAATAAGTCACTTACAGAGAGAGACAGATAACACATGACTCACTTATATGCAGAAGCTAAAAACATTTAACTCATATAGGTAAAGAGCAGGAAGGGGATTGCTGGAGGCTGGGGAGAGGGGTGCACAGGGACTGGGTGATGTCAAAGGCTGCAGTTGCTACAAGGAGGAGTAAGGTCTGGGGTCCATTGCACAGTGAGGCGACTACAGTCAGCAATAATGTATTGTGTATTTCAAAACTGCTAAAGGAGTAGATTTAAAATGTTTTTACCCCCAAGAAAATGAGAAGTACAGTCAGGGGGTGTAGCTCAGTGGTAGAATGTTTGCTAAGCATGCACAAGGTCCTGGGTTTCATCCCCAGTACTGTAAGAGAAAAAAGGAGAGAGAGAGAGAGAGAGGGAGAGAGGATCTATTTGTTATTTAGTTTGATTTAATCATTGCACATTGTAAACATATGGCAAAACATCACATTGTGATCCGTAAGTACAGACATTTATCAATTAAAAAGAAAAGAAATGGATTTTTTTAAATAAATAAAACTAACAAACATTGTGCCCCAAGGGAGAGAACACTTTGCAATTTGTTGATTTCTCCCCCAATACTTGGCTCAGGTCCCTGTGTGAGTAAAAAGACAAAGTGTCAATCCCTCTGGTTCTCTTTGCTGGAGCAGCAGAGAACAGCAAGGTGCCCAGTAGGTGCCCCTGACAGGCAAGCTCAAGCTGTGCAGAGCCTCCCCACCAGGCCCTCGACAGCAGGGCCATCCCTGCCAACAGACGTGTTCCAGGCAGAGATTAAATCATGATTGCTCTCCCCCACACACACCTCTGCCACCCAACTCAGGCCACCCTCCAACTGGGGGCAGCCCAGCCAGGATGAGGAGATGGAGTATCAACCTACAATGCAGCAGTAACAGGATCCGGCAGGATCTGGGCACCCCGTGTTGAGTGTAGGTCGGGAGGATAGGTCTTCTGCTCAACAAGGAATTCTGGTAAAGATCCAAGGGACCAGAACACACTGGAATTCACCAGAAAGTACAGAGGGCCAATGTGAGAATGGCAGATGAAGTGGGGGTGCAGCTCAGTGTTAGCACATGGGCTTAGCATGAGCGATGCCCTGGGTTAGATCCCCAGCAGCACAAAAGAGAGAGAGAGGGAGGGAAGGAGGGAGGGAGGGAGGGAGAGAGAGAGAGAGAATAGGAACAGAAGTTGAAATGAGTTTTAAGAACTGGTTTAAGAGATGTTGGCGCCTGGAGATGTAGCTCAGTGGTAGAGTTCTTGCCTAGCATATGTGAAGTACTGGGTTTGGTCCCCAGTACTGTTAAGGAAAAAGAAAGAAAGAAAAAGAAAACTAAAGAAAAGCTGGAAAAACAAGGTTAAGAAAGTGGATCAGGAAGGAAAATAGAATAGAATATAAGTCCTTGCAAAGATATAAGAGAATGAGTGTAATTTCTCATTCAATTGCGAAATTGGAAATGTAGCCCTACTTTGAATGACCACCCCCTTACTCTGCACAGATACCTAAGACGGCAGAGGAACACTGAGGGGCAGTGGCAGGGCCTGATGTCACATGAGTTTCCCGTCAGAGAAAACAAAGGCACCAATAGCAACAACCACAGAACACGCACTGAAAACAGAGGACACCGGAGAGGTCAGCACGGACTCTAAAGGGGTCAAGGGAGAAACACAAGTGCTGTGGAAATTCCATAAGGACAGCTGTCCTACCACCAAAGGCAGGGGACAGGGTGGAGATGGACTGGGAAGGGGCAGCGGGGATGAGAGGGAAGGACTGGTGTACCAAGAATGGTTTCAAAATAGGTGGGGAGCTGGCACTCTCCCTGCAGATAAGTGGAAGCATCACACAAAGATATACATATCTCTATATGTATATTTATACAGCAAAGAGTGCGGGGCCAGAGGCAAGATAGCAGAACAGTCACATGGAGGAAGACAAGGACAGGAAGAGGCCAACAGGGAGGGTGTTCAAGAGAGGTGGGAGAGTTGGAGAAGCCCACAGGAGGCTACCTGGAAGAACAAGCCCCGAAACGTGACCGTTAAATAACTTGACCATGACCAATGCGGTAGTGAGGGACCAGAGTTAGCCAATTGTAATTCTATTTTCTAAAAGCACTTAAAATGCAGCAATTACTGCCAGAAAAATATCAAATTTAATTACCAAAACTGACATAACAAAAGGCAATAGTGGGAAAAATGCTCTTATCTTGCCCAAGTTCTTTTGGCATGTAGGTCACCCAGTTCCCAATCCATGGCCATTTCTTTTCTTCTCTTAGTCATCAGTTTACCTGAAAAAAGACTTAATTGTATGCCATATTACATATATATATATGACATGTATGTTTATAATACATATACACATAAATGTATGCATACATATATATCTCCTTCATCAACATAGACTGGCCAGTCCACTAGCAAAAGCATCTGCAGTACTCAGATTTAATCTTGAATTATTATTTCCCATTAAAAAGAAATGATAGATTGCTGAGAACATGCTGGTTCCAGATCTGCAGCAGGAAATGTACAAGAAATTCCTGGCTGTGATTAACCATAAAGAAATGCAAGGAAATGGTGATTGTAAAAGTCAGGATGTGATTGACTGAGCAAGGAGGGGCCCTGGAATGGCAAGCACTGTTCAGTTTTAGCCTGAGTGATGTACGCCAAGATGCTCCACTTCCTCACCAAGTAAATTCTCCTTAAATTCTGCGAGTTTCTGCATCCATTTTTATTTCACAATGAAGAGATTAAAAGCGAAAGAGAAAGGGGAGATGTGGTTATCTGAAAAGAATGTTTGCAAATTCACTCAACTTAGTGACAGGGCAGTCACGTTTTGGCTTGAGGGAGACAATATTGGTGGAGTGACAGAGATGCAAGATACAATCGCTCTGGTGGAGGAGGGATTGGTTCCAGGGCTCCCTGCAGACATCAAAATCCAAGGATATTCAAGTCCCTGATGTAAAATGGTGTATTGTATGCTTATTAACCTATGTACAGCCTCTGAGCAGTTTATAGCATCTCTAGATGACTTATATATAATACCATAAATGCTATGTAAGTCGTTGTCCTGCTGTGTTGTTTAGGGAACAAGATGAGGAAAACTTTGTACATGTTCAGTGCAGATGCAATTTTTTTTTTCTCCCTGAACGTGTTCAATCATGGTGGGTAAAATCTGCAGATGTACCCCGACTTGTGACTACAGGGGGCTGACTACAGACTACAGCAGGGAGAAGACTGAGCAGGAGAGGAGGAAACAGAGTGATGAAGTGGAAATAAGAGATACGGCAGTAGATTCAGGGTTATGTCTAGAAAGGAGAGATGGGGATGTTTAAATGCTGGGAAAATCAGCCAGCAGAGAGAGAGGTTGAACATAGAGGCAAGAGACTCTCAATGACCAAATCCTGAGCAATTTGATCAAGATTAGATAAATCTCTACAGAACCACATAATCCATTTAAAAAATAATACCCACAAGTCCGTGGCAATTTCATTCATTCATTCAATGACAGCAGAGAATGGAAAGCTGTTCTTTACACTAAAATGTCAGCTAATGAACATGGAAGGAAGATAGAAAATTATCAATGGGTGCTAAAAGTAGTGAAAAATTGAAGAATAGGATTTTTTAAAAAAAAATTAACATGTTAATTGCACATGATAATGTACTTGTTAATGTAGATCAGCATGACATTTCCATACTTGTGTCCAACCACCCTTTTTACGCCCTTTCCCTACCCTCCTCGCGCTTCCCAATCTCTAGTAAACATTATTTTATTTTCAGGTTGACTTTTGAAGTTTCCACATGTGAGAGAGAACATGTGTCTTTGATACATTTGTCTTTATGTGTCTGGCGTATCTCAATATGATATAATGTCCTCCCATTCCATCCATGTTGCTGAAAATGGCAGGATTTCATTGTTTTTTAATGGTTAATAATATTCCACTGCAGATACATATACACCACATTTTCTTTATCCATTGACCTGTTGGTGGGCACCTGGGCTGATTCCATATCTTGACTTGTGAATATTGCTGCCATGAACTTGGGAATGCAGATCTGTCTTCAGCACACCAATTGCATTTCATTTGGATCTACACCCAGAATAGCTGAATCCTATGGCAGTTCTATTTTTAATTTTGCGAGGAACCTCAATACTATTCTCCATATCGTTTGGACTAATTTATATTTCCACTGTGTATACGAGTTCCTTTGTCTCCATATCCTTGCCCATATCTGTTATTTTTTTCAAATAACAACCATTCTCACTGGAATAAGATAATATCTCACTGTAGATTTTGATTATCCTTTCCCTGATGGCTAATAATATTGAGCATCTCATATATATATTTATTGGCCATTTGTATTTCTTCAGATCATCTGCCCATTTTTAATTGGATTACTTTTCATTGTGAAATTTTTAAATTCTTTATACATCCTGAATACTAATTCAGTGTTAGATGAATATTTAGCGAATAATTTCTCCCATTTGTAGGTAGTCTCTTTACTCTCTTGATTATTTCCTTTGCTATGCAGAAGCTTTTGAGTGTGATGTAATCCTACTTGCCAATTTTTGCTTGGATTTCCTGAGTTTGGGGGGCACTATCTAAAAAATCATTGCCTGTACCAATGCTTTGAAGTATCTCCCCCTGTGTTTTCTTCTAGTAAATTCAGAGTTTGGGGTCTTACTTTTGTACAGAATAAGATATTTCAGTACAGGGTGAATAATAGGGGTCAAGTTCCCATCTTCTCCAAGCTGATACCCTGTTTACCCAATAACATTTGTTAAAGAGACTTTCCATTCTCCAGTACATGTTTCTGGCATCTTTGTCCAGAATCAAGTGGCTGAAGATGTGTGGATTTGTTTCTGGGGGTTCTCTATCCTGGTCCATTGGTCTTCATGGCCATTTTTTTTTTTGAGAGAGACAGGGAGAGAGAGAGAGAGAGAGAGAGAGAGAGAGAGAGAGAGAATTTTTTTAATATTTATTTTTTTAGTTTTCGGTGGACACAACATCTTTGTTTGTATGTGGTGCTGAGGATGGAACCCAGGCCACACACATGCCAGGTGAGCACGCTACCGCGTGATCCACATCCCCAGCCCGCTTCATGTCCATTTTTATGCCAATACCATGCTGTTCTGGTTACTATGGCTCTGTACTATGCTTTAAAATCAGGTGTTGTGATACCTCCAGTTCTATTGTTTTCATTCATGACTGCTTTGGGTCTTTAAGGTCTTTTGTGCTCTTATATAAATTTTAGCTTTGTTTTCTGTATTTTGGGAAGAACATCATTGGTATTTAGATGGAGGTTGCATTGAATCTGTACATCACTTTGGATAGTAGGCATATTTAAACAATATCAATTCTTCCAATCTGAAAGTAGGAGAACTTTCCATCTTTCAGTGTCTTCGATGTCTTTCATCAATGTCTTATAATTTTCATTGTAAAGGGCTTTCACTTTCTTGTGAAGTTTATTCCTAGGGTTGATTTTTGTTTGTTTGTGTTTGTAGGTTTTTTTAGTTTTTGTTTTTTGTGGTTTTTTTGTTTGTTTGTTTGTTTAGAGAGAGAGAGAGAGAGAGAGAGAATTTTAATATTTATTTTTTAGTTTTCGGCAGACACAACATCTTTGTTTGTATGTGGTGCTAAGGATGGAACCCGGGCCGAATGTATGCAAGGTGAGCTCGCTACCGCTTGAGCCACATCCCCAGCCCTTGTTTTGTTTTTTAATGTGTGCACGTGTGGCTATTGTAAGGGGGATTTACTTCATGGTTTCTTTTTCAACAAATTCATTACTGCTGTATAGAAAAGCTACTGGGTTTTGTGTGTTGATTGTGTTTCCTGATACTTTACTGAGTTTATCACTTCTAGTAATTTTTGATTTTAAATCAAAAATTCTAGTAATTTTAAATTTTGATGTATCATCTACAAATAGGGATAATTTGACTCTCTCCCTTCCTATTTGTATGTTATTTATTTATTTATTTATTTATTTATTTATTTTGCCTAATGGTTCTGATTAAAACTTCAAGTATTGCAATGAATGAATGGTGAAAGTGGAAACCCTGGTCTTTTTCCTAATCTTGGAGAAAATGCTTTCATCTCTTCCTTCACTGAGGACAATGTGGGTATAGATAGACTTAATTTTGTTGAGATATGATAATTGTACACCTAATTTGCTCAAGGTTTTTAATCAAGAAAGGATGTTGAACTTAATCAAGAAAGGATGTCTCTGCTTTTCTTTTTTGTTATGTCTTTGTCAGATTTTGGAAATAAGGTAATGCTGGCCTTCTCTCAATTTTATGGAAAAGTTTATAAATAATTGTCACAAGCTCTTTAGAAATTTGGCAAAATTTAGTAGTGAAGCCGTAAGTCTTGGGCATTTCTTCATTGGGAGATAATTTATTATGGACTCATTACCCGTTATTTGTCTATTCAGGTGTTTTATGTCTTCTTGATTCCATATTGATAGGTCTGTATGAGGAATTGGTCCATTGCTTTTGAATTTTCCAATTTGTTAGTATATAGTGTTTCAAAATAATCCCTAATGATCCTTTGTATTTTGTGATATTGTTTGTAATGTCCCCTTTTTCATCTCTAATTTTACTTATTTGGGTCTCTCTCTCTCTCTCTCTCTCTCTCTCTCTCTCTCTCTCTTCTTCTTCTTCTTCTTTTTCTTCTCCTCCTCCTCCTTCTCCTCCTTTGATTAGTCAAGCTAATGGTTTGTCAATTCTGTTTATCTTTTCAAAGAGCCATGTCATTGTTTCATTAATCTTTTGTTTTGGAGTTTAGTCACTTATGTTTTTCTGATGTGGTTACTCGCTGTTCCAAACCTCCCTGTTTGTATAACTGTCGGTGTTTCTCTCTGGTTTTGCAATGTTGAGTTTCTATTTCATTTGTTTCAGTTTTTTTTTAATTATGACTCTCTCAATGACCCACTGTTCATTCAAAAGTGTGTTGTTCCATTTCTCTGCATTTGTATAATTTCTAAAATTTATTTTGTTCTTAACTACTGGCTTTATTTCATTGTGACCAGAAACATACAGGATGCGATTTTAATTTTTTAAAATTTGTTCAGACTTGTTTTGTGACCTAATATACTGTCTACTCCAGAGAATGTTCCACATACTGGTGAAAAGAATATGTACCCTTTAACTGAACACCAGTTCAATTACATTTAAAGTTGCTATCGAAAAGTTAGGACTTATTCCCATTATTTTGTTGCTTTTTTTCCCAGTTGTTTTGAATATTCTTTTTTTTCTCTTCCCCTCTTATCCATCTTTGCATGAATTATTGTATTAACAATGTTTGGCCCTTTTCTGTTTCTTTTGCATATCTGTTCTCCTAGTGGGATGCATAGTTTCAAGTACTCTCATGATGGTAGTCCCCTTCCACCTCTGGGCATAGGACTCACTTAAGCATCTCTTGTAAGGCTGGTCTGGTGGTCATGAATTTCCTTGTTTTTTGCTTATCCTGAAAGGACTTTATTTTTCCTTCCTCTCTGAAGGGTAGCTTTCCTGAGTATAGTATAGTTGGCAGTTAATATAAGGGGAGCTTTCTATTATTATTTCATTAAATAGCGTTTCTATGTCCTTGACTTTAATCTCCTCCACTTGCAGGTGTTCCAAAGATGCCAATGTTTGTTCACTCCATGATGTCCCCAAGGTCTTGAATATGCTGTCTTCTTCTCCAACCCACTCTCTTGTCTGAATGGTTTATTCCAAGAAGACTGTTTTCACATTCACATAGCCTGTTTTTCACTCAATCTGATCTGTTGTTGAGGTTTTCAATTGAACATTTTTATTTGATTTATTGAGCTCTTCATTTCCAAGGTTTCTGTTTGGTCCCTTTTCAGACATCTCTACTTCATTCACTGAATTTCATTCATATCCTGCACTGTCTTCCTGATTTCATTTAAAATGTTTATCTGTATTCTCTGGGGTCTCATTGAGTTTTTTTGTAATCATTCTTTTGAATTCTTTATCAGGCATTTCATCCATGTTGATTTCTTTGGATTCTGTTGCTGGAGAGTTATGGTCTTTAGGAGAGGTCCTCTTACTTATCTTAACTTTGTTTTCCATATTTCTTGTGTTCCTACATTGAGATTTGCACATCTGGTGGATCAGATACCTCTATCGTTTTTATGGAGCATCTTTTTAGTAAGTGACTTTCTCATGAAGTGTGTCTTGGGGTGTCGGTGTGTTATGCGATGTTGGCTTTGTTCTGAGTACCATACTGTAGTCTCCCTGTAGCTACTTTGGCTATGATCAGTGAGTTTGGGCACCATGCATACCATGTTGAAGTTGGAGAGACCCACTGTCTCTGTGGACCTCACAAGAGTAGAGACATTCTAGCAGTTCAGGTAGGTGCAGTGTAGACATCAGAGAGTGTGGGATGCTCATGTGTGGCTACTCCTACAGTGGGAGTGGTGCTCCCTATCACATGATGGGGTTTCACCAGGCACTATTGAGTTGGTTCTGCTAGTAGAGAAGGTCTCTGACCTGAAGCACTTGTACTCCAACCAGATATTGGTATTGTCCCAGATGTGCATGGGGAAGGTAGTGGCAGGAACCACAGTCCCTGCACCCCATAGTGCTCATACCCAGTCCTGACAGCAGTACATGTTCAGACAAGGTATGGGACTGGTGGTGGGAGCTCTGGAGGTGTGATGACAACAGGAACTGATGTTCTTCATTTGTTACTAGTGGAAGTGCTCGCTTAGGACCAGGACCTCACACCCCCTTCCCCGATGTGCACACCCAGGGATGGGGTGATAGCTAGGATTTTTCTCCATCTGACTCCTTCAGCTGTAGTGACCTCCGGGGAAACAATTTGAAGCAGGACAGTGCCAGGGCCAGGCAATGCTCCCTCTCAGGGTCTCCTTTAGCCATGTGCCTAGGGGCAGAGAGAATGAGAGTCCTTATTACCCAGGGCTGCCTCAGCATGTCCCTGTGGGTGGGCCAGCAGTGGAACTCTGGTCTCCTGTCTTCCCACCTGTCAGTAGCAGGCATCTGTGTGTTCAGAGGGAGAGGCAGTGGGAACCACATGGGTGCCTGCCTTCAATTCTGGCCCCCGGACAAATCCACAGATCCCTTCAGAAAGACCAACAAAATGAGAGACTTTGACTGCATATTTATTGAATACAATGTGATATTCAATGTAAATAGAGGAGGTTTTAATTGACTATATGAGCATAACACCTACTCCAGTTGATGTGGGGGGTGGTGGGCAGAGACTAGAAGCAAAAGAAAAATATATCTTATAATGCAGAAGAATCTCCCTCTGCCACTGGTGAGAGAGACCCCGAAGACTGTAAGAACTTAACATCTATTAACGGCTGAGCGAGGGTGCTGGGTTCTGGTCCTTCCTTTGGTTTTCCCTGAAGCCAGTTTTCATAAAATGTGGCTTTAGGCTATTTTTAGACTAAGGCATAAAATGTGTTTTACCTGCAAAGTGCTCATAAAACTGTTTGCCCTGGTCGTTGCTTGAATTTAAAACCTATCTGTGGAACGATGAAATCCTATGGCCAAAGGTGAAGTATTCAAATTGTAAACGCACTCTCTATAAGTACACAACATTACTTTCATACTTTTCTTTTAAAGTGCCCCAAAGAGACCAATAGCTAGAGTAGATGTATTGTGCTTTCCTCGAAAAATTGGCTTTTCTTCCTTCTTTACGGCTTAAAATTTCACCTTTCCAGGTCATTATAGCAATAATTTGATCAATCGCAAGATGCACTAGAAGGGTTCAAAGATAAATTTTAATAGTGGCCTCCAAAGGCATCTTCTTATGGTGCTAAGTCTGTTCAAGCACAAACTGTCAATATAGTGTTTTTTATACATGGGAAAATATAATGCCATCAGAAATTTTTAAAAAATTAATGAGAGCTTCTGATCACTCCAATGAAAGAAAACCCTACTTAGATAATTTTAGAAATTGAAGAAATTATTGAATGGCTGTTTCTAGGTCCTACCCCTCTCAAAACAATTTCTGGAAATAAAGGTGCAGATTCATTTTGAATTCTACAAGAGAAAGAGGTTCATAAAATAGGGTTTTAACTGATGTTCTCAAAATTGCTCATTTGGTTGGTCTTTTTGAAGGGAAAATCGAGTGACTTTTTTTATGAACATAATAATTTTTATGAACATAATAATTGCTCTGTTGTTCAAAGAATTACTGTAATGTATGTCTATGAAATAAACCGTGTTGAAAGAAGTAAATGTGTATAGAACTCTGTGTGTCTCCACTCAGCCAGGACATGAACCAGAAAATGTGAGGTGCCATTGGTTTGTGTAGCACCAAAGAGTAAAGTTTGCTCATGGAATAAATAAGGAAGGAACTCATAATTATGTTTAGATTTTTAAACATAAAATCATTGATTCATAAATTTTTTTATAAATAAAAATAAAACTCTCACCAATTGTTTTATCATTTTTCCTGCTATGTTCTCATAATACTTTTTAATGCATTTTTTTCTTCTTCTGACTTAAAATATCTGAGAAAAATGGATTATATGACAAAAGTTAAATCTATCATTACCATGTCCTTTTTAAAAATTGCTTTAAAGCTTGCTGAGGCTTGGGACAGAAGATGAGAGGGAGATGTCCGTAGCCAGCACCAAAAGATGCAGGCTACCCTCTCATCTTGGAAACTAGAGTTGATTAAGAGATGCTACAACTGGGAGTAATTTTCTTGCTTTCTATTAAAGGTTTTTTTTTGTTGTTGTTGTTGTTTAAAGCATGGTCTTTCCAGGCATGGTCATGTTGCATGCTTTTAACCCCAGCGACTCTGGAGGGAGAAGAAGGAAGATCACAAGTTCAATGCCAGCCCAGGCACCTTAGCAAAACCCTGTCTCAAAATTAAAAATAAAAAGGGCTGTGGATGTAGCTCTGTGGTAGAGCTGCCCTGGATTCTATCCCCAGTACTATAAAGAATAATAATAAACATGATGATGATGGTGATGATGATGATGGTATGTTGCTTTTACAGTGATTTATTAATAACACAATTCCATCGTTACAGCATAGCTGTTTTTCTCTTCTTTATGAAAACACATTTTCCACACAGCTATAATAACATTTAGACATTGACGAGTTTTAATATGTATTTTTTTCTGATTATGTAAGTCATATTGGGACAGAGGAATCCAGGAATCTGGACACAGATGGTCGTCCATGTGTCCCTCTTATTTCAAGTCCTCTGAGGAGATTACTCAGCATTGAATGCATGATAGCTACTTCTAAGAGAACTGCACCCTTGTGGCTGGGCCATGAGCTACCCAAAGATGGTGCAGGCTGCAGAGGAACAGGTATACACGGACCCTCTGTGCACAATGCTGGTGGGAGAGGAGGAAGAGTCAACCACGGGAACAATTGCACCTGAAGGCTGGAGGGCACCCATTTATATTTGATGTAAGGCTAGTGATAAGTGGGTTCAGACAGGACCATTAAAATCACTAAGAGCCTCAGTGGAAAGAGAAGAAGGGGAAGTTTTGTATTGGTGAAATGTTTTCTTCTTGCCAAGCATAACTGTACCTACACGCTTACGTTATGAAACTTGGTGTTATTTATTTCATGCCCTCTGAACGCTTTACTACTGTGCTACAATTGTCATATAGCAGGGATGTTAATCCTTCTCTGTTCTACACGATGATGTTTCCTATTTATAGAAATTTCCATTTTTATATAGCCACATATTCTAGTCCATTGTCATTTATTATCATTTCTGTTGTTTTAATGTCTCAAACATGTTCTACACCTAAGAATTTATTAAATATCCACATAAAACTTGCGGTTACAGCGATTTCATTTTTTACCATTATCATTTAAAAATTTTTATTGTTTCTTTTCAGTTATATGTAACATTAGGATTCTCATTTTGACATGATTCTGAAAGCATGGGATACAATTTGCTCTAATTCAGTCTGGTTTTTCCTTTTCTCCCTCCACTCATCCCTCCCCTGTTCCCTTCCCTCTACTCTTCAGATCTTTCTGATATTTACTTGTAGCTCTTTTTTAAATTAGTGCTTGTGGAGGGGCCTGATGGTAAGATCCACTGTGGACATTCAGACAGTCCATAGGAAAGTTAGGTCAGATTCCTCCCACAGTCCTTCCCTCTTCCCGTCCCTCCTCCCTCCCCTTCCTACCCTTCCTCTATTCCACTGATCTCACTGAACTTTCTTTCATTTTCATTCCCCTCCTTTTTATCTTTTCTTTCTCTCCCCCCACCAACCCCCCATTGCTTTGGATTAGCTTCCTCCCATCCCAGAAATCACTTGGACTTTGACCTTCTAGGTCTGGCTTATTTCCCTGAGCATGATGGCCTTTCCCCCTTTATTTTTTTGACATTCCTTTGGAATTTATTTGTTATATGACATAAAGATAGAAATAGGAAAAAAAGTACATCAACCTCACAGTATAAATACTATGGCGATGAAGACCGTTAATATATTTTTGTTAGTTTGAATTATTTCCTTTTGTTAAATTCTTATTAAAACCAGGTCAAGGGCATCTGGTTCTTAGTTGCATTCCTTTCTGGAAGAATTTGCATTCACTTAAATATGACTAATAGTGAATGTGGTTGGCTATCAATTCAGTGAAGCTTTGTTTTATGTGTGTTTACACTCCTAAACTCCAGTAATGTCTTGTTAGGTGTAAATATAGTGTGTTTAGTTATGAGGACTGTTTAGTTATAGTCTTGGTGTTACATGAAACACTAACAGAAACCAAGGACTCATCTCTTCAGGAGCTCCACAAATGCTACATGAGTCAGGAGTGGATATAATAGTGGTAACACAAATAGGTAGCTAGTAAAATGAGCTTCATATTGAAAATAATAATAAATTTAGAAAAACACGATGCTAATTAAAATACATTGAGACATTTTAAAAAGAGATGTTAGCTCCATTACTGTGAGAAGATATCTGAGAAAATAAGCTTATTAAGAGGAAAGGTTTATTTTGGCTTATGGTTTCAGAGGTTTCAGTCCATGGTCACTCGGCTCTGGCCTTTGAGTCTATCGTGAGGCAAAATATCATGGTGGGGAGTATGTGGTGCAGAAAACTTCTTGCCTCATGGTAACATGTAAGCACAAATTTAAAAAGGGAAGAATGTGCTTGGGTACCAATAACCACTTCCAGGGCCCACCCCCAATAACCTGTTTCCTTCCACTAGGCCCCACCTCCTGAAGGTTCCACACCTCTCATCAGCTCACTCAGCCGCGAACCAGGCCTTCAACCCATGAGCTGTTGGGGGACATGTAAGCAAACCGTGACTGATGGCAAGGAAATGAGGCCACCTGAGACAGACCCGAAGGGCAACACCCCCTTTGAGTTCTGTGTAAATGGTGCTCACTGAGGAGCTGCAGGTGCTACAACGTAACCACAGTGAAACAGGACTTCGGGTGATAGGATTGAGAATCGTTTTTATTCTTTCTAAAGACTTCTGTATTTTCAACTAGATCTGAAAACAAATTTCAAAAATATGTTTGAAAAACCACCAACATGATTATATGACATCTTATAATCCCCCCAAAAAAAGTATGAACAGGGGATATTTGAACTGAAAAGTAGATCCAAGCTACTTATTATATCTGGAATTAAAACTAATTCAGCCATATAAATTCATAAATTCATCAATTCAATTTTCACCTGACACATACTCAATGCATGTGTTTCAGGAACTCTACACACAAACACTATAATACCACATAATAAGGTGTAATACAACATGCAAAAGAGCACAGTTGATTTTAGAATAGGTCCTGTCACATAGTAATTGCCCAATAAATTTGTATGAATGGATGATGGATGATGAGTAAATAGATATTATACCAACTCAGATGTCAAAACAAAAATGACATTTAGAGTACACACGCTGTTCATTTTATCTACCAGGAATCAGTGTGAAGGAGGAGAATGATGTGAGTTTATTCAAATGCTGAAATCAAGCACAAATTGCAAATGACCGATACAAAATACTGCCAGGAATCCTGAGGGCATATTTGGTTTATGATGATCATAACTGAACCACTCCTCAAGTCAACCATCCATTGTATAGATAGTCCTTCCCAGGAGCTACCTAAAACTCAAATACCTAGCAAACTTTGTAGTGTTATTTATCCCATATAGATAGTTCCTACTAGAGACCAACTAAAAGTCAACAAGCAAATACTGTGATTCTTTAGTCGTTCAATTTATAGTCAGTATTATGCTTAAAGCCCTGTTTTTGTAACTGTGGAAAAAGAAGTAGTTTTGAATTTCAAGAATCTCAGATTCTACCAGTAGATACCTATCATCATCATCATTGTCATCAACATCAACATTATCAAATCATCATTATCATCACCATCATCAAATCATCATCATCAACATCATCATCATCATAATCATGAACATCGTCATTGTCACCAACACCATCAGCACCATCTCCATCATCTTCATAATCACTAACACATCATCACCAATATCAGCACCAGCCGCACCATTACAATACAGTAGATATGTATAATAGGAACATGGACCTGACTATAAGAATGTGGTGTCAGAGTGTTGAAGGACGCACACAGGGAAAGAATAGCACCCTGGGCAGAGGCAGAGCATGTACATGGGAAAAGAGGCCTCAGGAAGCATGGTGCCAGTTGAGGCCAGCAGGTCTGGTCTGACTAGAGAAGGCAGTGCTTATGGAGGTAGGACACGATGCAGTTTGGATCTGGACTGTCCCTCAAAGGCTCATGTGTTAAAGGCTTGATCCCCAACCCATGGTGCTCTTGGGAGGTGGTAGAATCTTTAAGCTCTGGCCTAATGAGAGGTCTTTGGGCTACTGGGGGGCATATCCTAAAGGTGATTATGGGGATCCTGTCTCTTCCTTAATTTTTTTCACATCCCAGCAATGAGATAAGCAGTTTTGCTCCACCATGATGAGCTGCCTGTTCCCCAACACACACACACCAGACACCTAAAAGAAATAGGTCCGCCTGATCATGGACTAAAATCTCCAAAACTTTGAACCAAATAAACATTTTCTCTTTCTAAGATGATTATCTCAGGTTTGTTGCAGTATGGGAAGCTGCCTGGCACAGAGTGACCTAGTACAATTGCTGAACATGAAACCCCTGGGGACCCAGATGTCCCACTAAGCAGTTTGAACAGCATCACAGAGAAATATGGAATCACCAAAGACCCTTGTTGTCAGGCAGAGCAAAGCTCTTCCTATTTTGAAGGTTTTAGACTGAATTCTCAATTTAGAAGATTCTAATAGAAAACATAGTTTGAATGACCTAAGTTTATTTGCAAGTTGTATGTGAAAGGCAGTCAGCTTGACCTGGGAAAGATGACCTGTTATTGAGTTCTGTGAATGCAAACTATTTGTCTCAACCACTTACTGAACTGCTTAGAACTTTGTGATTTCCTTGCTACTGTTGGCATACTGTTTGATGTGTCAACTGCCATTGTTCTTAATTGTCCTTCTTAGAAAAAAATCCAAAAGGTCCCTTATCGAGGTACCAGGGGATAATTTCCCAGTGGAGGTGGTGCACAAAAGTACTTATAGCTTGAAATAATCCCAGTGAGCCCTGAAAGGCTGACCCAGACTCCTGCAAGACACCCAGGCCTTAGAGAGACTGACCATTTTAATTACACCCAAATCTCTCTTCTTGGCCAAGGTGGAAGCACCCGTAATGTTTAAAGTTCTTCTTTGCCTTTGGTAAAACAATTGTTTGAGAAAGAAACTTTGTCAGATTATAGTTTTCTCAGCATCTGACAGATTATGATAGATTCTGCTCAAAAAGCTGTTAGGAAACAAAAAAATTTCTGTCCTCACCACTTTGCAAAGGTTTTCTGCTGTGAATTCTGTGCACTCATTTTTGGCACATCTTTAGCCCCAAAAGGATGATTATATTTAATTTAATTTCATGTAATTGAGATTTTAAATGTGTCCAAATAATCATTGTGTTTGTCGGCCTGTTTGATGAAGATATTTCCTTACAGAGATGGGGAAGGCCCATTCGAGATGGGAAAACATATGCAGTGGCCCTCAGGAATGGAAGTGTATGGAACACTGCAGAACACCATCATGGCACCATTGTGTACCTCTGAGAGGTGACATCCAGGCAGGTCTTGTTCACCACGGTAAGAAAGGCGTGAGAAATGCATCATGGAAGCTAATGGATGAGCGAAGGATCTCAGTCAAGTCTATGATGTGCTCAACGTCTATGATGAGCTCAGTTTGAATGATCAGGATCCATTCTTACATCACTGATGGGGATGAACTGGGGAGAGTCGTGCCTGGTATCCAAACCACCACTGGAAGGCTGGGGAAGTAACAGGAGCCAGAAAATGATGAGGTTGTAGGAATAGAAGATATAAAGAAACTTAAAGGAGGAAAGAATGAACTGGATTTAGTTATTGACTAGATTTTGCTGGATGAAGAAAATGCAGAAATTTAAGATACTCCCAGCTTTCTGAATTGGGCTACCTGGATGATGGTGTGCCTTCCACAAAGAAAGAATACAGGAGCAAGGACAGTTTTGACATACGTAATGATGATAGCTGAAATGCGTAGGGTCTCACTCCCTGCTCACTGTACCAAACTCTTCATGCTGTCTTATGTCAAAAGGGAGTCCAGTTTTGAACAGGATGAGTTGAGGAGGCTCAGGACTAACCAAGCCAGGGTCCTGACTATCAGCACCAGGGGGATATGGATGAGTCTGCAGCTAAGAAAAACGGGTTGATTTGGAGATCAAAATTTAAGAGTCATAAGAACATACAACAGCTAACTTTCAGTACTAACCACGTGCTAGGCACTGTTCTAAGGACATTATGTCATTTACCCATTAGTTACCACAGCCACAAAACTTGGTAGGGACTGTTATTGATTCCTTTCATAAAAGAGGAAAAGGAAGTCCAATAAGAAATGTTAGTAGACTTGCCCAAGGTCACAAAGCTGGTAAATTGCTCAGTCCAAATTCGAATCAGGGACCAGGTTCTTAATTCCTGTGCCTTGAGGTTGAAGACCCAAAGATAATGGCTAATGTGAGAACCCTGGACCACACATGGGTTCCTTTGAAAGTAGATCCACTCTTGCAAACCAGGTAGTGGTGTTCTATAATCTATAATCTAGAGCAAATGCCAAGTCCTGTAGGTAATTTAGGTTAAAAACTAGAGTTTGAAATACCCTTTGTGTGGTTTTAGGCAAGCAACTTTTTCTCTGTGATTTTCAATTTTTTCCTCCGTCTTTCAACCTTGTGTAAATCTACCCAAAAGTGTATTTCCAAGAATGAAATAAAATGAATTTACTTGAAAGTGCAGCACACAGGGAATACTTTCTTTTATATATATATATATATATATAATTTTTTAGTTGTAGTTGGACATATTATCTTTATTTCATTTTTATGTGGTGCTGAGGATCGAACCCAGGGCCTCACATGTGCTAGGCGAGCACTGTACCGCTGAGCCACAACCCAGCCTGGGAATACTTTTAAAGGTCTATCATCCTGCTACCTGTTTCAGTATACAATAGCTCATTCACTTCTAAAAGTAGCCATGATCACAACATACCAAGGAACAGATGAGGGAAAAGAGGTTTAAAAAAAATTTTTTTTAAATGGCCTTTCTTCACATTTTCTTTGCAAAATTAACCTGTTCAGGTAAGAAAGACAAGGAAGCAATGATTATATCCACCCCTTTTCAAGAACTGCAATGAACAGTTCATTATATTGTGGGGAAAGGAGAATTATGGGATATAGCCATTTCTCAAGCCAGTGCTCTGCACTTCAACTGACATAATAATTTCTTTAAAATGCTGCACTAGATATTAAAACATCTGCAGTTTTGCATTCCCTATCATTGGGAATATTAGTGCTATCATTCATCTTTTAAAACCTTGAGCTTGATGGCTTTACAGGTTTCCTCATTTGTAAATGTATCTTTACGCTTTATTGAAAATAGAATATTTTCCCAAGATGCCTACCTCTAATTGTTTTTACTGAACAAATGTTTATGTCCATCAAGAACAGAGAGAGTGACTTCCAATTCTTTCATATAATCCATCAGTATCCAGGAAAATTAGGGGAACTTAACAAGTAAATGTTGAGTACAAAAATATCCTCTAAAATGTTCCGTAAAGAATCATTCTGCTAGTGGGATGACCATAGTACTTTAATCATGGCTTGATTTGGGCACTTGGGAAAATCTTACTAGGTTCAGCAGATAACACATCCTAGGATAATCAGGAAATCTGAACTTTTTGAGATCCTATTTTACATAGAACTGGTCTACCCATAACTAAACAATATGCTTGAGAAATTTTGCAGAACTACATAAAAACGCATGGCTTAAGTCTTCTCCAGTCTTGAATCAGACATAATCCATTTAATTAATTTTTCACCCAATGTATGGGGTACTATAGAATCAGTCCATCCTTCCTTCTTCCCAACTTGATTTCCAAGACTGGGGTATAAAATTCCCATCTCACAGTCTGTAATTTAGGTATTAATCTTTGACTCATCCTTGACATTCTACTGACACCTACACAAAACCTTTCAGTCTTACAAAATGCCACCGTTTCAGAGTTTAACAAATTTAGGCATACGTATCTTTATTACTAAGAGAAAAATAACCTGTCCCTTCCCCGACTTCTCGCTCCCTCCCTCTCCCTCCAACTGCTTTAACATGAGGCAAGTTTTTCATGCGTCTCTGCTAACTTTGAAAAACCGTTTTTCTGAGTGTTCTAAGTTCATTGACATTCTTGCAAGAGCTTAATAAGAACTCAAAGTTTCCCAAAGACTATGCCACCCTTTATGTCAACGATACCTTCCAAAATTGCTTTCACACCATCCTGTAGCACAGCGACTAAGGCTTCTATTATTAATACCTGCCTGGCATTATGCTCTCATTATATTAAAAAAAAAATTCTATTTTACTTGAATTGAATTTAGATGTCTGCTTTTCCTTAGGACTTCTCAGCACAAAGAATCTTTTACTTAACTCTACATTAGAATTACCTTGAGAAACTTTTAAAATATCAATGCCTGGGCCTCAACCCAGAACAAATAGGTCAGTCACTCTGGGAGGGGGTGGGGTGGTCAAATCTGAGCTTCAATATTTTCTTAATGTCAGGAAAATGCTTTCAAGGTACAACCTGGGTTTCACCCACTGTTGAGCAACTCAGAGTGCACTGAAGTTGGGTTTGGCTAGGTCTGTCCAGTTATCTTTGAAGAATGGCCCGTGACCAATGCAATGGCAAGACCCCGAGTCACTTGCAACATATAAAACTTGATGTTTGCCTCTCGTTGAAATTCAGATTCTGATCCATAAGGTCAGGAGTGAGGCCTGAGATAGAGCATTTCTAGCAAGCTCTGGGTGATACCAGAGCAGCTGGGGACCACTTTGAGTACCCAATCGAGTATTCCATTTGGTGGTTAGAACCCTGTCTACAAACTGAGATCTTAAGAAGTAATGATGCCCTGGCTGAAGCCCTTTGGAAGGTGAACTAGAGTGAGTGGAGGCAATCAGCCCTTGAGGTGGGGCCATGGATCTTGTTTTCAAAGAGATCCTCAGATGAATCTGCTGAATACTTGAGTGAGTATCCCTAAGATTCCATTTCTGATTCAAAGCTGGGAGAAATTCCAGAAGAAAACTTTGGAGAGTGATGCTTTACTGGCTGCAGGAGAGGTTAATTGCCATTAAAAGAAAAAAAAATCATCAGTCAAGACAAATGTGTTGGTGCAAGACCTGTAATCCAGTGACTCTGGAGGCTGAGGCAGGAGGATCACAGGTTTGAGGCCAACCTCAGCAACATATGTAAGACACTATCTCAAAATTTTAAAATTTTGGGGTGGATGTAGGGGTGTAGTTTGGTAGTAAATTGCCTATGGGTTCAATCCCCAGTACAGAAAAAAGAAAAGAAATGGGAAGGAAGGAAGGAAGGAAGAAAGAAAGATCATGAAAGCATTTGTACATGGTGAGCTAACTAGTTACTAATGCAGATCTACCCATCTAGGACCGCATCAAGGACCTTGGAGTCTGGTAGGCTGGGATTCACTGACTGGTTTGTCTCTGGCTGCTCTGATCATCTGTGAACACAATAGAGATTTCTTAGTAGATTTGCAACTGTGAGCTCTCCTCTTGGTGTCCTCCTTGGCTTCTGGAACAACCTCCTTCTCCCAGCCCCTCTCCGTCTCTCAGCCGGCCTCCCCTTCCTCTGGGTTATCCCTGAACACTCTGTTTATTCTGGTCACTATGCCCAGAGTGATCCCATTCATTCTCATTGCTTCAACTATGCTAATGGACAATTCATCGGCACAGTCTGGCCTCTCCCTTTACACCCACGATCCCTACACTTTTAAATATCGACTAATGAAATTCAAAGTGACCCAGATTGAATTACACTGTCTCAATCAAGTACTCCTTCTATTTTGCCTGGACTCTGTCAATTGCCTCTTAAGACTCTCTGCCTACAGTTTAAACCTTAGAGAAGAAAGTCAGGACACAATATTCATCAGTGTGGTACATTTTCACCTCTTCTGCCAACATCTAGACCTGTCCTTTACAAGAGCCCCTCCAACTCCTTATTCTTCCTGAGATATAATAGGCCTTCCATGCTTGCATGGCTATTCCTTTGCCAGAGTCTCTCCCCCACTGAGCAACTAAACTGCTCCTCAGCTCTGCAGAACTTAGGTCAAATGTTACCTGCTCTCACTCTCTGTACCTGCAAGATGATTTGGTTAAGTTCCCTCCTGGAAATGCAGTTAAATTACTTTAAATTTTAAATTGAAATTTTTTGTTTGTTGTTGTTGTTTTACAAC
This sequence comes from Marmota marmota marmota, assembly GCF_001458135.2. NCBI lineage: Eukaryota > Metazoa > Chordata > Mammalia > Rodentia > Sciuridae > Marmota > Marmota marmota. The sequence continues at coordinate 8,934,925 of NW_025999913.1, forward strand.
TTTCTTTTTCAACAAACCTAGGGCCATTGTTCACCTTTACCCCCAGGAGAGGAACCTAGGAATTTGGGGGTGGTTGTTTTATTTTTTAGCCTATCTAGAAGAACTGCAAAACAGGTCAGGCAAGCTAAATTGTCACCAATGTTGCTCTCTTTGACTCTATGAGAATTCAACCTTTTTTTGCTTCATGCTTTTGTTCAATAAACATTTATTTGTTTAAGCTTCAATTGATTGCTTAGCTTCCCTAGCGATGTCAATGTAGCAAAAAGAAAAGAAATGAATTCATGTATTAGGGTGAATTCAAATGTACAAATGGTGGTTTCTGTAAGGTAACTGGGTAGCTTGTCTCCGTATCCTTAAACTTAGAAAAAGCACTGCGCTCCCTTATACATCCAAGTCAAGATCTGGCCAGGAAAAATGAGGCAATTTCAGGGTATTTTTATTGTAACATTCTTTCCCTGGCTTTACAGCCATTGAAGTTTGAACAACACCAAATTTTCAAGCTCAATTCTATAAGCAGAAATCAGAGGCTGTGGATATGTGAGCAGAAACAGAATTGACAACCTAAATGTGTCAAGTGACATCAGCAGGTTTGGTGGGCTATTATATTTTGTTGTTGTTATTTTTAAAGGTGAGTAGTTGTTTTAAAACTTTAAAATGTTTAATTGCTTCTGGTTTTTAAATGTGTTTTTAAACATGAGAAGTTCTTTACAAGAATTTGGAGATAGGTTAGAGCCAAAAAATTTAAACTTGTGTTTACAGCTAAAAGCAGAACTATTGAGAAAAGACAGCTATCTCCCAAGAGATATGATAATTTGGGGATTATCCCCAAATAATTAGAAAGGGGCCCTAGAGTGTGGACCTGAGGTGACTATCAGCATAACTGCCTGTAGGGAACTGCCACAGTCTGTCTGGGCACAATTCAGGAGCCACTTGTCAAAAGAAACGAACTTTATTTTTAGAACCACACACACCACACCACACAGCTCCTCAGGAAAACCCTCAGAGCCCAACTGCCACCACTGGCTTCCCACAAGCCTCTCCACCTCCCCCACTCCTCCTGCTCTTGAGGCCCATTGGCTGGGTCGTGTGGGCGGAGCCAAAAAAAAGTCCCCCAATGAGCAGCTCCGTGGTCTGAAAGGGCGGGGAAACAGCCCAAGGAGCCAATCAGTTGGCAGCTAGAAGTTGCTGGGGCCACTGTGAGCCAATCATCAGCCGGCAGCTGGAAGTTTGCTGGCAGCTGGAAGTTTGCTGGGGCCCTTTTCGGCTGTGGCTCTCAACATCGAACCTCCTCACAGCGGAGTTCTATAGGAACCATTTGATGACAGTCCCTTGACGGATATTCAAAGGACTTCCACTTGGACTGCAGAGGAGAGAACAGCTCTGTGTAAAGTCATTGAGCACAAAAGGATAAATCCATTCCCAGGCAATTTTGTACTGTCATTCTGCGTCAGGTTGTTAGGGATGTTCCCTTCAAAATGAACCAGGAAAGAATATGCAGATTGTTCTGTGGACATGTTTTACCTCTGCTGCTGAAGGGCATCAGTAAAATTCCTGCTGAAGCGAGACAGTTCTTCTGTCTTCTCTGCTCTCAAAGAACTGAGCATGCCTCTCTCTCTTCCAGAATGTTCACACTTACCACATGTTCAGCATCTGCTTCAGTAGCCCATGAGTTCTTGGGATGGGAAAATTTTATTTTAAATCATGTTTTAAATGTTTAGCTTGCTGTGTTTGTAGGCCCAAAGTGGTTCAAACCAGAAATTTCATATTGTTCAACCTAGTCGTTATGGAGCTTATTTATTTATTTATTACAGTGTTGGAGATCTAATCCAGAGCATGGTGCATGAACTATACCACTGAGCCACATCTCCAGCCCTACTGTTCAATATTTAATGAGTGAATAATGGAGTTTCTTCATTTACCAGGAATGACTTTTTTCATGAGGAAATTTAGCATTTACTTCATGACTTTCATGTTTAATGATGTTTGTAAAATGATAAGGAAGTATCCATTCTTCAATTATTAGTTTTGTCATAGGGATTTGACCTGAGTTTATGGCAACTCAGCCCTTATAGATAGCAAATAAGAACCCATGTCTCATTTCTTCTGATAAAGCAATTAAGTATTATTACATATTTTGAATATGAGAATGTTTGTTACTAAAAACAGATTTTCATTGTGTGTGCATGTTTGTGTACGTCTGTTTCTCTCTCCACTCATATCTCTCTTTCTCTCTCTGTCTCTCTCTCTCTCTCATGGATTTTCCAAATATTTCTAAAGGGTAGACAAGAAGTTGAAATGGAGAAAAGTGTCACTCTGGTAACTTCTGGGAGACATGAGACTCTTTTCTATATTAAGTGAACTTTGAAAGAAAGATAATTTCTTCTAAAAAGCCGAGAACTCCAGACTAGCTGGTAAGCTAAAGGACACCAAAGTCAAAATCAAAATAGATCCAGCCATATTTTTGTTAATCATGTTGTTCAAGGGGTGATATGAGAATTCTTTAATACCATTTATCAATCTGTTTCAACAATAGCCCTTTCTGTCACACAAGAAAGCCATAAAACCAATCCAAAGAGACATTTTCACTTTTTGATGTATATTTTATGTCATTTCAATGATATTTCAGCCTTGAAACCACTATAATTTAGTTTAAAATCTAAAAAAAAATGAGCTTTTGCAATTCTCAATAGCCAAAATATGGAATCAACCCAGATGCCCTTCAATAGATGAATGGATCCAGAAAATTAGTGAACATCCACATGGAGTTTTAGTCTGCCATAAAGGATGAGATGATGGTATTTACCAGTAAATGGATGGAAATGGGGGAAATCAGGCTAAGTGAAATAAATCAGACTTAGAAAATCAAGAGACAAATGTTTTCTCTCATATGAGGAAGCTTAAGGAAAACAGGGACAGAAGGCAGGTGGAACGAGATTGGATATCATAAAAATACAGGGAAGATTAGTGGAATCAAGGGAGAAGGAGAGAGAGGGAGGGAGGAGAGGGGAAGATACGTGGAATGATTTAACAAAACCACGCCATGTTCACACACGAAGGTGCCATTTATGTATATGGAAGAAGGACCAATCAAAAATACACAAATAAAGGAACAAAAGGAAGATTAGTAAAGTTGAGGGAGAGTAGAGGGAGGGGGTAAAGGAGGAAAAGGAGAGGAGATTGAGATTGAAATCATCCCTTGAATGTGTGATTTTCGTAAAAATTGCCCAGCGCAGTAGTGCATGGCTGTAATCCAGTGGCTCAGAGACCAAGGCAGGAGGATTTGGGAGTTCAAAGCCAGGCTTGGCAACCGCATGAGGTCCTGAGCAACTTAGCGAGACCCTATCTCTAAATAGAATATTAAAAATGACTGGGATATGGCTCAGTGGTTAAATGCCCCCTGGATTCAATCCCTGGTGCTCCCCACCCGCTAATGAATCTAAATACTCTGTTTAATTATAATGCTCTAATAAAAATGTTTTAAATATGGATTTGGGGGCTGGGGATGCATTTCTGGAGTAGAGTGCTTGCCTAGCATGCATGAGGTCCTGGGTTCCACTCCTAGCACTGAAACAAAGAGAGAGAGAAGGGGGGGGAGAAGAAGAAGAAGAAGAAAAAAGAAGAGAGA
>NW_025999913.1:8938561-8960295 GCF_001458135.2 Marmota marmota marmota
AGGAGGAGGAGGAGGGTGGGGAGGAGGAGGAAGGAGGAGGAAGAGGAGGAGGGTGGGGAAGAGGAGGAAGGAGAAGGAAGAGGAAGAGAAAAGAGAAAGGGAAGAGGAAGAAGTCAGGAAGACAAGCTTCCTTGGTATATTTGCATCTTCTATAAGCAATAACTTATTTCAGTTGGCTTGGGCTGAGCCAGTCTGGGGTGTATTATTCGGCTTCAACAACTACACTAAGAACAGTTGATTTCTAGCATTAATGTTAAATGGCTTGCTGCTATGAAAAACTAATCATGGCAGGAGTTGCTGCATGTCAAAAGCAGAAGCCTCACAATGAGTTGTACAAACCCAACAGCAAAATGTACCTAGCATCTCCCTTTCCAAGGGAAGAAAACACTGCTGAGTGGCTTATAACTTCAGAAGTCGGCATTCCAATTTCTCAGGAGAAAGATAGAAAAATGGACAAGAAATCAAGTTGGTATTACTTGTTCCTTTGATTTTAACAATAACTTTTTAGAAGGGTAATTGACACACAGTAAAAAATATAGGCATATTTAAGGAATATAACTTCATTTGTTCACCCTGGAACTATATACACTCTGGAACTATATGTGCTCTTGTAACCATTTCCCACAATCCAGGTCATGAACATGCCCATTGCCTGCCATATTTTCCTATGTCCCTTATATTCCTATCTCCCCTGCCCTACTAAATTCTAGACAACTGCTAATCTTCCTTTTGTCTGTAAACATTCGTTTGCATTTTCTGGTATTTTGTATAAATTGAATCATACACTATGTACTTCCTGGTCTTGCTTATTTCAATCGGCATAATCATTTCGAGATGCATCCAATTGTCACACGTATCAATAGTTCCTTCTCTTTCATAGCTGAGCAGCGTCTCATTGGGTGAGTGTACCACATGTAGTGTCCATCATCCTCCTTTGAGTGACGTGTGGCTTGTTTGCTGCTCAGGACTTGTTAACAATACGACAGCAAGGAATGATCATGTCTGAGCCCTTTTGCAAGCATATGACTTTGTTTCTCTTGGATGTTTGGTAGGAGCTGAATGGCTGGATCAGATGGTAATGACTGTTCATTTAAGAAACTATCAAAGTGTTTTGCAAAGTACTTGTAAGAATTTTACCTCTCCACCAGCAAGGTAAGAATTCTAGTTCCTCCACAGCCTTCACCACACTGGGGCTTCTTAACCTTTTTCACTGGAGACATTCTGATAAGTGTCAACCTGCCTTTGCCATGACCAATGCTGTTGAACATCTATTTGGGGGGGTGGTATCAGGGATCAACCTCAGGGGCATTCAACCACTGAGCAACATCCCCAGCCCTATTTTGTATTTTATTTAAAGACAGTGTCTTGCTGAGTTACTTAGCACCTCCCTTTTGCTGATGTTGGCTTTGAATCTTTTTCTTTTTTTTTTTTTTTTGTAGTTGTAGATGGACAGAGTTGCCTTTATTTTATTTATTTTTATGTGGTGCTAAGGATGGAACCCAGTGCCTCACACATGTTAGGCAAGCACTTTGCCACTGAGCCATAGCCCCAGCCCTGAACATCTTTTGATGAGCTTATATTTCATCCATGTATTTTCTTTGGCAATGTATTCAAATATCCTGCCCATCTTTGTATTTTGTGTTTTTGTTTGCTTATTATTGAGGTTTGAGAGTTTTTCTTAGTGAACATGATCCTTTTATCCAGTACGTGGTTGGCAAATTTTCTCGCTCTTAGTGTATGATTTGTCTTTTTATTCTCTTAGCAGCATTATTACCATCTTGGCTCCATAATAAGCTCAAATTGATGTAGCTTGATCTCTATGTCAGACACCTATTGGGCAAGTCGGTTTGTGAGCCAGCCCATTCAGATAACTTCTTTTTAATACCTATTAATATAGTTTGTATCAGAAAAAGAGAAAATAATAAACATTGGCAAAGATGTAGAGAATATGCAATCCTTGTGCATTGTTGGTGGAAATGTAAAATGGTAAGCTGCTGTGGCAAACAATTTAGTGGTCCTTCAAAGAAATTAAAAATACAATTACTCTATTCATCAGCAATTCCACTCCTACGTATATTCCCAGATGGATGGAAAACAGGGTCTCAGAGAGATACTTAAATACTCATGTTCTTAGCCTTATTCACCGTGGCCAAAGGATAGAAGCAACTCAAGTGCTTATTTTTGATGGACAGATGGTAACAGAATTTGAGGTATATGTATAATGGAATGTTATTCAGCCCTCTAAAGGAAGGAAATGTGACACATGACAACCTGAAACTTTAAAACATTACACTGTGAGAAATAAGCCTGTCACAGAAGGATAAATACTCTATGATTTTACTTATACCAAAGACTTAAACTCATAGAATCAGGAATAAAATGGGGGTCATCAGGGGCTGAAGGGAGGAAGGAATTGGAGGAGCCATTGTTTAATGAGCCTAGAGTCTCAGTTTTGCAAGATGAAAAGTGTTCTGGATTTGAATAATGTGGATGGTGCACAACCATGGGCGTCTATTTAACATCAAACAATTACAAGTGGTTAAGTAGAAAATTTGATGTGTATTTTGCAACAATAAAAATATTTTTAATTGCAATGTCACCAATAAGGCACCCCGCACACACACAGTTGTGGTCTTTGAGGTCCATGCGGACATAGAACGGCAAGGGCCCTGCAGCAGGATGAATGTCCTGACTCAGGCACAATGAACAAGGGGAGTTTACGGTGGACCATCTGAAGAAGACTGGTTCCTTCCCCTTCTCAGCTGACTGGCCACATGGGGAAGACTCCTTCAGTCGGCCCCAGCGAGGCCACTTAATCACCCATGATGTGACTCGAGGCAGGTCACCTCAACTCTGCACTTCCAGTTTGTCATCTGTGAAGTGGGAATGATGACCAAGAGCAAACTCATGGGGGTGGGGTCGAGTAGGCCATGGTGCCTGGAACAGCTGACCTTGCAGTCCACAAACTTATCCGTGGAAACACAGCCAGGAGTGCCCACATCAGTGGCCCTCACACCTGAATGGGACTGTGAATGAAGATCTTGGCACGGTGCAGAGGCTGAAGCAGTCGGTCTGGAGAGAGGCCCAAGGCTCTGCAAGATGGATGCTGCTCACTCATGGACACATTGTGAGAGGCGAGGCAACTTAGCATGGGTCTCACAGTGTGTCCGCCTCTAAATATCTCAGTCTCTCTTATGAAAAGGCAGTTTTAATCAAGCCTCAGTTGTGTTGCCTTCCATTCTGACAAGTCTAGACATTATTCATGCTGGTTTGCATGTGGCTAGTCCCCCAGGGACTCACCCATTGGAAGCTTGGTCTCCTGAATGGCAATGCTAAGAGGTAATGGGACTTTTAAGAGGTGACCCCTACAGGGAGGTCATTGGGGAGCTGCTCTCAGAAGAAACTGATGTTGCTTTTATGGGACTCTGATTTGCTCATGAGCCAGCCTGGCCCCTCCCCATGCTCTAGCTTCCTGTTGTACCATGTGTCCTCTCCTTGCACACATTCTTGCCAGGATGTCATCTGCCATATGATGCAGCCAGGAGGCCCTCCCCAGGGCTGGTGCTATGGTTCTGGGACTTTTGGCTTCCAAAACTTGAGCTAAATAAACCTCTTTCCTTTATAAGTTATCCACTCTTGGGTCTTTCATTATAGTAATGGAAAACAGACTAATATGAGTGTAGATAACCTTGGACGCTAAATAATTTAACATGGCCATGTTACAAGGGAGAAGAAAAACTCATAGGTGGAAAACACTGTGCCTTAGGTCAAAAAGCAACAGTTACCTGGATCCTTAAATTTACCACTCACACAGTGACTACGGAAGAATCTTAACCTGGATCCTCCCTAAATAAAGCTCTTGATTGAAAAGCCCAGGAGCAGAGGGGAAGTGGCTGGACTTCAGAGAGAAGCTCATGAGGGTATCAGCTTCTTTCAAACCCAGAACATTCCTCTGAAACTTCCCAAAGCCATCGACCAGTCCACATTTTGTCAATATCTCAGAGTCCAAGAAAGATTTTATGCGAAGCAACCCAGGCCGTCTTCATTCCCAAAGTTATTTTTTGCCCTTGGGAGTGTAGAAAACCTTCATCTAGGATTCATGCATGTCTGTCCCTGGTTTGGGGGTATTTGAATCTCAGGTTTTAATTTCTCTCTCTTAAAAAAAACACACGAAGGCTCCCCCACACCAACCCCCCAGGAGCACAGAGAGACACTGACTCCGCCTGCAGGAGCAGGCAGTGGTGACAGCATCCAGTCCCACCACCCAGGAGCCTGGGAGGGAGTCTCTCCATGCCCCTGAGGAACTCCAGCTTCCTGGGAACGTGTCATAAATGTCCCCAGCGCTGCGCTGCAGCCCGGCGGGTGCTTTTTGGCCGAGTCTCACCACATATGTTACCTTCATGGTAGCTGCTCCCAAAATGGGTTTTAACTCAAGGGAATCTCTTCACAGATCTGTGTCTGGCTTTAAAACAAGGAGCTCTCAAACATGTCAACTCGGGGGAGCAGACGGTGGTGTCTCTATTTCGAGGTGCGCTTTCCCTTCGGGTTGGTGAAGATTTCCTCGGGGAGGACTCTTCCCTGGGGAAGGAGTTTTGTTCAAGGTGCACCATTCAGCTAGGTCCAGGCGGACTCCAGAGGGAGCCCGGCAGCAGAAGGTGGGGGAGGCATACCCCGCGCTTAATGTACACAGCGTGGAGCATGAGTGGAATACTTCTGCTGGTTGCCATAGGAATGAGAAGACTTTTGATTTTAAATCACAGTTCCTCTGGAGCTATGTTTAAAATGTGATGTAGATTCTTGCTGTTTACCGCTACCAGCTTTTAAATCAAGGACTCTTTAAAAAAAAAAATGCTGTCCAGGTGTCTACCCTGCCAGAGGAGGTGACACTAACCTGAAAAATGTCAGTCCCAAGGCCCTAACAGCTAAAGAACACAGATTTCTCCCAGTTCCCTTGTATCTTGCAACCCCCCAGCTAGTGAAATACAATGCCATTCTGTTATTTCTCCTTCCAGGAGGGACCTGTGAAATACACAAAAGAGCCTGTAACACATGGTAACTCACTGAAGGCAATTGTCATTATTGTGTTGTGGAAGCACATTTAGGAAGCAAACAATTGGTGTAAAACCAACAGCTCTTGATGTGTTTTAAAGATTATTTGTTTAAAACCTGGTGGCGTATGTTTGGTTTTTTTTTTTTTTCCATCAGTCAGCCTTTAATCCTTTCTATAAAATGCTTATTCAAAGTTAGGGCATGAGGGTACCAGCCTGTGAGTTTAACATTAAACACTGCATCAAGTTTAACAGTGTCTACTCCTTCATTTACCCATGACCAACAAGGTACCGGATTCTTCATCTAATTTGGAAAGCCGTGGAGAATTCAAACACACTCAAGATTGAGCATCCTACATAAAGCTCCCATGTTGCCCCTGCAGCCTTCAGAGGCCGAGCGCATGTCCTGCCTGCCTCTGTTATAAATGTGGTCTCTCTCAATGTGTGTCTGAACGTGAGAACAAATGGGAGAATCTAAATTCAGCTACTTTGTTATCTCCCGAGAAAAAGAGTTGGTTCAGTAGATTGTATTCCCAGCAACAGGACAGTACCTGGCCCTGTTAGTGATAATCATGTGTCAATTAAATTGTGGAGAATGAACAAGTAGTGACCGAACATTCATACTGGATTACATCTGCAGAACCATCCCTGGGAGAATAGAAACATCCATGGTCAAGCCAGTGCTCAATGTGCAAAGCTCCTCCTCTGTTATGAGCATTGACGCATCTTCTGCCATTTAATTTGGCCCAGGATAAAGAAAGTGAACCTGTAAAAATTTTGCTAGTTTTTAACTCACTGCTGCAAACTTTTTCTCAGGAAAGCGAGGTAGTCAAAAGCATGACAAATGCCCTCCTGGTGAAAATAACTTGGCGTGAGTCCTTGATGCTCCCTAACCTTACATGCTCCTCCAGAACCAAGAATGCACTTTGGAGAACTCTCTGTGATGGAAAATAACGACAATCACTAACCCTTCCGAGGCAATGCTACAAGCCAAGCACCATACCAGATGCTTTGCCCATATTAACTCATTTAATATTTGCATATTCATAAGTAACTATAACATAAGCTAGAGCCACAGACGGTGATGGAGGTACTGCTGCAAAAGATGTACTAGATGGATGTGGTTTGGGTGGATGGGACAGGGTGTCTTATTTCTATAACTCCTTGTGTATGTACGTTGTCCAAAAATATTTCTAAATAGTACTAACCTCAATACTTTCTGCATGTTGGGTTTTGTCACTGTCTACATGTATTATCTCTCTCGCCCTTGATTTTTAATCTGATACCACAGAGATGGAAACCAAGACAGAGGTTAACCAGCTCAGTGAATAAGCACCTAGATTCCCATGCCAACATATCTAACTACATCATTGCACTGTCTTCTGAATAACTTAATGACCTTTCTTTAGTGCTAACTGTACAGCAATGAGTATTTGGTGGCTAAGTGACAGATCTTGTTTTTTCTGTTTTCATGTACCGATCGATCAGGTTTATGAAAAATTAAAATGCAGGGAATAGAAGTAAGGTCCTCTTTGTTTCAGAAGTAAGCCCCACCCGCCATCATCTGCCCTGAGCATCATGAGTTGGGTCTTCTGTTACCCTCAATCCACTGGGTGTAGAGCATTATAATTGGGAAACCTGATATCTGTGATATGAGTCTCTCCAATGCCTTTAGTGACAGAGCCTAAAGGTACTTAACTCTAAAAAAATAAATCAAACTAGGGACTGTGTCATGAATAATAAAAATAATATTTGTTATACAAACATATGCACCAATTATCCTTGCGTGTATATACATAAAGAAAATGTTAAGCACTAATATTTAAGCACAAAGAACTTGCACTTGAATCTGACAGTGTATTTAGAACCCAAAAAGAATGAAACAGTCTCCAAATTCCCTTTGGCATGCTATTTTGACAGGACTCACACTCACAGCCTCTTGTGTGTTCTCACGGCTGTGTTCAGTCTTGTTTTCCTAATGTGCTTGGGAAGCTCAGGGGCCCTCTGGTCTGGGTAGGGTGCATTAGATTTGTGGCCCCTAGATATCATTATTCTGTTTTTCTTCAACACATCTTTGGTTATCTTCAGGTTGCTATCTGGATTTTTAGGACTAGGGAAGTGCTATTGAACTTGTGGATAATTTTCAGCCCCCTCCAGGAGAGTTTAAAATAAAGTACACAAACAGACAAGCAAAGAATTGGGAGCAACATTATTTTCTTTCCAGAAAGAGTGAAGTCAAATATCATCATCATCTACTGTAAAGCTCAGGTTGTAAACCTACTGCTGTCAACACGTTTTTCCATCACTGGGTGCTCACAGAGGGCAAAGAACAGTCTGAGGAGTGGTAGCCAGTGGAGCCAAGGAACCCACTCTGCTGGACTCTGGCCTCCAACACATTGGCCAGGACACTCCTCCCCTAGTGAGGCTCTCTCTAGTGAGGACTGGCCAACGGGAACTCCTTTGGCATAAATCCTTGAATAAGATTTAGGAATCTGACTCTGGACCTTTAGGGCAACTTCAGATGCTGGAACTAACTGAGATGTTTACAGATTTAATGCTTTTTTTCCTAGGAGAATATGACATCATATACAAAGGTAGGCCCCCCAAAACATGCCTACAGACTTATATGGAACAGAAGTAAGCTCCTCCTCTCTGTGAAACTTTTTTCTTATCTTTTCGGCCTTCTTTATCTTTCCAACTATTATTAAAACTTTCTCAATAAGGACTGAAAATTCATTGCAAGTAAAAATAACTGAAGATGGCTGATAGTATCATCTCACAGGGAGAATTAATATGAACAATGCCTTAGATAAAACCTTTGCAGTACCCCTACTATTTGATGACAGGTTTTAAGGAGCAATGGAAGGATATACTTCTAATAAATGAAACTCTGGGAGATAAGAGTACCTTATCAAACAGAGGAACCACTTCTCCTGAAACAAATCTATTTGGGGGTTAACTATTTATAAAAAAATTAATATTCTTTTCTGTAGAGTAACCATGGGTTCCATATCCACAGACTCATCCAACCTCAGATTAAAATATTTAGTCAAAGAAACCTGCATCTGTACTGGACAGACTTTTTTCTTGTCACTATTCCCTGAACAATAGAGTATAACAACTATTTACATACCATTTACATTGTATTAGGTATTGTAAGTAATCCAGAAATGATTTAAAGGATACAGGAGGAGGATGTATATAGGTTTATGCAAATACTACACCATTGTACATAAGGGACTTGAGCATCTGGGATTTTGGTATCCATGGGGGTTCCTGGAACAGTCCCCACAGAGACCCAGAGAGCAACAACTGTGCTTATGTAGCAATCTGGCACCTCACCCAAGGTCATCGTCCTAAGTACCCTGCAAGAGATCCAAGGTATCATCACACTTTAAGAGAGCTTCTAATATTTTAAAGTTACACTTGGTTTGTTTTATTAGGAAAAAGAGAAACTTCCCCGAGATTCCATGTAGGTAGAAGGCAAAACTTCACATGATCTAACACAAATACAAAATATAGTCTTCTAGAGAGTTCTGGAACATAAAAAGGCAATCAAGTAAGAAAAAAAAAAACACCTCATTGGAAATTTGTAAAGTACCTTAAGCAAACAGACTAAGCCCAGACTGATTCCAATGGAAGTTCATCAGATGGTATAAAAAGAGCAAGTTATCTAATTACAAATCATCTCCTCTTCTCTCTCTGAATGTTTGAATCTATGCCATCCCATAGGATAAAAAAGTATACCCCAAAGATAAATTAATACAAGCTGATATCTTTATATGTCTCTAGATCCCTTCATGAAATATGCTTCTATTTTGAATTTATTCAGTACTTCTTCCCCGAGTCTATAGAACACTCTCACACATGTCCTCTTACCACCAAACCAGAAGCAGAAAAGACTACACTACTAGGTGCCATCAGTGTAAAAGACATGAATCTACTTCAGAATTTTCAAAAAATGTTTAATTTCTGGGACATGAGCTGTTAATTCCATACGAGTTAACTTTCACAGAGCCGGAGTCTCAAAAGTGTTTTGAGGTGAATTGTTCGTTGCTACGTCTGAATATTTGGACTAACCTTGCCACCTTCTCTGATATTACTATATCTGCTTTTGAACAGATTCAAGTTATAAAACAGTTGAGCTGCCCAAATTTTGACATTGCCTTTTGAACATTACTATCTTTCTCTGCCTTCGAAAATAATGTCCTCACATACATATTCCTATATGAAATCTATACCTCTGTTTCCCAGAGAATGAAATCATTTTTTTTAAATGTATTTCAGAAGCTGGTTATATAATGTTGAAAGAATCTGGTGATTAAGTAAAATGAAGCCCCCTTTTGCAAGAAAATTATCATCACCTTCCCAAATACATGTCTTTTCTTTTTTAATATCTTTTTAATTGTAGGTGGACACAATACCTTTATATTCTTTATTCATACATGGTGCTGAGGATCGAACCCAGTGCCTCACACATGCTAGGCGAGCGCTCTGCTGCTGAGCCACAACCCCAGCCCTACATGTCTTTTCTTAAGTTGAATATTTTCCCCCTGTGAGTTTTCTTAAATTGTGGCCCTTTTATATGATTTGTTCCCTTTGTAAGGTTCTCCAAATTTCCTTCTCTTGGTCAACTCTCCAGAAATGCCGGGCTTCCAAACCCAGCCCCAACTCCAGAAAGCAACTCTGTTTTTCCAGTGTCCTATTTAGCGTCCCCTTGTTCCATCACACGTTCATTGCCACTCACCAAAATGTTTGGTGTTTGTCACCAGTAGCACACTTGTGCACTCTCTCCCTCTCCCTCTCTCCCTCTCTCTCACCTATGAGTCATTACAATTTCCAAGGAATCACAATAGAGGGTTCAGAACCTGTCGCCCACACCTGACTGTAAGCGAAAGGAACTAGAAGACAGCTTTCTCCTCTTGTAAATGTCAAGTGTTCAGTGCATCTCCATTGGGGGCTGAATAGAAATGTAACCTTAGAGCAGCGAGTCCTTGGGGCTGAGCAGAGCTCGGAGCATTCAGAGTCCTGGCTGACTTGCCTACAGAGGCTTCAACCTTCTTGCATCAGGCTGAACTCTCTGCAGCACCAGCGTGGACGCTGATTCGCGCTGGTTGGGTGGGCAAGCCCACGAGACAACAGCTGACAATTTCCTGGTTTGTGTCCAGGGAGGCTGGCAGAATTGTACACACTGGGGAGGGGAGTCCCACGATCGTCCCTCCGGGTCTCTTTAGATGTTGCTTCTCCCTTCTTGACAATCCAATATGCTGCCTACCACACCACACTAACAATCAATTCTGCTTCATCCACAAAGGGTGCAAGAGGGTTGTGGAGAGTACACAATAAGGTTGATGTGGCTATCAATCTGCTTTTCACAAGCGGATCTCCAAGAATTGCACCTCCATGTTCCTGCTGAGGTACGGGAGGGAGGCTATCAGGCCAGCATAACCTCAGGGACCTTACCAAAGTTTTCTTTTGGTTGCCAGGATTATTTTGTGACATTCACCCAGAGAGGAATGCATTGAGAAAGATTGGCATGATTGTGTTGGAGATCTGACCAGGCTGTCAGAGGCAGGAAGAGGGAGGGAGCCAAACCAAACGTGCCCTCTGTATTTCTGTCCAGAAAAAAAAAAAAAAAAAAGCTCACATTTATAATTACCCACCTTGTTTTGCAGCTCAGAATAAAAGTGGCATTGCACCAAACCCTACCGGAGCAGCCTTCGTGATTAGAAAGTGCTCCACACCTTCGAGAGCCGTGGAGACATGAGAATAATTTTAAATGCAAATTAAATTGAGGGGGTAGCAGAGAAGAATATATAAAAGACAGTAAAACAAAACCTTTCAATTTTCTTAAATTAGCAGTCTAATGTGTTCTAAAGAGCAGCCCCACTCAGCTCTCTTCTTAGGGGTTGCATTTCATCACAATATAAAATGGGCAAATCCGTCACTTTCCTCCACTCAGGGCTCTTGACTCAAGATTGAAGGGAAAATTAGGAGCTGCTCATTTGGGCTTGCGGGCTCAGCAGCACTGCTCAGCTTCATTTCGTGTTCTCCCGGTGTCCTGTGGAAAGGGGTCAACAAGTGCTGGTGAGTATCTGCTAATTGAAGAAGCTTCCTTCCATATATCTTTCTATCCACCTTTCCTTTTCCAAGAGGAGGGGGAATTTCCCCTACGATCTGTGTTCTAATGCGTCTTTCAAAAATCTGGGCAATTTCAGACAGCTTTTAAAGCTGCTTCCAGTGACTGATTCACAGAAGGAAAGAGTTATTTTCAGCCTCAATGCCGGTGACTGTTCTGTGTATTAATTATAACCAGCGATGCCGAACATAAGCGGCTCCTGTGGCCTTTCCTTGCCAGCTCCCATCTCTGTCACCCGTAGGTCAGCATCAGTGTGGGAATGGATGCCCCAGGACAGTGTTGCAGACAACTTTCTCCTATTCATTGTTTCATCATTTCATATGCTCTTCTGTTTTGATTGCAAATCCAACAGGGACTTGGGGTTGTGCAAATAAATCATTACACCACAAATCTGCTTTTTAGTGACTATGGCACTTCTCTGTATAAAAGATGGGGGGGGGAGGTAAGGAATGACCCTAAACGATATCAAATCTACATGTGGATTTTGATGGTTTGCTGCCAAAGTTTTGCATGGGAAACTGGTAATTTTCTTCCTCCACAGGGGAGGGTACAGAGAGGCTGTGGCTGGCGTCACCTTCTGTTGCTAAGGTAACGCGCTCTGGCCATTTTATCTGATAAAGGAAGTCCAGTGGACAGAATGCATTATTCATCTCTGATCTAATCAAACAATCAAAACTGTTTACTTTCACCGGGAATATTTAGTGAGATCAAAGACATCTGGCTGAAACTGCTCTTGTTTGCCGGCAGCCCTCGATTTTTTTTTTTTTTTTTTGCAGTAAGTATAATTTGCTGTTGGGTACCTTTGGGTATTTTTAAAAAGTTTGCTCATACCAGACTTGGGTTCTTAAATTAAAACGTGTACTGGTAGAAAGAGAAAGCTATTCAATTAGCCTTCTGAGCTTCATTGTAATGACTTTGTCTTGTTCATTCTTTCTAAAAGAAAAGAAAAAAAACAAATCCTGCTGAAATAGATACTTCATTTGTGCAAATATCAGGGAAAGGCTACATGGGTTTGCAAAAAGAGGCTGGATTCTCCTTGATGAAGCGTATTCGCTTCCTGATGGGCAAGTGCATGATACTACTGTGGGAATCATTGCAAGGCTGCAGTAATTGCTGCTGCTCTGAGAATCACAATTCTTTCTCCTAAGCAGCCTGTGTCGGGTGTAGGCAGGTGAGGATCCTATAGCACTTTATAAAATGTGCCAGAGGGAATCGCTGAGAAGGAAGGAATTCGGAGCATTTCTATAGCAAACAAGTCAGTGTGTCATAAACTCAGGGCGCCCTATGAGCGGAGTCACATTCCCAGGCAGTTCTCTCTGCTGGAGGGGAATCCAAAAGTCCCTGGATCAATTGAGGATCAACCTTTCCGATGGCTGACGCTAATGATGCCATTCATCAGACATTTTGAAAACCGATAGCCTGTGAATTTAACAGTGTATTTTCCAATTAATGTACAGCAGGGAGAGACCGGTATGTTATCTCTCTTTAGCTTGGATCATCTGTTTTTACTGAGTAGAATATATTATTTTAAATGAATGTTAGCTAAAGGTTATATTTTCTCATACAATAGGAAAGTGATGCTGAATGGTGGTGGGGCAGGTGGGGGTGTTACTTAGAATTGGAAATGTCAATCAAATAATGGGATATCTTAATGGACTGTTCTTATTCAAAAAATTTAAAGTGTATCCATATTTTATTCTTGACAGTCTAAAATACTGTGGATTTTCTTCTCTTTATAGGCATCCAGGTGAAGATTTTTCTCGCTAAATTCTGTGCCTGGAACATCAAGGATGGATTATCCCAAAATGGATTATTTTCTGGACGTTGAGTCTGCTCATAGACTCTTGGATGTTGAGTCGGCTCAAAGGTTTTTCTACAGTCAAGGAGCTCAAGGTAATGACACGGGGAGAAAGGAGGAAAGCCCTCTGTTTACAAGCTGGTTTAATATTAACAATGCAGGGTATAGCTGTGACAACTTGGGCTCGGGCTCAGAAGTTCAACAATGGATATTTCTTAGTTAATAACCTCTTCGAAGCTGTTGCTGGAACTGTAGCAGGTATAGAGTAGAATAAACAAATACACACCTGTTGAATGTGGCGGAAACAATGTATCTGACTTGAGGTGCAACTGCTCTTCTAAAAGCTGTGCTAGAAAATGATTTCCCCTTCTCCTGAGTCCAAAACCTGCACTGGACAGGAATCAGGAATGCTTTTATGCCTGGAAAATTTCAAGTTTGCAGACACTGCAGTTGATGAGATCTTAGGGCACCTTGACAGAGCTCAGGGGAGTCAGCTGGGCTAGGGGCTCTTAGGATCATCACAGAGCTTCTACACTTCCTTAGCTATTTTAGATGATTTTAGTTAGTGCCATGGAGAATTAACAGAGTACATTCAAGGTGCAGTCAGGAACAACCCTGTGGGGAGTGTGGCTGATGTGCACATTTTCATTACCTATTTCAAGATGATCAATTAGTCTCTGTTTGTTTGCTCTTCTGTTCTAAGGTGCATTTAGAATGTTTTACCACCATGTTAGAGTAACAAAAAAAGCTAGGGTGTTTTATAGGATCATCTGATAGGTAGGGGATTTTTTTAAAGCATAATTTCCATTTTCTGTTGAATATTTTAATTGTTCAATCAAAGCAACCTGGTGATGGGCATGTCCCAAATGGTACAGGTGATAAATTGAGAAGGAAGAAAATGGGCTTATATTTAAATAGAAAAGTCATTGAATTCTTGGAAGTCACAAAGAGAGCTGAGCTGAGCAGAAAATTCCATGTTTATAATCCTGGCATCTTTTACTGTTATAAGATGGGGACTTAACACCAGGCACTGATAATATTCTGTACTGGCTTTTCTAAGTGGTCTTGTGAATTGTTTTTAACTTGCTCTCAAGCCAACTTTTATGGTAACCTTGAGGGTTTGCAAACCTTCTGTTTCCATTTCTCCAGGGCATGGGCCAGACTTCTGATAATCCAGAGGGGTTTAAAATGATTTGGTTGATTTCCTTGGGTCAGCATGCTCATCAGCAGAGCTTAAATTAGGAAAAATGATACAATATCTAATTTTCCTTCTTCTGGGTGGAAGGAGCCAGCACTGCTACTCTCTGCCACTAAGACATGAAAGTGTAGCTAGCGAAGGAGAAGGGACAGAGACTGGTAGAATCTCCTGCGTGGTCTGAGTTACAAAGATTTTGGAAGAAGCTGCAGAGCAGAGGCTGGAAGGGAGGGTCACTCTGTCCCACAGCCTGTTCTGAATTTATACATGGCCCCATTCCTTCTGAAGTGGAGGATCACATTCCCTGATGGGGTCACGCACCTGAGGGGCTCAATTGTTGGCACAGCAAGAAGGGGAACAGCAGTTAGTTATAGAGAATTAAGATGTCCACTTTCTCCTGACATGGAGATGGATTAAACCTTGAAGGAAATGATGGGCTTCTGGCTTTTGTGGAAGGGAAGCGGGCAGGGTGTGGGAGGCTCGGAGAATTCAAGGCAGCCTGGTGGCTGACAGCAGATGGAGCTGGGGGTGGAGTGGTCAGATTGTCACCATCAGTGACTGTGGCTTAGACACCAGAGCTGGAATGACTGGAGAATGCAGGGGAGGTGGTAGCATAAGCTACTGCAGCTCCCTGGGATCCTGTTCATTCGAGGGTAATCAGGATGATGTTCCAGTTGAGGAATCCTGGATTGATTTGCAGGAGGCATTGGGGGCTGCCCAAATGTCATCTAGGCCAATGTTTGAAAAGCTCCAGACTCCCAGAATCAGAAGTCCAGGTGTTCAGAGGTCCTGGACCTAGCTGGTTGGAGTTTTCCTTTTAGTTGGGAACACCAACAGTGGTCACCAAGCCAGCCCATCAGTGTAGGGATCCACAATTAAGAAGCAATCCATCCCATCTAGTTACTCTCCTACCACCCTGGGACAGAAACATTAGAGGCAGACCTCTCTGCAAAGTGGAGACCCTAATAATGTCTAATCCATACGTTGTTAAGAGCATTAATGAGGCAAGATTTAAAAGTGTTTAAGGCAGTGGCTGCCACGTTAGACATACTACACGTCAGCAAATCAATGGAATCGACATCCCGGCAAAGGGCCATTCCTACTCTGTTTGAGATTTCATAAGGAAGCCAGGAAATGGCCTGAGTACCCTGGCCTTTTAAATTTGATACTTATATTTTAGAGGGCCATGCTAAAGCCCATACCTAACCAATGGCAAGGCCCTGAGACCAGGAAGGAGCGCAGCAGGGTGGCCACCTCTTGAGAAGGGGGTAATTAGGGTGCCTCTCAGCCCATAGTAGCTCTCTGCTCAGTCAGTCTAGCCCAGGTGCAGAGGGCTGTTAGCCAGGTCAGGTAGCCCCCACGTAATACCCTCTTCATCAAAGGCCTACCAGGACCCCAGGAGCACAGTGCAGAGTTGAGTACCTGGAATGAGGGTGTCCACAGACCTGGGGTGGGTTTTTGCATTTTCATGTGTCCTCTCTCACTGTCACACAGCTATTTCCATAGACTGGTCCAACGTTCTTACAGATATAAATACTTTTAAAGGGAAAGGAAGAAAATCTGGGTATTGTTATCTTTCCTTCCCATATGATTGCCCTTACCTCAATTTACTGTATTTGCAAATTCATGATGTTCTAGGAAAACAGCCCTTTCCATATGTTTATCCAAGGCAATAATTTCAGAACCACGATTTTGACTGCCTCGTGGTTGTTTTATAACTTTTCTTGGAAAGTGGTAATAAGCCTTCCCCTAAATAGAGGACATTCTAGCTCATTAGCATGAAGGGAATCTAGAAGGGTAAGGAGAAAAAAAAAAAAAAAGCAAGAAAGGAAGCATCTGTCACCAGGCACATTCTTTGGGAAGTCCTTGAGATTTTCAAAGGTCAGCAATCCATCCTGCGGAATAAGCACCTTATTCTTTTTCTCCCATCTCCATTTTTCCTTGGTTTGAACCCAAGGTTGGGAAGACTGACTGTCTCTCTGGGATTCTGCTTCCCAAAACCATGATGTGTCATGGAGAGCAGAGAACAGTCCAGAGGCATCCCATTAGCCTCCTGTCAGGGAGGGATGCTCTCCTGATTAATTTGTGGGTAGCTCACCAACAGTCAATCCTGTCAATGCAGTAATGCTCTGGGGCCCCTCCCTAAACTGAGGGAAACAGAACTGTGAGGGCAAGATCCAGGTCCCAGGGCTGTGTTTTCAGTAAGCCCCTGGGTTATGCTAGTAAACACCAAAGGTTGAGAAAAATGATTATGGGTCCTCCTCCACTCGCCTTCCAGACTATGGGCCCAGGCTACACAGCACCTTCTTCCTCTGGCAGCTAATCATCAATTCTAAATCTCAGTCCCCATCCCCAGTCTGGAGACTCAAAATGTGCATTTTAACAAGTTCTCCAGGTAATTTATGTTGAAGTTTGCAAACCAGTAAGTGTATCCAGTGCACATCAGAAACACCTAGGGCCTAGCTAAGTTGTACAAGTACCTTGGGCTACTTGTTGGTGGAGGCACATTTTCAGCCAGTCATTTTCAGGGTGATAAATCAACTCTGTGGACTGGCAGAGTAACAATGGTGACCCTATCACACTTCCCAAGATCACGATGCTGGGGCTCAGAGTGGCACCACCCTGTGCCCAAATCACTCAGCTTATAAAGAGAGGACAGAAGCAAAACCCCGATCTCAACTTACCACACCCCTGCTCTTTCCACTGAGCTAAGTTGTTTTGTTTTGTTTTGTTTTCCCCTCTAAAACCATCAATAACACTGGACATTTAAATTACCTCCTCAAGGGAAAATATATTAAAAGACAGCCAATTGACTAAAGTCCCTAAGCATCAGATTTACAGCTCCTGACAATAACACCCTCCCCTGCTTTAAAAAAAAAAAATCATTTTATATAACTCTTGGCATTAGAACCAGGCACCCTAGTCATTGTTACTTGTCAGAATGTCTCCTCTACATTGTCTTGTTCCACAAAGGAAAGTGCCAGTTTTGACAGCTGATGAGCGCTGCGGTGAGCAGCTCACATGCTCTCGGGTTGTTTTTGGAAGTAGAGAGGAATTCGCCCAAACCCCTTCTCCCCACCATGTTCCCCCAACCCTCCCACCTCCACCCTTGGCCCAGCCTGTGAAATCTGTCAGAACAGCTGGCTTTCGAATCTTTAGCTTTGAGCTAAATGAACTCTAAACCTAAGCTCTACGCCCCTGGGACTTCTTCACATGGCCCCAAGAGACAAAGACGTTCAGTGGTGCTCAGTTAGTTGCAAATCATTAACAGCAGTCTCAGGAACAAGGATCGCTCCTGTCCTTTCCTTTCCTGTGCTGAATGCAAGACCCAGCCCCAATGTCACCTCCTCTGTGAAGGTCATCCGATGCTTCTCCCACAGTGTTCTGTTCACGCCTACATTCTAGCCTTCTCTTGTCACAGTGGACGGTGCCACTTATGATCCATTTTGTCTCAGCCACTGACTAGATGCATGAGCTCCCACAAATAGCTGTGCCTCTATAAACCTGTGGTTCCCATCAAAACAGGTGCCATGCCAGCTTCAGGTCCACAGAGACATTGGAGAATTAAGTGAGACATGCCTGCAAAGTGCTTGCTACATTATCTGTCCTTATTGATTAGTCATCAAGACTGTTATTTTATTGCTACTTAAGTGTTTGTTACCTCATCCATGGTAACCTCCTTGTGCACCATTTTCTGGGGAACCAGTGTCATCCCAGTGTACAGTAGAGGCACAGGTTTATCCACCATATGTCTCTATTGAATGATGGAATGAAAGCGGAAACCTGCACTTACGGAGAGAAACTCTGGATTCAGAAAAGGACTTCAGGATTCTTGATTCGGGAAACAGAATCTCTGAATACTTTTAGAGAATTAAAAATCTTCAGCTGAGAATAGAGACTGCATAAGGCTGAAGGGAGGGATATATACAAAAATGAGGTTCAAATACAGAGAGAGAGAGAGGAAATGGGTGGAAGTCATCAACCACTTCATTTCCTAGTAAACAGAAGAGATTCCTTTAAAAATCCAAAGGGAAAATAAAATACAACAAAGGGAATATTGGAATGTTACTGAAGAAATTTGACGTTTTAAAACAGACTTCTAGGGGTCCATGAAGTCTCTTTGATATACAATACTCTGTGATGACTGGGTGTTTATTCTGCCTAGAAATAGAGTCATGGGATAAATGGCCACACAACTCTCACTGTGATGAACTCACTGTGATGGATCCAAAAGCCACTCTGAACATGTCCTTTCCCTTCCCTTTCTAGACCTTTCTTCCTAGCCCAGTCCACCCACTTTGTGGCCAGTTGATCCTCAGATCAGCCACACTCTTGTTTCCAGCCATACTCAGTGGAGGAGTCTGTGGGAACACCATGAGTGGTCCCTGAAGCCCATCCATGGCCATCTTCCTTCTCTGTCCCTGTCCCGAGACCTCATGTCATAGCTTCATATCTGCACCTGCAGGCCTTATTAATTGAGTTATTAATTGATCGGAATGACTTCATTGTATTTTGGATCCTTTTCCTCCTCTCATCTCTCAACCTCTCATTTTTTCCCTTCCTTTCACCCTCATGGTCCACTTTCCACAGAAGCCCTGGATCCCAGGACCTGGCCAGGCAGATGGAGGCCCAGGTACCAACATCGTAAGCACCAGGAGTGCTCACCAGGACCAGTGATCCGGAGGCAATTTGTTTGGGGCTTGACTGGATTGTAAACTTTTCCATTCATCAGTCTAATGTCCTCCCACCTGCCCTCAGAGTTCTGCTAGGAGAGCACAACAAAGTTGGCCACATCTCCTCAGAGAGATGCACTTCCTTTATTTTTGTGGGTTCATGAGCCAACCAGTTTGTTTACATGTGATCATACAATTTTCTAGACCTTTCTCTGAGAAGAGCTTCCAAGAACAATTTTTTAAAATAGATTCCAGTCTTGTTTTTAGGATGCCTTAGCCATTGCCCTCAACAAATTCCTGGTGTTTGGTTTTAGGGGTTCTCTTTTTCCTTTTTTGTTTTTTTGTTTTTTAATTCTATAGCTCTAGCCCGGAAGCTCCATGCTGTGCTTCACTTAGGGACAACAAAGTAGCGACAAGCCCCCTCCTAACTTCCCACACATTCCATTTTAGACCTCAAGTTTCTCCTCCCCAGGCTCTCCAAACCTGTGTTTAACACAGGGAACATTGTGTCCAAAAGAGAGAATGAAGGTAAATCAAGAGGGAATATGTCGTAGATGGTGCATAGAGGACCATGAGCTCCAACCCCGACTTCCGCAGAGTGCCTAGGGACAGGGACAGTTCTCTGCACACCCAGGAGCACTCGATGTTGGTACCTGGGCCTCCATCTGCCTGGCCAGGTCCTGGCATTCAGGGCTTCTGTGGAAAGTGGACCATGAGGGTGAAAGGAAGGGAAAAAATGAGAGGTTGAGAGATGAGAGGAGGAAAAGGATCCAAAATACAATGAAGTCATTCCGATCAATTAATAACTCCTACGCCCCCAGGAGGCATATGAGAGAGAGGATCAGAGTGCAGCCCACACTGCGCCAGCATCAGCCCTGACCCAATTAGCATAAACAATGCACAGGTGCTCGGAAGAATTTTCACTCCTCATTTGCCCAAACAAATCTGTTTCTGGGGAAAAAAAAAATCTTTCAGTACCACCCTCTGTTCCTGTGCTAGCAGAGGCATCAAAATTCACTTGTGGCCAATACCGTTTTAAGAATTCCTCAGTAAGCAATTAGATGCACACACTTATACAAAGCCTCTGAATGAACATTGGTGTTGAAATCAGAAGGCTGAAGTCCTAGGACTGAACAGAGAGTCTATCCTCAAGATCCACGTGTCTTTTGCCAATTAGAAAAGCAAACTGAAGATACTTGTAAAGGTTTTGGAGGTCGAAACCAAGCCTACATCCCATTTGCCTTTTTTATAGTTACTTTCCATGCCTTTCGAAATACATTTGAAATTTTACAAAGTTAACAGTTATGGCACCTACAAAATCGGAGTTAGGATTGAAATAGTTGCTGGCATTGGCTGAAAAATGTCACAGTGTTTTGGAATTTCAGTTGCTCTGAGTTCAAACTATGATTTCTACTTTCTAATTTTCGAGGTTATGCAAGGTGATTTCCTTTTTCCTCATTTTTCACATTGGCATGCCAATAATGAGAAGTTCCTAATCCAATATTGAGGCTTAAATGAAACAAAATATCATTTTGCATGAACTCTTTTATAAGTAATGTATTTATTTTATTGTTTTAGGGAAATATAAATAGAGGGCTGGGGTTTGGGCTCAGTGGTAGAGCACTTGCCTAGCAGGTGTGAGACACTGGGTTTGATCCTCAGCACCACATAAATAATCAATAAATAAAATAAAGGTATTGTGTCCAACTACAACTAAAAAATATATTAAAAAAAGAAAATGTAAATAGAAAAATATGTAATTGGTATATACAAATAGTAGCTAGCACCACATTTAGGGAACACTGCTTAACACAAATAGTACAAGGAAAAGTAGGCTGATCAAATCCATTTAAATAAAAACATTAGGCCAATAATGTTAATAATATAATAATAAGTGACAGTTTTGTATAAAAGTGATATGGGAATGCCTAAAGTTTGGGAACACTAAACAAATGAATGTAAAGTACTAAGCAAATGTCAAGCCCTTACCGAATGCTTAATAAATGTTAGTACCTATCTTACTTATGCTTAAATTTGATCAAGCCTCAGAGGAACACAGTAGGGCATGAGCTTCCCCAAGAGAGACCTCCTCCCTATCCGATCTCTTCTCTCATGCCATTCATTCCTAATTCAAAGTTCTAGGCCCTTTGAGAACGTGAGACAATCTTAAAGCACACACACACACAAACAGCAACAAAATTCTTGTTTTAAAATTAAATGACCCAACAAACCCCTAAATCTATTCCTGGGTAACATTAGCTAAATCATGCTGATTTCCTATGAATGTTCAACAAATTCTAGTTTATCAGAGACAGAGCTGTTTCTAAGTTGGCCTCCAAGAAGAGATGGCAATTAACTTGCATTTCAGTTTCATTTAGAGAGTAAAAGAAAATCTCCTGGGCAGCGTGAAATGGTACGTGATAAGGCATGGACTATGAGGAGTGTGATACATTGGGGAAACAGTGCGTGCTGCATTCACTATGAGCAGACTGAGAGGTGACACTGCCAAGATGCAGAATGACAAGAGACCAGAATAGCAGGTGGAAGCCCCAAGTGTGCACAACCTCCCCTGCTAAACCAGGGGATTCCACTGAAGAGTCTGGCACAGAGATCAGTGGTCAGGGCTATTTCTAGGAAGGTCAGAGATATGGAGGATAACTGGGGAAGTAAGAGGAGAGCCAGGAGAACTCCAGCTAACCACCACAGTGATCAAAACAAGAGGGCAATGTAGCTTGGAAATGCAGGGGCTGAGCAAGTGAATTCAGAAAGGGAGAGGTCCTGGAAATATTAAGCAGATCCTTCCTTCCTTCCTTCCTTCCTCCCTCCCTCCCCCTTCCCTTCCCTTCCCTTCCCTTCCCTTCCCTTCCCTTCCCTTCCCTTC
>NW_025999913.1:8961236-8964678 GCF_001458135.2 Marmota marmota marmota
CCTTTCCTTCCCTTCCCTTCCCTTCCCTTCCCTTCCCTTTGTAGTTGTAGATGGACGGCATGCCTTTATTTTATTTGTGTATTTTTTTATGTCGTGCTGAGGACCAAACCCAGTGCCTCCCACGTCCAAGGCAATCCCTCTGCCACTGAGCTATAACCCCAACCCCATAAGCATATTCTTTCAGGTGCTGTATAGTGAGGGGAGAGGGGGTCCTTCAAATGATCCTGAGATATTATGCATAGTCACACTGGAGAAAAGATAAAGCTGCTCACCCAGAGTGGGAGCCTAGGAAGAGAATCAAGATGAGGAGGACTCAATTGAGAACCTGCCAAATTTAGAGGCCCTATGGAATATCCACAGGCTACCAGCATGGAGTAAGTTTTTGGGTCCAAAACTTGGTATAGAGACCATGGAAAACCATCAAGATTTCCTATATGCCTTGGTGATTACTAAAATGATTTCTTTTTTATTTTTTTATTTATATATGTCAGTGGAATGCATTACTATTCATATTCACATACAAAGCACAATTTTTCATATCTTTGGTTGTATACAAACTATATTCACACCAATTCATGTCTTAATACATTGTACTTTGGATAATGATGACCATCATATTCCACCATCATTTCTAACCCCATGCCCCCTCCCTTCCCCTCCCACCTCTCCGCCCTATCTAGAGTTTGTCTATTCCTCCCATGCTCCTCCTCCCTACCCCCCTATGAATCAGCCTCCTTATATCAGAGAAAACATTTGGCATTTAATTATTTAGGATTGGCTAACTTCACTTAGCATTATCTTCTCTAACTCCATCCATTTACCTGCAAATGCCATGATTTTATTCTCTTTTATTGATGAGTAATATTCCATTGTGTATATATGCCACCTTTTTTTATCCATTCATCTATTGAAGGGCATCTAGGTTGGTTCCACAGTTTCGCTATTGTGAATTGTGCTGCTATAAACATTGATGTGGCTGTTCCCTGTAGTGTGCTGTTTTTAAGTCCTTTGGGTACAGACCGAGGAGAGGGATAGCTAGGTCAAATGGTGGTTCCATTCCCAATTTTCCAAGAAATCTCCACACTGCTTTCCATATTGGCTGCACCAATTTGTAGTCCCACCAGCAATGTATGAGTGTACCTTTTTCTCCACATCCTCACTAACACTTATTGTTGTTTATCTTCATAATAGCTGCCATTCTGACAGGAGTGAGATGAAATCTTAGAGTAGTTTGTATTCGTAATAGCTGCCATTCTGACTGGAGTGAGATGATATCTTACAGTAGTTTTGATTTGCATTTCTCTAATTGCTAGCAATGATGAACATTTTTCATATATTTATTGATTGATTGTATATCATCTTCCAAGAAGCATCTGTTCAAGGACCTAGGAATAAAACCAGAGACCCTGCATCTAAAAGAAGAAAAAGTAGGCCCTAATCTCCATCGTGTGGGATTAGGCCCCAACTTCCTTAATAAGATTCCTTTGTCACAAGAATTAAAGTCAAGAATCAATAAATGGGATGGACTCAAACTAAAAAGTTTTTTTCTCAGCAAAAGAAACAGTCTGTGAGGTGAATAGAGAGCCTACATCTTGGGAGCAAATCTTTACCCCTCACACATCAGATACAGCACTAATCTCTAGGGTATATAAAGAACTCAAAAAGCTAAGCACCAAAAAAACAAATAACCCAATCAATAAATGGGCCAAAGAACTGAAATGATTTCACTAAGATGTTTTGATTTTGCCTTTGTGTGTGTACTTCCACTGAGTTTTTAATTTTTCTTTCATATTATTTAAAGGACTGGGAGATTATTTAAAGGAAATATTTTCTAAATTAAACACTTTTCCTATGAATTCAATATCTTTTCCCTAGCACTAGTACTTAAAATTAATAGTTCATTTTACATGTGTACATGAACTAAATGTTTGCAGTTACCAAGATTATTTGAAATTTGGACTCCTGTTTTCAATAAGCAGCAACATTCTAAATTATCACTTATGAACTCATCTAAAGAAACCAAGTTTTCCAAAACCTTAGTGCAACTCCATCACAGTATAGGACTATACCTTGCCACAGAATGTTGCCAAGGAAGAAAAAACAAGAGATATGATTATAGCTGGTTAAAACTAGACCTTGCTTGGACCTGTTCTGTGTAGTGGATTATGTACTTCTTTGTGACCAAACTTAAATAGGTGACAGGCCGACAAGAAAACCAGTTGGCTTAGCCCCATTTTATCATCATCTTCGAAAAGTGAGAACACATTCTTACATCATACTGCAGGACTGTTGGACATCGACCCCACATCTGTGCTAGCTCAGCAATCCGGATATGTGTACTAGGACTGAGGAAGGAAATGAGGATGAGAAGACGACTTGCATGTGTCAGGGACTCCGTATTTGTTGTTTAACTTGATCCACACAAAGGAAATTTATGGACTACATGTCGTTATCTCCATTTACACATGTTCCAGTAATCCAGTAACTTGCCAGGGTCACACACAGCTATACCAACTGAGCCAGAAGTAGGACCCTGAACTTTTCCGTTCTTCTCACTACGTCTCACGGTCCCATATTGCATCGGAGACCATGGCAATGCTAGCAAAGACGTCATAAGCATCTGTGGAGACACACAGATGTTCATGAGTTGCCACATGCTCAAAGGTAGAATATCCCAATGTTGTGAGATAAAAATATGGCAAAAGAATAATTGTATGTACTCATGCTCTTAGGGTAAGCTTCTTAAAAGAGGTATTTGTCTTTTACTTGGGAAACCACCAGGATGGAGTGGTGAGGCCCTTGGTTTAAATTGCAGGGCATGTGACTTGCTTACAAAGACAATCTTCCCTAGTCTCCATCATGGATTTATACTTGCTTTTTCTTCTCTATGTGGAACATATGATCATTCATAAATTTTTTAAAATAGAGGCAAAACAGCAAAGTAAAGCTTAATTAGTCCCATCGTTTAAAATAGGTACTTCTTTACAACCTGATGAATAATTTTACATTCCTTTTTCATACACGTGGACACACATATGTATATTTTTAACTCCATTAAAGCTCCTCATATTTAGTATCTTTAGTTTTTTTCTGTCTTAATTTTAAAAAGAATAAATAATAAAAATTCTTCTTACTTTGGGGCTCTTGATTCTAACTAATGCATGAAATAATCAAAGAGAGTGGTCAATGTAGCTTTAGTGTTACCCCAAGGGTGACTTTGTCAGCTGAGTTAATGTCCCTGGATCTGTTCTGATATTGGTCACTAGACACAGTCTCTGACTGACACCCTGTGATCTGACACTGTCATCAGCTCACCTGTTGACACAATAGACTACAAATAAAATGTCCACTTACTCTACCTCAGCAGGTCTTCTCACCTGGGGAATTTTCATATTTCCTCCTCCACAATCACAATATGCTGCTTTTTTTTTTTTTTTTTTTT
>NW_025999913.1:8964700-8977525 GCF_001458135.2 Marmota marmota marmota
ATTTTTTTTTTTTTTTTTTTTGAGGAGGGGAGCTAACCAGAGATTGAACCCAGGGGCACTCAACCACTGAGCCACATCCCCAGCCCTATTTTGTATTGTATTTAGAGACAGGGTCTCTCCGAGTTGCTAAGCACCTCACTTTGCTGAGGCTGGCTTTGAACTCGCTATCCTCCTGCCTCAGCCTCCCGAGCCAATGGGATTACAGGCACATACCAGCCACATATATTTTTATTCTTGTTTTAGATAGAAATGGTATTTCATTACCTGCCATGAGCAAATTTCTAGGTATTTCTCTTATTTCATTGAACAGTATAATCAAAACAATAATAGAACATTAGAACTAGAAGTTACTTAATTCAACTGGCTCATTTCACAGATGATAAAACTGAGCTTCAGGGAAGGTAGGCAAGGCAAATATCGTTTATTAGATGCCTAACATACCAGAAGCTATGCCTGTTTATTTTGTTCAAGACCACAAACTTACAAGTTAGATATCACTGCCCTCAATTCATATGGAATTAAAGCTTAGAAGGATCAGGAAACTGAAGAGGTGGAGCTAGGATTCAAACATCTGTCGTTCTGACAACACAGCTTTCCTTGGGTGATCCTGCCTTCGTGTGCCTGTGTGTGGGGGAGTGACTTACTAAATCAGACAGCTAGATGGTTGCAGGGCAGGCATCAGAAAGAACCTAGTCTCATGCTCTCTTAAGTTCACGTTCACATCTCCTGCAGTCTTCCTGTACATAGGACTCAAATGGTACTCACCTTGACCTCTGGGGTTACTCTGCAGTCAACCAAGTCCAGCAGATTGCCACCCAAAGACATTTCCAAGTATATGCCATCTTCTCATACATCAAACTTGAACTAGAAATGTTAGAACCTTTCATTTTAAACGATGTCAATTAATTAACATCTATATGGAAAATCAACCCTGTAGAAAATACAAAATCAAAACAAATAATTTTATTATTATCTTCACTATTCAACGAGGCTGGGAAAATGACTTGTGTACCTCAACCAGGCAGGTTCAACATCAGAATAATGGAAAGCCGCTTGGGTTTAGGTCTAACTTAATTCAACATGCAAAGCTTGAAGCAGTTTCCTTTTCTGCATCTAACATGTTTTAGCAACCAGCCCCCAGCCACTCTGCACAGCATCTACTTTAAGAAACTGGGAGAAAGGAAGCAATGAACATTTGCTGCCCGCCCACAATTTGTCAGGGTCTGTGTTTTACATTTATTATATAATGTTTTATCCTCCCAAAGCCCAGTGAGAGAGTTCGTTTTATTTCCAGTTTGCCTATAACTAAACCAAAGCTTAGAGAGCTAACTTTTTTTTAACAAGGTCTAAGAAGTATTAAGTTTGGGAATTATGCCAAAGATTAATTTCACAGCCACAGAGTTACTTGAAACTGGCTAGCAATAATAGCTTTAAGACAGTAAATCTCTATCAAGAATTTCCATTGCCAAACACTTCATAAGGATTATGTATTTAAATTCTTAGAGTGACCCTACCATGTAGGTCCTGTGTTAGCAGCATCTTACAGATGCATAAGAGGTTAAGTAGTTTCATGAAATCACACAACCAGTAAGTATGGGATGTGGATGCCAACTCAGGAGGAGTAGTCTTAGCCTGTGCTGCTATCCAGTAGTTCCTATTATCTAGAAGGAATACAATATCCTCATTATCTTGCTTATACATTCATACCAAGTGAAAATTACTAAGTGACACACGGTTGGCAGAGATAAAGAAAGAGGAAGATACTAATTCTCCTAGGGCTGTTGAAGCAGGCATGGGGATAAAAACGTTTTAGCCCTACAGGGTGGACACAGTTTGGACATGCAAAGATGGGGAGGAGAAGATAAAGAAAGGTTTTTCACTGGGGAAAAAAGAATTCCTTGGTCACTTTAGTTTTCTTTACCATCATCTCTCTCTTGAAATGTATCAACTTATCCATCATACTGGTTAAGATCTGGGTTTTCTGGTACATATGGATGACATCCAAGGATTTATTTTTGATATCTCTGAGTCCATTGAGAACCTGTAAATATTACTTATTTATTGATGCCTCTCATATTACCCCAAAACTTAGTGGTCTAAAACAGCAAACACTTATTATCTCACACCTTTTGTGAGTCAGAAATTTGGGAGTATCTTAAGCTAGGCTATTCTGGCTCAGGGTCTGAGATGACAATCAGGATGTTGGTTTGGGCTGCAGTGACCTTCAGGCTTGACCAGGGATCCCAAGGTGGCTTGTGCACATGGCAGAAGTCCTTGGTTCCTTGCTACATGAGCCTCTCTGTAGGCTGCCTATGGGTCCCATCACATTGCCTAGGGGACCCAAAAGCAAGGGACCCAAAGGAAGAGCAAGACACAAGCTACAGTATTTTTGTGACCATCACTTCTATCATATTCTAGTGGTCACAAAACTACCCCTTATTTAATGTAGGAGGGAAATTCACAAGAGTTGGGGATCCCAAGTGTTGAGGGTCACTGGGGGCCATTTTGAAGGCTTTTAGAAGGCACATAAGTCTTTTAGGGAGTGGAAATGTTTCAAAAGGCAGAGAAAATACAATTCCTGTACTTAGACAGGGTTTGTTAATATGTCTCATATCAATAAGCAGTTTTTAAATTGGACACAATGATGCCTAGAGCAAAAGGTAGTCCATCTGGGAGAGGATGGCCAGGCCAACATTGGTCTAGCAATGACTAGTCTCGCACTCATTATAGTCAGGCATCGATTCAAGAAAAGCTAGGTAGTTGAGCCTTAAAGAAGAGAGCAAAGTCACCACTAGAGCCATATCTTGTTACAGGAAATGGGGCTGGTCTGAATGCCCAGATATGGAACTGTCCCTTTGGGAAGGCCCCATCTTCTGTATCATCTTGCACAAACTCTACCGTTTCTTGTCCTAATCACATAGACTAGGATGCGAATTGTGCTCCCTTGAGTTGTGTAACAGGGAGACAGGACTCAGAGCCAGAAGGAACACTGTGCACCTGGAATCCAGGCAGCAATTGTAAAACCAAGGCAACCACCCGCTCTCCTTTATGCACACCCACAAAATTAGCCAGATGTAAGAGGGGAATAATATCAGAACTTTTCTTTAAGTGGACAGCTTGTTTAACAATAAATTAAGCCCAGAGGACAAAGATATACCAATAGCAGCTCCTCAGATTGTTGCTTCTCTATCAAAATAGGTGTATGAATAGACAAGAAAACCATTCTAGGATCTGTGCTCTAAATTTAGTTGTGATTAAAAAGCCAGTCAAAAAACATTTTTGACATATTTTTGAGAAACCTATTTAGATATGCAAGTTACTAATGTAGGTTGGGTTGATATTTTACTTAATAGCATTCATCCTCATCATTTACATTTTTATATTTTCTACATGAATGATTTTCAACACCATCACTGTGATTAGCGACAGCCTACTGGGCTTAATTGTGAGGTACACAAGTTCTTATATTTCTAATTCATGTCAGATATGCAAAATCATGAAATATGCTTCATCTGTATTGCCCAAATTCTTAATCTGTTTCATTAAAATACACCAAGTTTTTCTTTTCCTTCCTTTTTTTCTTTGGTGTGAGTGGGGGGTACCAGGGATTGAACCCAGAGGTGCTTAACCACTGAACCACATCCCAGGCACATTTTTTCTTTTTTTTCTTTTTTTTTTGCTTTGAGACAGGGTCTTGCTCAGTAGCTAAGAGCTAAGGCTGGCTTTGAACTTGAGATCTTCCTGCCTCAGATTTCTGAGCTGTTGGAATAACAGGCTGTGCTACCACATCTGGAAGAGTCAATTTTTAAAGAAAAATTCCAAGTCTTGCAAATAAATTCAGGACAGACTACTCTTAATATCAGCGTTATGTTTGTTCAATGTCTATAGAAATGAATACCTGATAATGACAAATTTTCATAAAAAAAATTTTCATAAAGTAAGGAAGGGTAGGACATCCTCTCTAATCTTAGAAAACCCTCCTGAATAGAGAGGAATAAACAGGTTTTTACTAGTGTTTTTTAACTTTTAATGGAAATCATTTAAAACTTACAGAAAAGTTGTAAAAATAAAATAGTATGAAAAACACCTAAATGACCCTCCCTGTTGAGGGCATTTTACCTGATTTGTTCTCTCTTATCTCTCCCTATCATTCCCTATCATCTCTATTCTCTAGAGTAAAAAACATTGTGGGGTGGGGAGGCTAGAGACAAAGCTCAGTTGGTAGAGTGCTTGATTGATGCACAAGGCACTGGGTTCAATCCCCAGCACCACAAAAAAGTAAAAATAAAATTGTGTTTGTGTGTGTGTGTGTGTGCATTTCTGAGTTATTGTGGCCTTTGATTCCTAATACTTGAATGTGCATTTCCTAAGAATTTGGATCCATAACCACAGCACATCTGTTAATTGCAGAGAATCTGACATTCCCATTTTAATTTGCATTTCATTTTGTAAGTGGGTGTAGTCATGTCTTTTAGAGTCCTTTTTCTACTCCAGGACCAAATCCAGTCTAAGGTCAGTTCCGTCTAAGATTAGGGGCCAGGAAAGTCCAGTCTAGGCTCAGGTCTGTTTGGCCTTTGCCTTCTTTAATCTGAAACATCTCCACACCCTTCATTTGTCTTTTAGGATTTCGGCATTGTGACCAAATACAGTTCTTCTCCCGATTTTTAGTAGACCACTCCTAACTTACCTGATAATGTATCATGATTAGACTCAAGGTCAGTCAAGGTCTGGCTGCAATAGTTCAGAGATGACATTGTATACTTCTCTAGATGTCACACCTGGAGGTGCCTAACAACCCACCATCTGTCCTTCATTGGAGATAATTTGCATTGCCCAAGTGACAGGCTGTCCTATTTCTACTTTGAAACTAATAAATGTTTGGGAGGAAACTTTAAAGCCATGAAAGTGTCCTGGTCATCATCAAAATTTCCCCCTAGGTTTAGCGTCCATTGTTGGCTCTTGCATCTTCTTTACTGTGATGGGTGCATAATGATGATCCTTCCAATTCCTGCACCACCTCCATGTTGGTGTAAGCCAGGGTAAGCCAGGGTCTGCTTCTGTCCTGCACATATTTCATTTATGTACCATTTTTCCTTTCCAGATTTTATCCATTCATTATCAGATCTCATAGTGCCTGTTTTTAACGACTTATCTTTCATTAACAGACTTCATTGGTTTTTGTTCAAATTGTCCCAGATTTGGCCAATGCAAGCCTCTTTGAGCTGGCATGGGTTCTCATAACACATCACCTTCATTTTGACCCTTAACAAGGCATAGCAAGAATTCCATTGTCGTCATTATTTTTTTATTCCTTACGTCACTACCAATCCAGTTATTTTATTATATAGTTAATACATTGGTAATGAGGCTTGGAATATTTAAATATAATGGCTATCAGAGATAGGTATGAGGATAGCCTAAAAATAAGGAACAGGAAAAAACACCACAGAATTTTGGAAGAGTGGGATAATTGATAATCCAAAAATGGCCCAAGTCACTAATAAATTATTTCCATTAATTAAATTTATTTTTGACATTATGGTTTTACAATATTTAGTGCTTATTTTAAATGCAGTAATTCTCAAACTGACTTGGGGATCTTAACATGCCAGAAGCTTTTTACAAAACTGAATTTTTAGTGGTATAGATCAAATGTACATCATTTCCCATGCATAAATACAAAATGTGCAACCTGAACTTTTACAAAAGTAATCAGCTTTCTTAAAAAGTAGAACCCCATGCAGATCAAAATACAGAATATGTTCACACCCCACATTGGTTCGAGACAGTCTCTCTTCCATCACAGCATGATAACTTTGCTTATTCTTCAACTTCATGTAAATGAACTCATGCAACTTAAAATCTTTTAGAAATGGCTTCTTTCATTCAAGAGTATGTCTAAGAAGATTCATCTGTGTTGCTTCTTAGAGCAGGAGTATTTTATTTTCATGTAGCATGACACTGAGGATATTACAATTGTTTTATATGCTTCTCCTGCAGATGGCCATTTGAATTATTTCCAATCTGGGGCCGTAATAAGTACATCTTCTATGAACATGCTTGACCACATTAAAGGACACACATAGGTTTATTATGTAAACATGCAGTCTTCCAAAGTGATGTTACAAGCTCATATTCCCATCGGCAATATCTGAATGTTCCAGTTCTTCCACAGCCTGACCAATACTTGGAATGGAATGAGTTTTAAATGTTAGCCATGTAGGCTAAAATTTCAATATCCATTTACTTACAAGGAATAACGCTGGCCATCTTTTCATATGTTTTTTGGACACCTGGATATCCTCTTCCTATGAAGTGGGCTCTGTCAAGTCTTTTGTCTATTTTTTTTAAGCTAAAGAGAAAGAGAAAGGAATAAAAAAAAAAGGAAATCTCATGAAAATGGAAGGAAGATCAGTAGAATAGAAGCAGAGGACCAAAGGGGAGTAGGAAATAACTAGGAAATGAATTGACCAAATTATTCTATGACCATGTATCAATATATCACCGCTCATTCCAATGTTATATATGATTATAAGGCACCGATTTAAATAAATAAATAAATAACAAATAGAGGAAAATATCTGCTCCAGGTTTGCACTTTTCTTTTCCACTCTCATGATGTTGTCATTTTCAAAAAAAAAAAAAAAGAGTCCATATATGAGCAAAAAGGTATTTTCTGTATTCTCCTATTATCTCTTTAATGGTTATAGGATCCACAGTGATAGCCCCTATTTGATTTTCTGATATTGGTGAGCTGTATCTTCTCTTTTTATTTTCATTAGTCTTGCTACAGGCTAGTCAATTTAATTGATTTTTTTAAAGATAGGATCTTTTTGCTTCATTTATTTTCTACTGTTTTTCTATTTTCGATGCCATTGACTTTTGCATTTATCTTTATTAATTTCTTCCTCCTACTTGCTGTGGATTGTTTTCTCTTTTTTTCTAAATTCCTGAGGTAGGAATTTAAATTATTGACTTAGGACCTTTCCTTTCCTCTAAATCAGTGTTTAATGCTATAAATTTCCCTACTAGCTCTATTTGAGCTGAATCCCACATATTTCAAATTTCACATTTCTAATGAGGTCTTCTGATGAACAGAAGTTCTTAGTTTTAAGGATATCCACATATCTACCTTTATGTTAGTAGCTTAATTTTGTCGCATTTAAAAATCACTGCAGAGGTCATTAAAAGTAGAAGCTTTGTTGTTTATTTTCCACATATGTACCCTTGATCCATTTGGAATTGGACTTTGCATATGGTGTGAGGTTGGGAGCAAGACTGATTTTCTTCTTTGCTAGGAGTATCCAAGTGACTGAGCACTATTTATGAAAATCGCATTCTTTTCCCACTACATTCCAGGGGACTCTTGTCATGGTCATGTAACTGTTCATATATGAGTCTATTTTTAGGTTTCACTCTCTTCCATTGGTCTATTTATCTTACACTATTTTTGCATTCTACCATGTTTTAATATCCTCTACT
The DNA here is from genome assembly GCF_001458135.2 of Marmota marmota marmota. Classification (NCBI taxonomy): domain Eukaryota; kingdom Metazoa; phylum Chordata; class Mammalia; order Rodentia; family Sciuridae; genus Marmota; species Marmota marmota. Next base: position 8,972,183 of record NW_025999913.1, read on the forward strand.
GTCAATCCTACAAGCTTATTCTTATTTGTCAAAATTGCAATGGCTAGTCTTCTCCCTTTGCATTTTAATATGCATTTTAGAATCAGCTTTTTCAATTAAAAACAGCTGAGATTTGAGGAATTGCATCAAATCTGAAAGTCAATTTGAAGAGACTGACATTTTAAAATTATTGTATTTTTCAATCCAAGAGCATGATCAGGGGATCTTTACCCCACTCCCCATTTTTTAATTCTTCTTAATTTTTTCAACAATGTTTTATAGTTTTTCATTTAGAGGTATTGCTCATTTTTTGTTTATTTGTAGGTATTTGATGGTTTTGATCCTATATAAGTAGTCCTTCTTAATCTTTATTTTCTAGTGATATTGTAAAATTTGATTAATATTTCTAATAAGTCTGCGTATTATTTTCTTTTTTTAGTCTGTGTATTCTTGAGGATTCTATAAGTGCATGACCTTAACAGATACAACTAATAACAATTTTATTCTTATTTTTCCAATAATTTTATCTGTTAAATTTCTTTTACTTGCATTATCTCTCTGGCCAAGACCTGTTTCATAGCACTGAACAGAAGTGGTGAGCATGGTCATTTTGGGAAGACTTGAAAATTTAAATGTACATACAGGTCTCACCCCTCAAATTCTGACTCAGTAGGTTCAGGTTGGGGGCCTAGAAAATCCACATTTTATAAGTATCCCACGTGATTCTGATGTAAAGATGTCCTAGAAACACACTTTGGGCAATATTTTTAAAGGATAACTTTTACTCATCTGAAGAATTTTCTTAATAAGAATGAAGTTTTATGCTCTTATTTTTTTCTCATCTTCTCCTCTCTGTCCTCTTCCATGTCAGTGATGGATTTATACCATCTTACTTTTTTCAAGTACTCTTCTGTACAACTTCTCTTTCCCTTGATGTATTCTCTGAAAACAATGTATGTGTAAGAATCCAGAGTTTTAAAATGATGATTGACTTTAGAAAAAGGGGGAAAATGTCTTTTTCCTAGGCCAGCAATCATATTCAAAAAGAAAAAAAATAACTACATCTGGAAGGAGTTGAGATCATTAAATTCTATCCTTTTGATATACACATTTGCATCCACACCAGCAGACATAAAATTTTAGGTGCTGTCAAATGACTGGAACAATCTGTGGGGACAGAGTAGATTATAAAGGATGCAGTTACATAAAACAGACTTGGATAATAGATCACTTGTGAGAAGTGCAGATACCATGTTGTTCCCTGAATATGATCAATTACAAATTAAAGGAAAAATTATTTTCTTGGATGTACAAAGTATTCCTTGGATATTTATGAAAAGGAGTAGAGATACAAGAATAGCTACAAATGATTAGGTATTGAAACTAGGAAGAACATTTAAGATTATAGTATTGACCCTTGCATTTTCAAAAGTGAGGTACCCGAGCCCCATCCTGGCAGAGTGACTTGCAGTGTACTTGATGAGGCAGTGGTAATGTTAGGATCCCTGATTCCACCCCAGGTTCTTCCCCTGATGTCACCAAACAAATATTTTATAACATGAAGTCACGAATGTGAAAGGAATACCAGAGGATAAAGAATGTGGTCATATACAGACAAGTCCACAAATGTGAGTCCTTCATATGAGATACAAGGAAAAGGAACTTTTAGAAAGAACTAAAGAAAGATGTGGGAAAAGGGGGCAAAGTGAAAGCAAAAAAAATAAAAAATAGTTGAAAGACAGAGAAGAAATAAATTAAGGAAGCCAAGAAATGGAAGATATAATCAGAAATGAAAAAGTGATAAAAGAATTCCAAAGCATGAAGAAAGATATAGTATTATATTCTGTTGTCAAAACATATTAATCTGGAATTACAAAATAAATAACAAAATAATAAACAAATAACAAAATAATTTTTAATGAAATAAAATGAAAGTGCCTTTAAACTCCTCTGAAGAGGGGTTAACCTAAAGTGGTAGCGATATTAACTTCCTAATCCTCTAAAATGTTAAATGAATGAGAATCAGAAATTCAAAGGTGTATTTCTATATATTAAGAACCATTATATCATAAAATCAAAGAAACATTGGAAAATCTAAGGCTAGTTATTCCTTCAAATGGCTTTGTCATTTTTCTAAAGACTGACTAATAAATGAAAATTCTAGTACCAGAAAATTCCAAGCATTTTGAACAAGGAAATTAGCACTGCATTGATTCAGAGTTAAGATTAATACAGTACTCAGAATTGTTTGAGTTTATTTCCTTACTTTTTATACTTCCTAAATAACATAAACTCAAATGTTGTATTACAATTTGGTTTTACAACCTCAGTAGTCATCTAAAAATATTAACTTTCATAGTTCATTTGATAAGACAATGATCTTTCTTGTTTCCTCTTGGAATTGGGGGCATCCATTTTTGATTTATGTTTAACAAAGAATAAATGTGATATAATGATGAGGCGTATTTAAAATATTTTAAATGTCACATTTAAAATATGGATAGTACACCAAATACATATACTTAGAAAAATCAGTATACATTCATCCTTCCATATCCATGGGTTCTTATTTTAGTTATCTTTTTGTCACTGTGACCAAAATACCTGACAAGAAGAACTTAGCGGGGAGAAATTTATTTGGGCTCACAGTTTCAAGGTTCAGTCCACAGTCATCTGACTCCATAACTCTGAGTCCAGGGTGAGGCAGCACAGCGTGATGGAAGGGCATGACACAGGAAAGACGCTCAGGAAATGATAGCCAGGACGCAGAGAGCAAAAGTACCTACCCAGTGACCTACTACCTCTCACCACACCGTACCTATGGTTACCACCCAGTTAATCCACATCAGTGGATTAATCCACTGATTAGGTTACAGCTCTCATAATCTCATCATTTCGCCCCTTTTCATTGTCTCACACCTGAATTGGGGGGGAACATCTCATACCTAAACCATAACAGTTCCACATCTATGAGTTGAACCAACAGTAGATCAAAAATATTGGGGAGGGGGTTACATCTGTACTGAGCATGTATAGACTTTTTGTTCTTGTCATTATAATTACAATTTGGATTTACAACCTTATTAGTCATCTAAAAATATTAACTTTCATATCTAAATGATATGAAAATATTAACTTTCATATCTAAATTCCCTAAATGATGCAGTATAACAACTATTTATATAACACTTTCACAGTATGAGGTATTATAAGTAATCTAGAGATGAGTTAAAGCATGTGAGTGGAAGTATATAGATTCTCTGCAAATACAACACCATTTTAGATAAGGGACTTGGACACCTGAGGCTTTGGGGGGTCTTAGAGTCATTAAGGAGATAGGATTTGGAATCAGGAAGACATGGATTTGATCCCCAAACTTAACTACTCATTAGTTATGTAATCTGCCTTTACCCCCTTTCTTTTTTCTCTCCATCTCTTCTTCTTTTCCCTCTCTTCCTTCCTTCAGAACCACTTGCTGAACATTTACTAGGTACTAGGTTCATGTCTTAAATACATTCTTAGGGAGAACATGGAAAGTTTATAGGGAAGAAACTGAGGTGTGCCATTGGAGCACAGGTGCAGATGCAGGAAGGAGCCAGACTTGGGGCAATTCCCAGTAGACTAGAAGAAAGTATGGTAAGTAAGGATGAAAAGACAGATTAAAGTCAGGTTGATGAAGACCCCAAATGCCAGGGTGAGCACTTTCAATTAACATGCAGAGAAATGTCTAAGAATTAGAAATCAAGTGGCTAAAGGAGTTAACCCAGTACTGGAAGGATATGGGAGGGGAAATCTTTGAGAGGAACAAATTACTAAATACTTCAAAGAAACTAAGAAAGAGATGCAATGGAAAGACAGGTGCTGATGGTCTTTTAAATTAATCTTGGTTGAGAGATGAAGATGAAAAGGTGAGGGTGAAACTTGCCACTGGAACTGGGAGTAAGAATTGGAGCTGGAGGGGCCAAGAATCCTATGGCAAGATTAAGCAGAAGAGCAAGGAAATAGTATGGTAGAGAAACAGCAGCAAGGTCAAGGGCAGATATATTTTTCCAAAGATGGAAGGTTACTATGCACATGTGAGGTCAAGAGACCAGTGAAGAGAGACTGAAGATTGCAAGGCAAAGGAACCCAAGATGGGGGAGAATTGACAGCTGAAGTGGAGAGGGAAGGCTTGCTGAGCCAAAGGAACATTTTTCCTCTGGGACCTAAGGGCAGGACTTCACATGGAGATTACCTTTGCACCAGGGAGGAAACCCAGGAAGGGTAGCTGAGCATTCCAAGTGAGCACTTAGATAGAAAAGTGGCAACATTGGGAAGCAAAGGGCCAAGAAACTGAAGTTTCAGAAAGATGAACATAAAAGAGTTTTTACTCCATCAATAGGTTCAGTGGGAGCATCACAGGGGTCCAATTCACATCCCAGAAAACCTACATGGTTCTTCTCTTGTGCTGCTGGGAGGGTGGGGCAGCAGTACCAATGTTCAAAGAATTGTAAAATCCCTTTGATCCTCACCTCTCCTTCAGAAACAGGGGCACAGGGTTGTAGAGACTACAGGTCCATCCCAGAGAGGAGCGTCTGTGCTATATGTGACCAAGTAAAGAGAAGGCTGAAGGGCAAAATGAATGGATATTTATGGACAGACAAATACAAACTAGAAGTTAGTAGCTGTGTGGGAGGACCACTCCATCCTGCCTGAGTAAGTCTAGTCCACAAACTTTACTGCCAAACTGTCCCCAAACTTGGGTACACTTTCCCTCCAGCCCACACCTGCAAGTTGTAAGGGATAGAAAAGAGTGGCTGAGGAATTTCAGATCTGGTTCTCTCTCTGTTTGAGCTCCTGGTCTGGAGCAGAGGGTACCCCTGGTCACAATGCCCTCCTCCATGACCAAGGGACCAGGGCTGGCACCGCAGGAGTGATAACAGCAAGCAGGCAGCGGCCAAAGCTGGGCCCAGAGGCCCGCATCCCGCACTAGAGGATCCTGAGGGTTAAACAGACCATAGTGGGCACTTGAAAAGCAGAGTAAGTGCGTTTGGCGGGAGAGGGCACAGTGCTGACTGGGCATCTTTGCTTTAGAGTCTTTCCTTTCGCCTTAGCCTCTCGGTGCCAACGCCTGAAACTGGGGCTGCGGGCAAGAGGCAGGGTGTGGGTCCTGACCACTGACCCCTTGCCCTGTGCTGGGAGGGGACTCAGGGGGAGCCCCCTGCGCCAGCCAGCCAGGGACAGCCAGGTCTCTGCTCCAGTCCACGGATCCTTAACGGATTTTCTTTCTCTCCCTTCACCCTTTTCTCTCCTTTGCTCTCCTTCTTTCTCTCTCCCTCTTTTTTCCTTTTCCCTCTCTTTTCCCTCCCTCCCCGTCCCCCTTCC
>NW_025999913.1:8978414-9022232 GCF_001458135.2 Marmota marmota marmota
CCCTTCCCGGTGTGGGAGCCTCTTCCTCTCCCCTCCTCCCCTTTCCGCCTGTCTCCCTCTCTCTCCTCTCCTTCTCCTCTCAGCTCGCCGGGCGACCCTGCTCCTGCCTCCCACATTAATGGCGGCATCTTCGGAGGACGATATAGACCGGCGGCCCATCAGAAGAGTCCGCTCCAAGAGCGACACTCCGTACCTCGCGGAGGCCAGGATCTCCTTCAACCTAGGGGCAGGTAAGGACGCCCCCTCGCCTGCCCCGCTCTGCCACCCGGCTGGTCCCTGGCTTCCCTCCAGCCGCTGTCCCCTGGCGGCCGTGCCCTCCCCGCCCCCGCCTACCCAGCCGGGCGCTGCTCTCTGCGCTCTTTGTGTCGCCGGTGTGCGGAGGGCGTGTGCGTGTGTGTGCGCCCGCGTGAGTGTGTGTAGCAGGGGTGGGGGAGGGGTGCGTGGAGCCCTACATCCGCCCGGGAGTCACACGCGGGCTCTCCCCTTCCAGGAAGAGAAGAAAGTGTTGTCAGCGCTAACAATGACACTGGGAAGCCCGGGCTGGTGGGGACGCCGGTGCGCTGGCTGGCTGTGGGCGGAGGGGCTGGCGAGGCTCGCTGGCGGGGCTGCTGCTACCGCGTGGAACTTGTTGGTGACATTCAGACTCTGGTGATTTGGACGGGTGGATGCCACTGCTGCGGTGCTGGAGTGGGGAGAGGGGGTGGGGCTGACTGCGGGGGACAGAACCTTCTCCTGGCACCAAGCAACTGGCAGGCAACGTGGTGGTCGTCATAAAAGCGTGGGCTACAGGAGGCACGTTGGGTGACTTGACGCTGTCATGGGAACTGGTGCTGCAAGTGGCCCAGGTTGAATAAGGTGAAAAGGGTAACTGGTGTGGAGGAAGGGAGAGCAGGGGGCAGGAGAGGAAGGAGGGCAGAGGTAAGGAAAGAGGGAAAGAGGGGAGGGAGGGAGGAACAGGAGGAAAAGAGAAGCCAAGAAGGGAGAGAGGGCAGCAGAAAGCAGAGCCAGAGATTCAGAGTGGAACCTGCCTCAGTTGAGTCCACTCAGGTTCCCTAATAGGAACCCCAGAGTCTGCTGCTGTGCCCAACTCGCCCCCGGAGCCAGCTGTTCATTGCTGAGAAGAAGTTATCCACCACTAACTCCTCGGTGCTGCCGCCTCTTCTGATAACTCCTAAGCCTCACCCCTAGCTGTGTCTCTTCCTCTCCAGGGTCTCCTGTTAATTCAGTGACTCCCCTGCCAAAAGAGTGGGAGCTTGTTCCTGAAGGCTCACTTTCCATATAAGTTTTGAAAAACAGGCAATACTTTTTTTTCCCTCCCTTTAGGAAATTAGACCCTTGAAAATGGAACTGAATTAAATATTCTGTGTGTGTGTGTGTGTGTGTGTGTGTGTTAGAGCAAAGTGAAGCTTCAAGTGATAAGTATTTTTCTCCTTGTTGAGAAGTTTGGGCAAAAGAGAACACTCTGCCTAGAAAGGAAAGATTCATTGACTAAGCAACCACATATTTGTGGTTGGAAGAATGGGGACTGCATGTGCCAAGGTAGCCCAGTTGGTTGGAGTTTGATTTTACTGTGTCGGTGATTTGTTGTTTTTTTTTTTTAGTCATACAAATCCAGTCACTCTCTAAATGGTTGCCTCTGGCTTTGGGGATAGAGAAAAGAGGACTTCTTCAAGGAAGCTCTGATGTGTCATGCTGTGGTAGCTTGTGGTGTTCATCTCAGAGTTGGTGATCCCTTGCTTGTGTATTCCAGATTTAGCATAGGGTTATGAAGGGTGTTTTAAAGGACTGAGAAGAGCTTTTTAGGACTGAGTTTTGTTTTTCCAAACCTGGGACATGAGAAGTTATTCCATTGACCCCTTAGTGTAGGAAAAGGACTAATGCCACTAGTAAAGGTTGTTAACCTTCTACTGGCACTCTCAATAAAACAAACAATAAAACAAAGCACTCAGAACGGGTTTCAAGTTTCCACTTCTACTCATTACTTTGAGCCACTTTGCCAACAAATTAAACCCAGTGACTTGCCATCTTTTATTCTGGTTAAATTGCTCTGGAGTCCAATTAAGAGATTGGCTCAGGCAGGATTTGTCTCCCTTTGATCTGCAAATAAACAAACCAGGAAAGTATTCTGTCCCTTCTGTATGTCCCTTAAAATACCCCAAATGCAAAAATGCAAAACGTCAAGAAGATACCAATGAGAAAGAAATGCTGTGGAAGGAGGCTGGTGAAGGGGGAGGCAGGCTGGATGGCTGCTGCTGCGCACAGCGGAGCTGTCCTCTCTCGGTGGTGCTGAAGTGAAGGGGGAGGAGGCAGAGATGTGCTTGTGAGCCGGACAGCGGAGGAGGGGTGCTCAGGCCTTCTCTGTGATGGGATCTCAGGGGAAATGCGGAAGATGTGACCACAGAAACTTTTCTATACCTTCCCACCCCCATTTGCCGCCTGTTTACTACGCCTCACGCCTACTGCTCCACTGCTCAAATTGGGCATTTTTTTGCTCCAATTTTGCACCGGCTGCTCACTCCTGGGGCTTTGTTTATTTTCCAGCTGGTTTCTGGTTGCTTTCCTAACAAAGTAAGATGTACTCGCAGATGTGCCTTTCCCCCGCGTTTAAAAGTAATTGTAACCCCTGATTTTAAAAAGCAAGCAGCCTTGTTTATCTCCTCGAGCAGCAAGTTGTAATTAAACTATTAGCGTCATTATCAGCGTGGCTGAACAGAGAAGCCTGCATACTTCCCATAAATTACATAATTTGCGCATAACAAGAATTTGGTCTGTCTCTTAACAATTTATAAACAATGAAGCAAACATGCATTCCCCTACCCTTTCTTTCCATCTCTCATGCCCCCAAACACTCACTCACTGTTCATACTTTCCAGATAAATCCTTTATTGTTTTAAACTACTCCTGTTAAATATTTGCTTTCCCACACCCACTCTTTGTGTATAAATCCATCTTTAATATTTTAGAGGCTTAGGAATGCTTCAAGGAAATAAATATACACATATTAATTTTATTTGGCTATCCTGAAATCATCGTGGGTACAAACTAGCTTCCACCAATCTGTAAAGTTGCCAAATAAAGTGGACTGGGCATTTGGAATACAAATTAAACACTTCCGCATTCCTTCAACTACACCCTGCCCCTGATAATACTTAATATCATTTTGAAAATTACTCCAGAGATTGAAAAGGATATATCCCCTCACCTGCATTCCCAAATCAGACACCGAATAACCCCCAAATGGGGGTCTATCATCACTTTTACGAAGATGTTAATTTTAAGGTTCAGCCTAGAGTGAAAGAACAGAAATTTTCTGAATTGTGTCTTTTATTTGTCCCAAAGAGACCCTTTTCAAGGTTTTAAACTTATTTCAGCATTTAGAAGATATAAATCTTGATAGATGGTTGTTTGCTGAAGATAGTATAAATGCTAGCAAAAATTTTATCAATGTATTTGCTGAGAGTCAGATACATCAGGCTTCCTTTAAAACATTGAAAGTGCTCCCCTCCGGGATGGGGGGAGAGATTCAAATGTGTTAAAGGACATTCTGATACAGAAGAGTAATATGTTCACACTGTTAGTAGCAAGTGTTCTAATTGTGTTCGCACTTAGTGGTGAGCATCATTGACATTTAGCTTGAGAGTTCACCCTGCTTCATGAAATCATTCATTTACTACATCAAACTGGATGCAATGAAGAGTTATAGCTCCTCTATCAGGTACTTCCCTGGGGTCCAATGTATTCTATTTATCTTTATATTGACATTATATAGAAGATATCCAGTATATAGGTGGTGATAAAACTGAAAAGTTCTCTATAATTGAGTGAATAAATGTGTTATGGTAAGGAGAAGAATTATACCCATCTAAAACTTCTTAAAGGGATCGAGGAAGAACTGCTAGTCATCCTGATGATTAGGACTGTTTAAACACAAAAATATTGGGCCCTATCGAAAAGAAGGACTTCTCAATGTTTTTCTAACTGGATACTCAATACTTTTCTAATCATCAGGAGGTTACTCTTTCCTGGCACTCCAGAATTGCTTTTGTATGGGGAGATTTTAAATGAATGCCATGGTTAACTCCAGCAAGCTTATACTCTTTATGGAGCTGGGATCTGTTTTAGTGTCACCCAAGGATAGCTGTTTTTGACTTCCAGTGGTCTCTTTCACTCTTTCAGTCCCAGAGAATGAAGGAGTTAGAATTGGTTTGTTCTGGCTACCTATAAGAATCAGGTAGATGAAGAGGAAAAAGTGGGTTTCAGGAGACCCTTTTCTATCCCTCTTGAAAAGAAAGACCTTTATCCCTTAGCCACATTTTGAAAGCCCATGATCTTGAGAAGTGGCAGCTCAGAACATAGTGTCATCACTTCGCATTGAGAACCATCCCTGGGGAAATTGTGCTGAACTGAAATTGTTTCTCCTACCTTAATTTCTTAGTAATCATCCTCCATTCCTCTTTCCCTGAAGAAGGCCAGTGTATCCCTCTTAATACTTTTTTTTGTTGCTGATTTCAGATTGAAGGAAGATCTTTTGGGCCTGGCTTTTATTGGGTGACCTTAACACTCTTTTTAAGTGTTGCTTCTCATATTTAATAGCCAAAATTCAAGTAGCCAACCACAGTGCTAACCAGAGGTCTCTGTTGTAGGAGGCTTTCCTTCTTGTGTGCCATAGTTAAGTCAGCTAACTTAATAACCTCATTATGTCATGCATTGAAGTGGTGCTAATGAAGATCACCCACGTAATGTAAATGATGTAAACAAGGTACAGGAAAGCAAGTGATTAGCACTAGGAATAAATGGGAAATCTTTTTCCACAAGTATTTAATGTGGCTATTTATGATATTATTGTTTCCACAATGACATTTATGAGGCAACTTAAACATAAAATCTTGCCGCAGTCTGGCTGGGCATAAATCTCGAGCCACTGAAGCAGGAACAAACTTTATTTTTGAACTTCAGGAAAACACTTCACACAGCTCCCGGGGAATCCTCCCGAATGCCATGCGGGCGATATCTCTCCCGGAAATCCCTCCTCCTGCACTTCCCCAACCAATGGGAACTCTCGGGGAATCCCCGGAAATCCCCACTAGAACTCCAAAATAGTGCGAGAACTAAAAAGTTGCGGCAGAGGCGGATAGTAATGCCTCGCCTGTCAATCAATACTGTTGGTAAAATGCCAGGGGCCATACAGACTCGGCCATGGCTCTCAGCAAAATCTGTGTTGAGTAATTAAATGCACTTAGGATCTATGGTCTGGGTGTTCTTAGTGTTTTAAAACCATCTAGGGAGATGGAAACCTCTCTACTTCCTGATGATCACATGAGCTGCTTCCCTCCACCTCACTCCTCCCTGTGACATCCTGCCTCACCTCAAGTCCCAAAGAATGGAGCCAGCGATCTATGGAAAACCATGAGCCCTCAAATAAACTCTTCCTCCTCTACAAAAAAAAAAAAAAAAAAAATAGATGGTCATAATAGTGCCAGACNAAAAAAAAAAAAAAAAAAAACCATCTAGGTATTGTATTTGTTACTATTTTATAGCTAATGGTAAGCTACTTCTTTGGTTTGTCTATATGTTTGCATATGATTTAAACTTCATGGAAGTCCACAGAGGTGTGTTTTAGATAAAAAAAAAAATGTGAGATGAGAGTCAGAAGAACTTGATTCTTAAGTGCTGTATACTAAGACATGGGCAAGCCATTTCACCTTTCTGGGTTTTCCTCATTCAGCTCTAACAAGAGATTGGATTTAAAATCTTTAAAGTTTCATCCAGTGTAAAAATAACTAGTGTTTCTAACTGTAGCTGTGTTATTGAATATATGCTATACCGCTGATTTTATAAGTAATTTATTTAAGGTATAAAACACAGAGAAAAATATAATTACAATAAGAATGAAATATTTGACTACTGCAAAGTTATTGAAATGTGTTGAACTAAGAAAGAAACAGGGGGGCTGGGGTTGTGACTCAGTGGTAGAGCGCTCACCTAGTGCAGGTAAGGCACTAGGTTGAATCCTCAGCATCACATAAAAATAAAGGCATTGTGTCCACCTACAACTAAAAAAATATTTTTAAAAAAGAACAGGGGCTGGGGATGTGGCTCAATCATGAAAGCATTTGCCTAGCATGTGTAAGGTCCTGAGTTCAATCCCCAGCATTGCTGACAAACAAAAAATACACATTATATGCACCATATTAGTTAAAATATTTTAAATATGGATATTCAGGAATTAATCTTAGCACATTTTATGCTGTTTAAATATTTATTGTACGATTGCATAAGATATTGACTGGAGAAATTTACATAATAAATGGATAGTGAGTAAACTAAATATTAATCCAGTTCCTAATTGGCATCTCAAGTCTTTTAACCTGTACTCCTTTATAGTTAAAATGGCATGGGTAGGTAAGATCTATGTGTTGCCCTTATTCTTTTAGACTACCAGGGTAGGTAAACATCAGTGTAGACCTGTGAAATGCCAGAACTCAGCACAAGTGGATTCACAAAGAGTAATCCTAACCTCTAGGCTCAGAGAGGCCATGAATTACAAAGGACTTTTTTCCTTTTTTCTTTATAGGCATATAAGCTGGAAGGAGCAAATAAGTTATTTGTCATAATAAATGCAACAGTTGCTTATGAATAATTATATACATATATTTTAGTACCAGAGCAAACATTTTTAAAGTTACTTATAGAGTTATTCTTTGATGTATGCAACTTCAACTCATGATAATTACTTAGTGCACAAGTAAACAAGTGGGAACAGAGGACAATTTATAGAGCTTACTTTTTCTCCTTAACTTAATGGAGTAAAAAAGGGGGGGGGGCATCAAGTATAGCCAGTGTGCTATGTGAGCAGAAGAGAGCCCAAGAAAACATCTGATACAAAGTGATTTTCACAGTATGCTACAAGACAAACTCCACATTTTCATATTTGTTTCATCAATGACAGGTGCTAAAGTAGATGTGATTTCCAGGGGGAAAAGTGGATCATGTGAACAATTTAAATGCTTTAATTTGTAAGTATTTCATATAATGAAAGATAGTTAAATGGAAGCAAAATCAATTTGATGGCCTTACTGAGGGATGACAGACTCATCACTTTGTACCCGGGTTGCTGAAGGACAGCAGGGATGTCCTCACGCTAGCAATTATTTAACATTTATGAATCTAAGTGCTGGGTAAAAGCTTCTAGGTTTCCTATTGATCTTTTCTGCCACGCTTGTGTACCCCCAACTAATAATTCAGCAGCAGGATCTCTGATAGTATATACTTGGGCTGTGATTGGAGTCATGAGAATTCATTGTATGGAGTCATGAGAATTCATTGTATGTCTTGGTTTTGAATCTATTCTGAATTTTATCAATATGATCATTTGCCATTTATGGTCACAGAAAGCCCTGTGATTTCTGGATTACATTCCATCAAACCACAAGTTAGTTTAGTATTAAATCATGTTAAAATGAAAGGTACAGAAAGAGCTGTATTACTCTTGAGTTCCTCCTTTATTCCACCTGGGCCCTTTATTTGGGGGGAGAGGCTATGAGATAAAATGACCTACACCCCCAGCCCTTTTTATATTTTATTTAGAGACAGGGTCTCATTGAGTTGCTTAGGGCCTTGATAAGTTGCTGAGGCTGGCTTTGAACTCAAGATCCTCCTGCCTCAGCCTCCCAAGCCACTGAGATTACAGGTGTGCCACAAATAACATCTTAATCTCATGAATTTTAACTTCTAAAAATGGATTATGGGTAATGAAGAATATAAAGGTGGAATATCCCTTATCCAAAATGATTAGGACCCATAAATGTTTCAGATTTTGAATTTTTTGTATTTTTGATATTTGCCTAGACTTTAGAGTATTCCTAAATTGAAAAATCTGAAATCCAAAATTCTCTATAAAGTTGATGGTGCACAAAAATTTTTAGATTTTGGAGCATTTTGGATTTGGAGTTTTTCAGATTAAGGATGCTCAAACTGAATATGTAAGTAAATTATATAATATGCTCTAAATTAATGTGTTAAGGCCAAAAATGAATAAAGCAGACTAAGAGATTGAGGTATGTAGAAGCAAAAAGAAAAGTGGGTTACAGGATTAGCAGCATGGAGAAACAGTTTTATCCAGGCTCTTCATCACAGGTGAAAGAATGGACAATGTCAGTGTGGGTTGGGGTGCGGAGAGGGCTGAGAAAAGGCAAAGATAAAGGATCTATACCCAGCGTTCCAGGGATGGTAAGGAGCCAAGGCTGGCTGGAGAGGAGCAGGTGAAGCAAGAGGGGAGAGTGGACAGGGAGCAGGGATCCCACTGTGCAGGGTCCAGTAAGCCATTGCAAAGACCTCACTCTTGGTGAAGCGCAGAGTAGTGCAGGGGTTTGAGCCCTGCTAGGTTTTAAGGGATCGCTGGGTTTGTTATGTTAAGAATTGGCTGTGGCGGGGCAGTGACGAAGCAGGATAGCCAGTTTGGAGGCTATTCTAGAAAACCAGAGAAACAATGGTGGCTCCCCAGCATGATCCTGCAGAAGCCGTGGGAAGTGGTCGGAGCCCATATGTATTTGAAGGTCTGGCCAGTAGGCTTTCTGGATGGACTACATGTGCCTGGGAGAGAAGAAGAGCCAGGAGTACTTCAAAGGCTTGACCTGAGTAATTGGAAGGACAGAAAGGCCATCTGGGGTCTGGCGGAATGGTCAGGAGTTCTAGGACAGATGTGCCAAGTGTGGTATGTGCACTAGACATTTAGTGGAGGGAGTAGATGGATAAAATGAGGTCTGGCCTAGAAATGAATATTTGAGTTGTTATATAGAGAACATTCAGTGGACAGAGAGTAGTTACTACACTTCTGGGCCAAGGGCATGTTAAGCATTTGTCCATTTATTTATCACAATGACCCTAGGAGATTGCCATTATTATTATTGTCCTCCTTATTTTATCCACACGAAAACTCAGTTGCAGAGAAGTTAAATAACTTAGCAAATTACAACTAACAAGAGAAAGAACTGTCATTTGGACCATGTTTTATATGACTTCGAAGCCTATGTTCTTGGTGGCCATGATTTACCCCAAGAGAGTAAGATTACTAATGTGACTGGCTTTGTCCCGAGATCGCAATTCAATCTGAACGTAGCTGAAGAAAAGGAAAAGACGGAAATGGGAATGTGTCCTAATAGTATTTTTGAAAATTGGGGGCAGGAGCTGAAGTGTATCACCCCACATTAACATATGTATGTATTTATAATTGGAATGGAACTTCCCCCGAAAACCCTGACAAGGTGCAAATATACTGTGGTGTTTCCATATTATCCTATCCCATCCGTTCCCACTCCAGGCATTCTAATATATTTTAATTGTGAGTGATTTTACAACCCACAGTCTGAAAAAACATCACTTAATTGGTGGTTTTCTAAGGGCTATTTCTCAGGAAAAACTATTTGCAAAAAACATTCCCACTGAATGAGTGTGGCAAATCCATTCTCTCATCTGGACACGAATTTAAGGTGAAAGAGAAGAATCCTATTTTTAATTTTACTCATTTTACATTTGGGACTTTCTTACCCCAAGGCATCATAGGCACAGAGCCCTGTTCAGGATATTCCTAGAAGCCCACAAAAACATTTTAATTTCTTTTAAAGTTGAAAGGAAAAAAATAATACAAAGCAGGCTGTGGATTGTGTTTGTCATTATACTAACACCAACCTCCCCCTGCCTCAGTGTTCTCTCCTGTGAAATGGGATAAATGATGGTGACTCTATGAATTTTTTTTTTTTAAGAACAAATAATTTAATGAACATGAAACCCAGACTAGCGCCTGGCATGGTGGGAGTGTGGACTCCTTAGCACAAAGTGGAGAATGAGGTCCATTATGTTTCTCTTTCCTGCTTCATCTTCTCCTGTCCTTCAAGATGATTTTACAGAATGATGTCCTTCTGGTGGGTCTGTCTTACTCCTAGAAGCAGAAGATCACATGGGGTACAGATCAGAAATTCACACATAAGGAGTCAGTTTTCGTGGGGTTAAATTTTACCATTATTGAATCCTTCTTGCTTGGACTACGGAATAAATATATGAAGACCAAAATGAGAAAGAAATTCACTCTTGGACTCTGAAAATTAGAGCAATTTTCGTGAATAGTCTATCCTCTGAAGTTGAGTAGATCAACCTTAAAAACATATCTTGCAATAGGTCATGTGGAAGTGAGGGAAACCTACTGGAAATTCCAACCACCTTCTGAATTTGGAGGAGATTGTTGAGTTTTAAGAGGATGAAAGGGCAGAGTAAGACATACAGGGAGAAGAAGAGAGGGAAATCAAGGAGGAGGCAGGTGAGAGAGAACTCAGCTTTTCAGTGGGAGGAGCCATTTCTGTAGGTCAGGTGAGCGCATCCCAAACCACAGCTTCTTACCTTGGCAAAGGTAACAGGAGCCTCTTTTTTTTTTTTTTTTTTTCTAAATAACAGACACAGTGTTGTGATGGGTCTGGAGATTTGCTAGTTCCTAAACCCAGTCTACCACATAAGAACTGAATCATTTCATTCATACTGCCAAGCCGGTAGTATGTGGCTGTCACTCTGCCTAAGTGTCACTGTTTCTTTGAGAACCAAGTGCGAACACACTTGGCCAACAATCCAGTGCTGTACAAAGGCCAGAAACAGGTGTGATGTGGGTGACTGAGACAGAATTCCACGCCTAACACTGGAGAAAAGAAGACGTAAGAATGAAAATGTAAAAAATAGACTAATCCTCCCCAAAGTGTTGCCTTTGCCACAGCCCCAAACTCTACACACCCTAGTACATCAAATAGGCTGAACACAGCACTTGCCAAACTATAACTGAGGCCAGGTTCATGCCTCTGCTATCAGTTTTCATCCTTATGCATAATGTGGCCTCCTTAGAATATTACTAGCATCAAGAGACCATGTGCTTGAATTTTACTAAGCACTTTTGAGTCACAGAAATTTTTAACTTCTCAGGGCAGGCCCAGCCTCACTCCGCCTGGCACCACGCCACCCGGCAGCACGCCACCCTCCAGCAACATCCTTGCTGCATCTGATCTCGAGGCTGACTGTAATCAGCAACAAAGCAACCCTTCAATAAGACCGGGACTTCTGCAGGCTGCCCCACGTATTAGAAACAGTTCTAGAAGCGATTTCTCCATGTTAACATTGTTGAGTTGAAATAGGACAGGCAGAAACAAAATTATGTGTGACGGGAATTTTACTTATTTATTTTCTTATTTTGTCTTTGGGTTTTACAGCCTGGAGTCTGCTAAACTATGGATTTCACTCATAAAGCAAACTAAAATTTTCAGCCTACTCTCTGGGCCTGACACAGACCCCACCAAATTCTGGTTTAGCACTGGTTCCCTATGACATAGAACCTAACATCCCCATGATTCTCATGCACGCATTTTTCTGTAGTTGATGTAAAACAAAAATACTTGATTTATAGATTTTGAACAAATTAGATGCTCAGCGCTTTATTACAGTTGTGCAAAATCTCACAATGACTAAATATTTTTGCAAGTAGTAAAATGGCTAGATAGTTTTCCTTTAATTTCCCTTGAAAGAAGTTTATTTTATATACACAGGAATAAATCATTAGTGTGGTTTCTGAGGTTTAGCCAAAGGTGGTCTCTGCACTCCACGTACCGATCAATCCTCACCACAAAAATCCTGCCCATGTTATGAAGCAACCAGACAGCTTTGCCAACTTATACCATCAAGCTTGGTTTGTAGTTTACTTGATTTGAAAAATCTTTGGTTTTCAAATTTGATTTATATGTTTGCATCTGTAGGTCAGGTAGTAGTATCTTTGGGGTATCTTGAAAAAAATTATTTTTAGAAATAAAAGATTTATTTTTATTTTTCTTGTCCATCAAAGTCTGAGTCAAACTGTGCCACTACTTGGATCAGAGAATAGTAACCGAGTCAATGGGGTGTGTTTCTCCTGCAAGAAACATCCTTAAAGATAATCCTAGGTCAAGCCAGAGTAAGCTCAAGTCAACCTTAAAGTCACTTCATTGGCCTCTGGGTTATAGCTCATATAAGATGATCTGTATGAACAAATTCTCTTGCAAAGCTGCCTCGTAAAGAAATACATCATCTGCACAGTGCTTTCATAAACCCAATTATAAGAACAATTCAGCAGAGTTATAGCTGCTGGGATCTGCGTCCTATAGCTGCCTGATTCCACATATTGCAGACAGTGAAGTGGAAATATTGAGGCGGAAAGGAAACAATATTGAATTTAACCAACAAAAAAAAAAGGCCAGGGTAATCACTCAATCAAGGGTAACTTTAGTGCTCTCTTATTACCATGTCGCCAACTTCCTTTGTGATAGGTGATGTGCCCTAAAAATAAACCTCTAAGCCAGTCCTTGGTATGCAAACAAGAATATACTGTCAATATCTCATTGACTTTACTTGCACAAAATTGTACAAGATTCAGCTAAAAATATTAGTTGGTGATTAAATTCAATCATCACAGTACTTTGTTAACTGAGCACTTTGGTGGTGAGTGGCAGAGAGGAACCTAAGGATACAACAAGAACACATTGTTTGTTAGTAATTAATAAAATAAATCATTGGGGGGAAAGTCCCAATTGTGAAAGATGTGATCTCTTTTAGTTTTATACCAAAACTACAATTCAGAAGATATTATGACTAATTTGTTAACCCACACAGGTTGAAATGGCAATACTGTTTTTGTAATCACATGGTTTATAATAAAAAGGCAAAGAAGAAGACAAAACATAGAGTAGATGTTAATGGTTGAAGGAAAGCTTTCCTGGAGCCAAGACCTGTCATTCAGAGGTGGACGACAATGAGAGGCATGTAAGGCTACTGGCATATTGATTGACTCCGTAGTGCACTCTCCACAATTGAGCAAGTAGACCCAGCACCACTGGGGTGTATTACAGCTAGTGTCATTTTCTTTAGTGTTTCTGGTTCTTAGAGGACTTTATTTTCTGTCACTTTCTGAAAAGCTCAAATACGGTGCCGTAGCCACAAGAAATCTTACGCTCATTCTAGTGTCTTTTCTAAATTATAACTGGTTTAATGCGTGCTCTTTGGTGACTTCAGGAAAAATAATGAAGTTATATATGTGGGCTCATAAAAAATGTTGATTTCCCCCTTAAATCCGTAGTTTCGGTAAATCTCTTGCTGAGGTTCCATTGGTTTTCTGCCCCGAGTCACAGAGCACTGGACAAGGTTAGTTTCTTGTCGTTTCTCTTCTCGCACTCCTGGCTCTGCCTAGTGTTTGCATAAAATGCTTCTCCAGGTGAAGGTCTAGAGGCTGAACAGCCAAGAGCAAAGGGCAGATGCAGAAAGTGTGTGGAGGTACAAGGCAGAGCTCTAGTCGTCCTCAGGAAGTGAGGCTCCCACTGATTTTCAGCATACCATCATGGCTAGGAGGAGGGAAATGCCTGAGATCATCATCTCATCTGTGAGTTGCTCTGGTCTGGTAAATGTGAAATGATTGTCTAATCCTTTGGTGGCCCAGGGAAGCTTTGTGGATGAAGTAAAGATAAAGGTGGATTTGTGTCACAGACCTGTTTGAATTCAGACTCTATCCAAACATTTTAGGGCAAGTTGATTATCTTTTTATTTTTATTTATTTTTTTATTTTGGGGGTCCAGGGATTGAATTCAGGGAGGCTTAACCACTGAGCAACATCCTCAGGCCCCTTCCCCCTTTTTATATATTTTATTTAGAGACAGGGTCTCGTTGAGTTCCTTAGACCCTGGCTAAGTTGCTGAGGCTGGCTTTGAACTCATGATCCTCCTGTCTCAGCCTCCCAAGCAGCTGGAATTACAGATGTGTGCCACCACACCTGGCAAGCTGATTATCTTTCTGAACTTCATCTTACTCGCCTGTAAACTGAATATGCTCATATCTCAGACTTGAGAGAACTGCATGAAAAGGAGACATAAAGTGAAGAACCTGGTATAGTAGGTGCTTATAGTAAGTATCTTTTCAACAACTCGAGCAAGAAACAGGCTTAGTTTGGTTATTAACCTAAAATCTCGATGCTATATCACAATGACAATTATTTAGTTAGATTACCCATAAATCTGTTATAAAAACCTGCTCATATTTTAAGGTAACGAGGATGTGCTGTCTTTATTGTGAGTCGTGGCATTAATTATCAATCTAACAAACATTCATCAAAGGCTGCTATATACTAACCCAATTTGACAGTTTCATAAACAACTAAATCTATCACTAGACACAACATCAAAAAGAGGACGGATTCCTTTTCCAAGGGAAGGAGCCATATCTGCTTTGTTCGCCCTTCCTCTTGGCTGGTCCGGGGCATGGCCTATATCGGATGCTCGAATAGTACTTGTGGAGGGAAGGAATGGGCAAGAGCCATGACCACTGGCTGTCATTCCTTCCTTGTAGCAGACTTGTTGGAGCTCTTTCTCATCATCTAGTGACGTCTGCAGACAGCCAGGTGCCTGGCCCTTATTCCTTCAGACAGTATTCTTATGCAGAAGCGTGGAGCTAGGCAGACACTGGTCAGGCCTCTCAGCATTGTTGTATCCACGTTTTCAGCCCCCTCCATACTGAGAAAGCATGCAGAGACCTGATGTTCTCAGAGCGTTTGTGTTTGGGTCCTAAAGAATGTGGAAAGGCTGGTGTTGATTTTTACTCTTTATATTATAGCTGTGGTGTCACTTGCGATGGTAAAGTAAAGGTAAAGGTGGTAATTAGCTCTCCTACGTTTATTCAGCTCATGGTCTCCTCCCAAGCGATTCCCGGAGTTGTGAAGAAAGATTTAGAGTGCAGATCTTGCAAAGAAGACCAGATGTCACATCTTCTGTGCTTTGGAAATAGGGATGGTTTTGATTTTACCCATTTTGAAAATGCAGAAATAGAAATTAAGCAGGTACTGTGTGACATACCATAGTATGTTTCCCTTCATTGACCTGCAGCGTTTTCTTTATGAGATGCACTCTAAGAATTGACACCGTGGTGACAAATTCAGGGGAACCTCCCAGTTGACATATTTCTAAAAATCATACCTAAGTTATATAAAATAATTTTACTACAATTGAAATAATGGACTCTACCACCCAAGGTCATCCTTCATCTCCAAATCATTAGACTCTGAACTTGAACTAAATAGAATTTTTCTTTAATTCTGCTGGCATACTCAGGCTGCCTTAAGATTAAGAGTAGGAAAATTATTTCAATATTTAAAGAACTGAATTAAAAGAGAGCTTAGAGATTGTCTATTTTAATGAGCACATCTTGCAAATGACCACAGAGCTAAGTGGTCCCTAAAGAAGAAAAAAATAAAATGAAAGGAGAACTTCTCAGAATCTAAGGCTTAATAGTACCTCGGTTCTAGGGTGTGATGGAGCCAAGTCTTGGGAGTTCACAAGAGCCCTCCGGGTATATTCTTTCCAACTTCATGATGGGAGCCATCACCTTGGTATCTTGAAGTGGGTAATGGAGGGAGTTTTTACACCTTAGGAATAAGCACACACTACCATCCATCAGCCAGTTTGAAACATTTATCAGCACACCACTGCGTCGCTCACAGTTGAGATGGAGATATGGTAGACATACTATAATCACTAAGTATACATGTAAGCACTTCAAGCATTTTTTGTTTGTTTCTTTGTTTTGTTTTGCTGCAAACAATATCGAAGGAAAAGCATCGAAATGGTTTTGCTTGGCCAATCAATTTAATTTGACAACTTAACATTCAAATGTTTATTGACTTCAAAGGATCTAAGAATGCATGGATAGGTAAACTCAGGAGTGCTTTTCTATTATTTTAAATGGGAACATCAATATGGCTAGGGTGAAGGATGGCAAGCACATCTGTTGAAAATGTTTCCATCTTTAGAACAGATATAAATTTATATGACCCAGAGATGCTTAAACATTTTTCATAGGAAATATTTTATTACCTTACATTGTGTTTGGGACACTTATGAAGATAAAGTGAATTGCTTTTTGCAGTCCATTCAATAATAAGTTCAAGGTGGTCAGCATTCCAACATACTATGCAGCGTTTCCACATATCCCAAAAAAAGCCACCATAATACATCAACTCTGTTTGGAATACAGTTTCAATCAAGTAGATGGTGAGTCATTTACAGTGTCACCGTGCCAGCCTTGCCAGCTGGGCAGATGTATCTTGAAGCAAGCTATCAGTAGCTCTTTAGAATCCTCCCTGCATTTTCTCCTCAGCACAATTGTTTGACTATTTCAGAGAGTTCTGAATGTAGACCTTCCAATGGGAGCATCTTAAATTATATTTCATTTTCCACAGATCACATGAGTTTTAAAAAATTTTTGTATAATATAATTTTTGTATATTTTAATGTGCCTGTATTTTATATTATTAGCGAATATTTGGGGGTTCATCATGACATATTCCTGAATGAATAACATCATTTGCTCCATTCTAATCCCGGTACTACCTCTTTCCCTCTCCTTCCTCCCCTAACCCCTTACCCCTACTTTATTGGTCTTCCTTCTATCGATTTATTTTTTTTAACTGGTGAATTATACTTTTACATAAAATTGAAATCCATCGTGATACATTCAGACATGCACATAGCATAATTTGGTCAATTTCATTCTACATGCTTTTTTAAAGCAATGTAAAGAAATATTCTGTTTGATTATTTTCTGAATAGCTCCTGACTCAAAGTTAATGCAGCCACAGATGAAACGAAGGTCCCAGGTGAGCACTCGACATGCTACGGGAGATGTGAACTAGCTCCTTCAAGTTCTTTACTGTCTCTTTGAAAATGTGACCAGAGGACAGTCATGGAGGATGACATGTGCACGTGTGGAGAAACCAAATCTGAATTTTGCATTTATGCACAGGGTTTAAAGATAATGAATGATAAAAAAAAATTGCCTTTTTGACGTAGGTCAAAACTCTTCAAGTTATTTCCAGGTACTCTGATGTGACAGAAAGCATAAATAGATTCAGAATCAGAGATTAATTAAGGAAATGGCCTAAGGATGGATGATTCCAGCAAACGTGACAAACTTTAACGGCATAAATAAACCCTGTCTGTGTTACGTAAGCATATTCTATCTAAACACATGAACCAGTGGAGATTCTTAGAGGTTTTTAGCCTAAATGTTATTGCACAATGGGCCTGGCATTTTTCTTGGGTGTAGAAAGTGAGACCTGGCACATTGAGACAATTTGATTTGTTAATTGAGAATTAGAATTGCTTGATTTTGACCAGTTGGTTGTGACTAGGTACACCGGTATCTTTGGGACAGTTGAACACCATCAAAGCCTTTTCAGGGAACAGATCTTAGGATCTATCAAACCCCTAGGGGGCAACAGATCCTGGGAAGAGAGTCCAAATTTTATTTCCTTTAAGGTCATGGTAGGATGAATTAGTAGGAAGGGGCAAAATAATGTGCTTTTACATTTTCTTTTCCTTTTTGAGACAGGCATGAGTTCCAGTCTCAGTTTGGGTTGGAGTCGCGGTTAGACCACAAGCTAAGGAATGCAGCCCAGAGGGCTTGAGCATCCCACCTGCAGTTTCACTAAGTACAGAGTTTGTGGATGGTCCCTTTGTCTTGCTTCCTCCTGGAAAAACTGGGGATCATAATCATGTCTGATTCACAGTTGTGAGGATTAGATAAGGCAGCGTGTATAAAGTTCTCAGCTTGGTTTGGGGTACACAGCAAGCACTCTGGAATGTTCGCGGGTGTTATGAGAAGAGAGGGCTGGCCCAGTCAGCCCAGGATGCTAATAAGCTGCAGAGGCTCTGCGCCTGCTGAGAAAAGAACTGCAGACAGACTCGGGTGAGCAGAGCCAGCTGGCTCAGCCACAAGATCCCTCCGTGAGTCCATGTTTTCACTTTGGTCCCCCTTTGACACAGGTCTGCTCAGAAGCTCAGAGCACAACCTCTTTAGCTCCCTGGGTCGAACCTTGGCTGAAGTAACCTGTCCCACGCATAGTTCAGGCTGTGATGAGGCAGCTTCAAGTCCTTCTTAGGCAATTCAACTTATGGGGTAAAGTATTTAACTCGGTAGGCAGGTAAAAGATGTGATATGCCAGTGTTTAGTCACATATAAATCTAACTGCTTGGGATGATGATGCAGTTTGAAATGTCAAAAGGCGTGGGAAGCCGGGGATGAGTCAGTAAAGACTCCAGGTCCTTTTGCCCTTCCATTTGGAGAGCCTGCTTGCTGTATCCTCACATCGTGGGGACTCCTAAAGTGCCTGCACAGTTATCCCGGAGTGGTAACATTGGAACCAGGTGTGAATCCATTTATTTCACAACACACATCTATTTAGCATCTCCTGTGCCCACACCATGAGCTAGATATTGGGGAAACAAAGGTAGATGAGCATGCCCCCTCATCTTTAGGACCTGATCCTGGTTGGGCAGAGGGATTACAAGTAGATGGTAACATAGTCGAGGTACTGATAAAGCACCAGTGCACACAGAATGAAGGGACCAGCCCTGCCTGGGAGCACTGGGAACTGGAAAAAGGAGGACACTTGGTCTGATTCTCCAAGGATGGGTAGCATATTTCCCTAGGATACATCATGTTTGGAGGGACCCGGGGGAAGGGTTTCATGAACTGAGGGCATTGTCATTAGAAGAAACTGGGCACAAAAATGCATCTGGCATTTAGGTCCCCTGGTTCATCAGGTTTTATATGTGCTTCTTTAGAAATATCTGCATGTGATCTTCAGAGCACCGGAGTGGCCATGGAGATACAAAGATACCTCTCCCTTGGGGTGCACAGAGGGTGAGGAGGATGCTGTGGAAGGGGAATATGATAGAGTACCCCAGTTCTTGAAGTCCTTTGTACTTGGAGGGAAGAACGCGATGGCGGGCCACCAGAAGAGTTTCAGGATCTAGTGTGGCTTTGGGTGAAGGTGGTGCTAAGGTAGAGCTTCAGGAATGAGAGGTGCCCGCCAGGGATGCCAGATTTTGTGTGTGTGTGTGTGTGTGTGTGTTTGTAGGTGTGAAGGCAAACAAAACAAAGAGCAAGAAAACTGGTAGGACCCAAGCATATCGTAGGAGCAGGAAAATAAAACAGATGAGAGAAAATTATACAGGACAAGGCAGGGACTTGTGGGTGTCGGTTTCAAGAAGCTCATGGTGGCAGAATGAGGAAGATGAAGGATAACAGTCTTACCAGAGAGGCAGGGAAATACAGCTTCATCTTTAGCATTTGACAGGACAGGATAAAGGTCTGAAGAGGCAAGTAATAGCAGAGGCAGGAAACTGCTTTATGTTAGGCTCTTTAAGAAGTAGAATGGCCAGGACCTCATCATCAACTGACTATGAGGGATGAGGGAGAGGGAGGGATGACCTGCCATTTTCTACCTTGGCCAACAGGGTAGGTGGAGGGTTCTCTGTTCAGGGAACAGAGGATGAGACAGATATTCACCAGACAAATGACTGAGCTCATACCCTGGCAGGTGGACTTGGAAGGTGGCATTCTAGGGAAGGATCCATTGAGTTTTGGAACTTGGGGAAATCCTTCATATTTACTGAAATCCTGCATGGGCAATATCTCCTGGTCAAGGATTCTTGTTCAGTATCATCAGTGGATTGTGTTGTGCAGATGCTTGGATCCCTTTACCACCTCAGAATGGCCCAACAAGGCCAGCTTAGGTTCCCAGCCCAGCTGCCCCCAGGTATCATTGGGCCTATCATTTTACCCTACTGTACCTTAAAATACCATTCTTGTCTATATTTGCCGTGTCGGGACAATGTCAGGAAGCCTAGTGTGGGGAGACCATGGGGAGAGATGGAGGAGGATTGGTAAGGGACTCCTAAAGGAGCATCCACGGCAGAGGGCTGCGGAGAGGTGGAGCCAAGTGGCAGCTGAGGTGAGAAGAGCCAGGCAAGGGGGACGGGGCCATCCAGGGAGCAGGAAGGGCCAGCAGGGCCGAACAGCAGACAGGCCAGGAGGACTAAACCACGTTGCTTTTATTTGTCAGAGAGAAAACAGTGACTTTATCATGGATTCTTTTAGTCAAGCGGTAGAAGCTCAGTCGCAGCAAGTAGAAGAATGAATGGAGGTGAGAAAACGGAGGCGATTTGGTTTCTCAGGGCTTGGGCTGTAGCTCAGTGGCAGAGACTTGCCTAGCATGCAGGAGACCCTGAGTTCCCGCCCCAACACCAAAATATAACTCAAAGACACTGGCTTTCAAGGTGTCCAGTCCCACATTCCCTAACTAGAGTGGGACACGTATCAGGGAGGTTTTGCACAGATGTGTGGCTAATCTGATTTCCCTGCTTAGTTCACATGCTCCCCGAAGAAGAGGCCCTGCTCCCTACAGAACTGGGCACATTCCAGAAGCCAACAGGACGTGCGTGTCCACATGTTCATTTTTGTCATGGAATTATTCAAACAACGTTAATTGTACGCATGCCAGTTCCAAATGTCTGTTGCATTTACAAATATGTGCACGGGCACATTTCTTAAGGAGAGAAAAGGGATTTTCTTAAGTTAGCTAGCAGTGGTGGATCTATAAAATACTATGGGGCTTCAATGGACAATTAGCCTCTTTCCCTGGGGATTTTCTTTTATTGAGATTTATTTTCAAGTGCTACAAGACATTTTATGCCCACTTCTGCATAGTGGCCTTTCTCTGACGTTCATCTGTAAAGTCACATCTTTTCTACCACAGTGTTTGGACCACATGTTATCCTTTGGTTGGGTTTTGTTTTGTTTTTTCCTTTGGGGCAGTGGTAAATGGTACTTGGGGTGGGTTTTATCATTCTCAAACACCAAGCAAATAAACTAATTGGGCTTCAGCATGAAATCAACTCTTCCCAGACAATGATTTATTGATCAAAAGCACCACCCTTGCCATTGCTCTTAAATTGAAAGCTCCATGTGAATTCATATCAGGTAAAGCATGACAAACAAAATGCAATAGTCCATGTTTAAAATTTCTGTTTGCCCTAGGATGTGTTATTTAAACTCAGAAAAAAGTGTTAGGAATGATTGCAGATCATAGCAAATGGATTCCGTCTTCAATTCCCTTGTTTAATGTTAATGTTCACCAAATCCAGTGGGATCTCCAGACATTTATATATAAAAATTCAATACGGATGTGTGAAAATAGTGAGACCTTTACATAAGAAAAATATGCCCTGTAAAATAGTGAAAAGAATAAGATAAACTTTGGTGAACTGATTAAACGCACAGCAGACATCTCTTTACCAGGAGTTTGGAAATTGTCAATTATATGCAGTGGTTTCTGTTCACATTTTTCTGAAGTGAAAGGTCTTCAGGGCTGGGGGGCGTAGCTCAGTGGTAGACCACTTGCCTTGTCTGTACCCAGCACTGCAAAGAAAAACTTTCAATCTCCACTTAGGAAAAGACCGGTTATTTCAGCTAAAACTCCATTTCATGCGGAGGTTTCTTAAAGGGTGCAGCAACTGAAATTTCACATGTGGTGAGTGATCCTGTGGACGTTCTACTCTGTATCAGCTCAGTCTCTTAAGAGCAACGTGACAATTGGCTATGTTTTCCCCCAGTTAACTTGCAACTCTGCTAAAATTTGTACCATCTCTCCTCACCTCATTCACTTGTATGTTTTTGAGACTTAAAACAATTTATCACCTTCCCAAAGAGATAGAAAGTGCAATTTTACTCATTTTGTCATTTTGCTTTAGACCAGGTACTTGAAAAACACCACATTTCAAACTAACCCCCAGAACCATGGGCAACAGAACCAGGAAGCTGTCAGTTAAAGTCCTTTCTCCATTCTAATATAAAACCTCAGATTTCACAAATCTCATAATCTCTGAGCTGTGAATATTTCCTTCAGGTGTCAGCTTGTCATTTTTTTAAAAAAAAAATCTTTAAAACCCCATGGATATTTCATTTTTCCAGAATATCTGCTCCTTATATAAGGCTTAACAATATCAAACTTAAACAAAAATATCCAATATTCCCCATCCTAAGAGTCAGAAATAGAAATCTCTTTGTTTTGTGAGCCCATTTTTCCCTTTTATGTCATTGTTAACTGTAGGCTTGGATGGACCCTTTGTAGTGATTGGTTAATTGATTAGATCATTAAAGTTACTGCCCAGAAAAATGTAATCTAAATGCACACAAAGAAACAATTGCCTCTAAGAATTTGTGCTTAGGTCTTTCATGCTATAATCTACAGTGTGCGGCTGGAAGTGCAAGACAAGAGAAAGGCCAGGGGCGGGGGGTAAAAAGAAAGGTCTTAAATGAAAGGTCCAAGATTGAACACAGTTTAAAATATGAGGCAATGGTGTTTGACCCAACTGAGGCAGAAATGTATTTTTGTATTGGAAATACTCTTTATGGCACCCTGACATCTATTTTTGATGTTATTAACTATCTTACTACATCATATTCATGGATGATGGTTACCTAGGCCCCCACAGTTTGCAAAGTGCTCTCACATCTTATGTTCCCACCTGCATCATAAACTCCTGGAGAACCAGAGGCCTATATTGCACTTCCCTGATGCTTCAGAGGAAATATATATAAACCATAACCTGGATACATTTGAATATATTCATGCCAGTTATTTTTGAGCCTTGAAATATCTACGGAATGTTTCAATCCATACGACACCTGCAAACACTGTACTACAGACCTAGTACTGTAGTCTGCTTTCACTGGAGGTTATTAGCAGAGATGGGGTTCTTGGTGTCTGATCCACTTTAGTTCCTAAGAGGCAAAGCCATTTCCAATGAAAGTCGTGCTCCCCATAATGACACCTTGGCCAATGACAAACCATATAGGAGATGGTGGTCCCATAAGATTGTTGAAGCTGAAAAATTCCCCTTGCCTAGTGACATTGTAGCCATCACAGCCTCATAGTATGTAGCACTGCTCAAATGTCTGTAGTAATACAGGAGTAACAGACCCTCTGGGCTGCCAGTCATTTATAAAAGTAGAGCACATGTAGGTATGGACCGTGCATAATACTTGATAATGATGATAAATGGTTTTAATCATTAGAATGATCTTCTTTTCTTATAAGAAAATTTTACTGTAAAACAATGTGCTGCGCATGCAGGCAGCAGCCTCCTGGGTCTCACACTGACCATGACTCCTGATTGCAGCATCTTTCCTTATGCTTGATTTAATCGCAGACTGTTTTGTTCACCCTGGTCTCAGCAGCAGTAGGCTCTACCATATAGCATTGGTAGGTAGGATAGACCTTCTCGGCTTTGTACTCTCGGATGTTTGCACCATAACAAAATCACCTAACAAAGTACTTCTCAAAACCAGTCCCTGCCATTAACTGGTGCATGACAGTAATGTGTCCCTAAACAGTTTCCAAGTCACTTCTGCAGCATGTGCAGAGCTGAGGGACCAGGACTTTCTATTGTCTTTGCAAGATGACTTCCCACATGTGGAATGCAGAGGAGGAGTGTGCAGCAGGTGCTTCTCAGGGCCTTCTGGCCAGAGGAGCCTGTGAGAAGGAAGGATGAGCAGGAATGGTGCTCGGTGCCTCCCTGTCTGCTCTTCCCAAGACTAACCTAGTCTCCCTTAATGTTCTTCACACATTAATCAATGACCCAGTGTTTCAGTTATGTTTTTGTCACTGTGACCAAAATGTCTGACAAGAATAGCTTAGAAGAGGACGTTTATTTTGGCTCATGATTTCAGAGGTTCCATCCGTGGTCAGCCAACTCCAGAGTTCTAAGGTGGAGGTGAGGGAGGACATCATGGCGGATGGGTGAGGCAGAGGAAAGCAACTCAGGACATGGAATGCAGGAAACAGAGAGAGAGCTCCACTCACCAGACACAAAATATTCACCCCCAAACAGCGCCTCCAGTGACCCACCTCCAGCTACACCCTACCTGCCTACAGTTACCACCCACTTAATCCCTATCAGTGGATTAATCCACCAATTAGGTCAAGGCTCTTCTAATGGAAACATTTCAGCTCTGAACATTCCTGCATTGTCTCACACATGAGCTTTTGGAGGACACTTCAACTCTAAGCCATAAAACCCAGGGACACATACTCCTTATCACACTTCATTAAACATTTCAAATAAAGAAGTTCGTATTATTATAACCCTATAATAATAAATGTTATACTCTCAAAAAACGCCCCTAACAAAATAACACATCCCATGGAAAAATGGTTAAAATAAATATCTCTGCTGTTTTTTTTTTTTAATTATTTGGAGAAAGTTGGATCTTGCCATCTGTTGCCACACAGTTAACTAGTCATGTAGTAAATACAATCTGAGAACACGAATCTGTTTCCATTCACTGAACTCGTTAATCATGGGCCTAATGTGATGACATAGTTCCGCTCCCATTCTAAATTTGTTTTAAGATGATAAAGGCTCATCCTGGGATATTTTATTTATTTTTGATTGCCAAGTGACAAAATTTAATATCATGTTTTTTTTTAAATTCCATTGTGGTGGAGAAAATATGCAAATTCATGTGAGATGCAAAATGGAACGAAATAGCTTGTACATATGGAGATCTAGGAACAGGTGGTTTTCTTTTCCTCTAACTTGGGTAAATTTTTTAGAAGCTTGGTATTTGAGGATCGGAGAGTCCAAGATTCCCTCCTGCCAATAGTTCTGACTAGAACAAACTGTACTTTCAGGTCCACAAACCTCCATATCTGATCGAAGATATTATGAACCATCTCCATAGATTTCACAGGCAGGAAACCATTTGTTAATTATATACGTAAAAACTGTTAAGACCAATTAGCTAAAAATAATTACCTGATTCAACAATCACTTGTTAAGTGCTTATTCTCTGCCAGACATTGTGCCTGAAGATAGAAAGATGATGATCAGCAACATAATCATGTTTTCTGTTCTGATAGATCTTACAGTTTTAAGAGTTACATTAGCTGGCACACTCAGGTGATATTTTAAACTTAAAAAAAAAAATACTCTCTGAAGATCTGTTCTCTTTGTCATGCAGAAGCAATATTTTAACCAAACATGTTTTTCTGTATCTTTTGGCTATCAATGAGATTTTTTTAAATTGCATGTAATTGAATTTTTAAAAATTATACACATTCCCATCAACATGGAAAGTCTTGATTCTGCAGCCAACACTGGCCTTATTTTTCTTTTCCTTGTTTACTTAAAGAATGAAGAAAAAGTGAGAATTTCCTCTGTTGTCTTAACACACTTCTCATTACCATTTACAAATTTAAGTTTGTCCAGAATAAGAAAACAATCTCTTTACTTCTACTGGAAAAGCTGATTCTGTAAAGTTAGGATCAGAATAAAGTAGGTACTAAATGACACCCACAGCTCACACTACCGTTTCTGGCAATAAGCAAGTCACCATTCCACAAAGATTTCCACTTGGCTTTGCAAAATACCACACAGCCATTGTCACTGGGCAGAGGTAGACTCCATTCCCAGGGACAAATCAGAAGTGCCTCCTGTCGGTTAGAATCAGACAATTCCAGAGGTCTAATTGTGTGTGTGTGTGTGTGTGTGTGTGAGTACTTTTAGCGGCAGGTATTAGGGACTGAAACTAGGGGTGCTTTACCACTAACCTAAAAAAATACATCCCAGACCTATTTATTTATTTATTTATTTATTTGCTTATTTATAGGTAGGATTTCACTAAGTTGCTTAGGGCCTCACTAAGTTGCTGAGGCTGGCCTCAAAGCTGTGAACCTCCTGCCTCAGACTTCCAAGTTGGATCCATCTATCTATCTATCTATCTATCTATCTATCTAAAACATGCTGTTCCACATTAACATTTGCAGTTCTACATATTCAAGTTAAATCCCACCCACCTATTAAGAGTTATTCAAACAAAATGAGTGTGTTATTTTAAAGTTTGTTTTTATTTTTAATCAATCATTCATACTCCACCATCCCTAACTTAAGAACAAGTACTAGTTACAGAACTAATATTTACTTTTTCATCCTGCTCATTCACAGATTGAGGAAATGAGATGGCTAATGGTAGAAGAACATTGAAACAAATTCTTGGATCATTTTAAAAGAAGACTAGTTAGGGATCTTACATGATGTAGCCTATTATTAAATGCCATCTTTAATACACAGAAAATAAGAAGCTTGGACCCACACTTTCCCAGAGTCAGGGTGACAGTGGCCATAGGAAGCTCCCAGATCAGTCGTCCCCCTTCCTAGTTGAGTAAAAACACTTATTTTTAAGGTGAGACACTTTCGGGTGTCCCCATAAGGACATGCAGGGCACGCACATGGCATTTCTACTTAAAATCCATTCACTGGTGGAAATAGCCAAGAATCGAGGAACACTGAACATTTTCT
Source organism: Marmota marmota marmota (assembly GCF_001458135.2). Classification (NCBI taxonomy): domain Eukaryota; kingdom Metazoa; phylum Chordata; class Mammalia; order Rodentia; family Sciuridae; genus Marmota; species Marmota marmota. The sequence continues at coordinate 9,004,661 of NW_025999913.1, forward strand.
CCAGTATTCAACACAGTATTTCCAGGCATTTGAAGAGTAATAGGAAGACGAGGTTGAGCCCTCAGCTAAGACTGGTGTACGCACAGGGAGGGGATGACTTTTCATAATAATTCTGCCATCTCAGTTCACAGGGTGTGGGTGTGGTGTGAGGGCTCTGGGGGAATTCTCAAGACTGAGTCATGTGTGGATCCTTTTTAAAGATAAACAAGGCTGCTACAGCTCCGTGGTACAGCACATGCTCAGTGTACTCAAGGCCATGGGTCTGATCTCTAGCACTGCCAAAAAAAAAAAAAAGGCGAAAAGTTATACATAGATGTATTATAAAATTATATAATATTATATTACTAAAAATATATATTACATATTTCTTATATATTTTATAAATATATAATTTTTAAATATATATTAAAATAATATATAAAATATATGATTTATATAAAATTAACTAACTCAAAAGCCTAAGGCAGGAAGATCACAAGTTTAAGGCCAGCCTCAGCAACTTAGTGAGGCCCTAAGCAACTCAGTGAAATCCTAACTATAAATAAGCAAATAAATAAATAAATAGGTCTGGGGATGTGCTTTGTAAGTTAGTGGTAAAGCACCCCTGGGTTCAATCCCCAATACCTGCCCCTAAAAGTACACACACACACACACACACATACACAATTAGACCCCTGGAATCTACTTGGATTATTTTTGTTATGTGTGTATGCAACAGAACAAACATATTAAATGTGTCCATATGTAAACCAGGTGAAAACCCCCTTGCTCTCAGAGCCCTTTGGACAACCATAAAAATCAAAACAAATTAACAATCAAATGCAAGCTACAGAGGCAATTAAAATCAGGTTAACAAAACTAACTTAATGTGGCAAAACATGTCATTTGGACAAGATTAAATTACCACTCAAACTGCAAGTAGAGTGTGGCCTGCTATGGCAACAGTGCTTTTGATTTCAGCGTGACTATATATATATATGAGAGTAAAGCCTTCAGTTATTCTTGGGATTTATCATCAAACATTTGGATGTACAGTTTGATTTTGTTACATAGTATATTGCAGGGCCCCTAATGATCCATATTGTGTCTTTGTGCGAATTAGAAAAGAGCCTCCCTCTCAGCAGATGTGGCCTGTAGCCAGGGCTCATGGTTGAGCCACTGGGTCCAGATGGGACCTAAGCCCTATTTGCCCCTTGGCTCAGTGCCCCGCTGCTATGACAACCTGCACAACTGTACATGGCAGAGCCAGTATATTAAAAAGTGAACAAAGCAAATTTCCTCTTCTTCATTTCATTTTTTTTTTAAGGAAAGAAAATCAGTCTCTCAAATTGATTCATTAGCTAAGTTAAACCTCTGTGTGGTGTCATATTTACTCCACTTAATTAAAGCAGTTGCATTGGGAGATGCTCCTTGCAGTTTCCCTGGGGTTACTATTCTTGGTGGCCTCTTATTAAATAAAAGACACCTTCGACCCATGAGTTTCTTTTCCACTTATTTCCCCTAATTTCTTTGCATTCTTCCCATTTTCTTTCATGTGATATGATTCATCAAATGGTCAAACTCCAAGTCCTCTGACCCTTTCTTGGTTAGTTTGTATTATTGAAAAGGCCATGTCCTTATGTGATAGGGACTAGAAAGAAATGCTTTTCCTACCTGCTGTGGCTGTGTGCCTCAGCAGCAGTGCAGACACATATACATATATATGCATATGTATTCTTATTATAGCTTAATTTGAATAAAGTTCTTTCATTTATAGAAAGTATCTCAAATAGAAATACATCATGGAGAATTATGTAATGCTGCTAACTTAAATATCGCTACATACAGGTTATTTCTAAATGTGCGAGTCCTTGATAAAGTCCACCAGTGTTCACACGTCACTGGAGCCCAGAGGGAAAGAGACCGATTTATCAAGAAGCTGTGGCAGGAAATGCTGAACGAAGCCTGCAGGTTAAAACCAGGACGTTAGGAAAATTCAGGGTCTCTGCAACCTGGCTGTATTTTAGTGGAATCGTTATTGTTGTTGAAATTTGTAAACCTTTGACAGGTATGTGACTAATAAAACGCACCTGGAAGATGAAGCTGTGGAAGCATTCGTGTGTGTGTGTGTGTGTGTGTGTGTGTGTGAGAGAGAGAGAGAGAGAGAGAGAGAGAGAGAGAGAGAGAGTGACAGAGAGACAGAGAAGCCATTTCATTTCTTGTGTGTGCATACCAAGCATTCTGCAGAGGCAACTTCATACATGAGGACCAGGTCCTGACATACAGAAACAGATAATTGCTGTTATGCGATTGTGAGCTTAAATAGTAAATCCTCTCTCCTCTAAGCCCCATACCCAGCAGAATTATTCATAGGCAATTTTACTTAGTGGATTATGGTCATTTATCAAGCAGTAAATCTTTTGCCAGACTCCTGCAAAAGCAATAGAGCACTCGGAGCAGTCTTACCTAAGGAGTCTCAGCCTTGTCTTCAGCCCTAATATCCCTCTCTCAGGCATGCGAAATGACTCCTCTGCACCAGCAAGTCAGGTGCTTCCTGAGCAGCCCGCCTGGGATTTGAGTGCCTTCATTCAAGCCGCCTGGGGGTCAGCTGAAAAAGGAACCTAAGCACAGCTTCAGAAAGTGATCCCCAAACTCTAAACACATGTGTAACCCTTGAATGGATAATCTCGGGAATCCTGGACCACAAACCTACCCCATGCTTCCTCCTTGTCTCTTTTTTGTGATGGATGGTCTTGGAGGACAGAGGAACTGGGGCCAAGACTGAGGGGAGAGAGAGATTTCTGCTCTCCCCCCTGTAATTACAGGAAGAGTGCTGAGGACCCTTTGCACAGTGGGGCACTCAGGCTGCTGGTGGCGGTTCCTTGTGCGGAGCTGGAATTCTTCCCAATGCAGGGATGGCTTGTTCCACATCACTGTCTGCTCTGGGACAGGGGATCTTGAGGGTGGAAATGAATGAGTTCTTCAAATAGGCTCCGTGTGCTGAGGATCCCCCCAGGTCTTCTCCCGTGTCCTGGATCTGGGATGATTCTGGGTTCACAGAGAGCCCCTGTTCTATGGTAACTTTAGAGAACCCAGAGCTCTTGTGTGCCTACTGTCAGGGGTATGGTCCACAAGTGTCTCCAGTTACCAAGTTTTCCTTCCATCCTGCCATGACTTGGATGTGGTTTGAGTGTGTCCCCAGAGGTCTGGGTGCTGATAGTTTGGTCTCCAGTGTGGCAGTGATGAGGTGGTGGAACATGTAAGAGGGGGACCTGGTGGAATGCAATTAGGAGTTGGGGGGGCTGCAGCTGAAGGGATTCAAGCTGGTCTTGTACAAACCTGGTCTTGTAGAGTGAGTTGGACTCACAAGAGCAGGTTGTTATGACATGAGGCCGCCCTACGTGCTTGGCCCCTCAGTATCTGGTTAGCTCCCTTTTCTTTTCCTCTCCATGTTGTGATGTACCTCGTTGTCTGTCATCAGAAGTCAAGCAGATGGGACGGCCTGATCTTGGACTTTCAGCCTTTCAAACTGTAGGTGAAATAAACCTCTTCTCCTTATAAATTATGTAGCCTCTGGTATTTGTTATAGCAACAGAAAAACGGACTAATATACATCCCATACGTGAGCGTCTTGTGACAAAGCCATTTGGAATCAGTGTCTTCAAACGCTTGACAGGCTATTTTCCAAGCAGGCCTATAAATGTTATATGGTTTTCCTGTTTGAAAGAACATTTTCATTAAGAAATCCACTGTTCCCAATGGACTTAAAATCAGCATACTTTAGTGATGCAGCCACATCAATGTTTATAGTAGCTCAATTCACAATAGCTAAACTACGGAGCCTGTCTAGGTGCCCTTCAACAGATGAATGGATAAAGAAAATGTGATATATACACACAATCAAATATTACTCAGTCATAAAGAAGAATGAAATTAAGACATTTGCCAGTAAATGGATGAATCTGGAGAATACCATGCTATGTGAAATAAGCCAGTCTCCAAAAACCAAAGGCCAAATGTTTTCTCAGATATGTGGATGCTAATATACAATAAGTTGGGGTAGGGGGAGACAATAGAAGTTCATTGGATTAGACAAAGGGGAATGAAGGGAAAAGAGGGGATGGGAATAGGAAAGACAGTAGAATGAATGGGACATGACTTTCCTGTGTTCATATATGAATACACGACCAGTGAGACTCCACATCATGTACTACCACAAGGGTAGGAAGTTATACTCCATGTACATATGATATGTCAAACTACACTCTGCTGTCATCTATATCTAAAAAGAACAACACCAACAAGGTATGTCCACTGTTAGCTAGGTTTCTCATTTGGAAGGAACAACATTCAGTTTGGTCTCTTAATCCATGAAAAGCAAGGCCCCAGAGAGCAGGTACTGCACGGTGTCCAAGGTCCCTGTCCCCAAGCCCCCGTGGCAGATGCCCAGGGCCTGGTCCTGTTACCCGTCACCCTGCCCCTTCTGCAGCAGGGTGCTCCTGAGCCTTTCCTCCGGGGCTCCTCTGCTGGCCACCCCTACTTCCTCCTGGAGGGAGATGGGTAGAGTGGTCACTTCATATTCTTCTCTCACTAATAACTGTTTATTTCAAAATTGTCCTTTCAAAATCCCAAGTAAAAGAAGGCAACTGTCTTAACAAATTAACGTCAACTTTCCTGGGGCCAAGCATCTGTTGAACTGTCATCTCATAGGTTTCTGGGCACCCTAAGGGTCCCCTTCCGAGTCCAATCATTAGTCCTGGAGGTTTGAACATGGCCCAGAATACACGCTTCTAAACAAGGTCATGGCTGGGGTTGCTTTTCTTAGCAGGACCCATGGGTGGGACAACACTCCAAGAGGGTGCACTGGGTGGGCAAGTACCATGATTGACACTTCCTGTATCATGCCAGACTGTGAGGAGGCGGGGCTTCTCGGGGGCCAGACATGGTCGTCTTGGGTTTCTAATGCTGTAATGTTTAAATACAGATTTGTAAGACTGAGGATGTGGCTAAGGTATTCCACAAAAATATTGACAAAAAGCACGAATTGTTTCACAGGAATCTTTAAATCAAGTATTTAACCTTTCATGAGCTTGGATTGTGAGGGTACATGGAGTCATTAGGAGAAAAGTAGTAATGACAAGTAACAGGAACTAAAAGGAGGCAGGCTCACCCTTTAGGGATGCTAGAAGGATCTAGACAGAGGCCAGCAGCAGAATTTTAAAACAGGACTACTATTAATCAGGCAGAGTAACAGAGATATCGAAAATAAGGCTTCTGGGTGGGACCTTAAGTGATAGGAAATGAGGGGCCATGTAAATCTCAAAAAAGAAGAATTATTCAGTCCACATGGTAATTATTTGAGTGACTATTTTAAAATTTTTTAAAAATTCATTGTAATTAGTTATACATGACAATAGAATGCATTTATGCACTTTGATATATCATACTTAGGTGGGATGTAATTTCTCATTTTTCTGAGTGCATGTTGTAGAATCCCATTGGTCATGCAGTCACATTTATACATAAAGTAATAATGTCTGTTTGGTTCAACTATCTTTCCTATCCCCACATCCCGCCCCTCCCTAACTTCCCTCTACCTAATCTAAGGTAACACTCTTCTCTAGTGCCCCACCCCACACTTTATTGTGAATTAGCATCCTCATATTAGAGAAAACATCCAGCCTTTGGTGTTTCGGGATTGGCTTATTTCATTTAGCATGATATTCTTCAGCTCCATGCATTAGTACCTATTTTTTTTTAATAAAATATACATTCAGCTGGAAACTCAGCTGGGAGATTGAGAAGGGAAAAGAGATGAAGGATTTGTTCTCGACCTGGATCATTTCTGGAGCCAGATATTTACAGTGCTCAGCTAGGAATCTTCCTTGGGAACTCTGGCCCCGTATTTAGTGTGGCCGTGACTTAGGCCAGACGAAGTCATTGCTTCCAGTTCACCTGACTTAGGTGAATATCTGAGCCAATGAAGGAAATCAAGGGTGGCCGGCCGTGGTTGCATTACTGGTGAGACACTGATTGAATGTCAGAACCCTGGCTTGAGTCACAAGTGGTCACATGGTGGTGTCTCTACATTCGCTGCAGAGGGGGGGGGTGGGCCTGCAGCAAGTGCTTTGCTTCTTTTCTTGTGGTCCTTGTGCATCCTGGCAGGTGACTAGGAATATGCTGAATCTGTGATGGGTCAAATGGGTTCACATTTTTAAAAGCCCACCTGGGATTAGCATTGGCTGTAAGTACAGGAATTGTATTTGATAATACATAATTATTAAGTGGCTTATTATGGACATATGTTTTTGCTCCTTTTGGGTAACATGTGGACCCCAATGACAGCTGAGGTGTGATATTAGGTGACTAAGGCACAGGGAATATGTTCTTAGGACAGTGAGATGACTGTTTAACTTGTCCTTAAACTTAATTAGCTACAGTCCAAGCCACTGGGCTTTTTCAGTGGTGTGTATACAGAGTGCCTTCCTGTGCGCCAGGCTTTCGTGGGCACATCGAGAATGGGTTCCAGGCTAGCATCTTTCAGCCTCAAGGAGCTTTCGGTCAAGTTGTGGAGAAAAGCAATAATAAGAATCACAACAACTTAACATTTGTTGGCTGTTCAATGCTTTACATGTATTCCTGTTACCAAGGGATCGTAAAAATTATTGTCTCCTTTTCAGAAAGGATGAAATGAAGGAATATTTGGCTGATATGATGAGCCCAAGTGACAGGATATAGGATTCAAATTCAGATGATCTGAATTCCAATCTACCTTTTCTACTATATCATGTTAAATAAATAAAATAGTGAAATCATAGCAGTAGGATAGATAATCGCTCTAGAAATTCAGAGGAAAGGAAGATAAACACAAGATCAATTAGTTTTGTATTTGTTGATAGTCTTTATAGAAGGCAGTGCCATAAATCATACACATACATATACATGATGATATATACACACCTGCTCACATGCTTATGCATGATGATATATAAATATATTCACACACATATGCATGATGATACACATGTATATGTATATACACATACAGATATATATCAATATACATACATAGGTCTGCACACACACACATGTATAAAAGAGAGAAAGAGAAAAGAAAAATTAAGCTGCTCCTGGGAGTTGATACTCTAAGAAGAAATGTAGGACATACCTATAACAAAATAACAATTCATTTAACTGACACATACATACAGACCCTCACTATCTACAACTGCTTGAACTGTTATCACATAGAGAGGTGGCTGTATCTACCACCCTCTGGCTCCATTCCCATCTACAGCAGAGCTGTTATGTAAGGAAAAAGTAGGAAGGTATGTATGAGATTGACGCAGAAGAATGGGAAGTGTATTTTCCATCTTGCTCAGGAAGGAAACTAGAGACAAGAGTTCTATCTTCTGCCCTGATGTCTTATAGCAAGATATTGAAGTAATTCAAGGGTTAATTTGGTGCTACAGACAGGCCAGCCTGGCTGCCGAATAGAGGGGAGTACAGATTCAGGTTTCTTCTTTTGTGTTGAAACAAAGGTATTTTTGCAATGTGTTGTGTCAAGTCTCTCTGCAAAACAAAACTAAGAAGTGTGTTAGGAACTGGATGTTTACAGAATAGGTTCTTAGAGCAGGCCTGGCTCCCAGGAACCAGGCACCCTCTAACACATGTTGTTGAGAACAAACTGGGTTTTCTTTGCCAGAATAGTTTTATTTATTTATTTGTATTACATTACATACATTATACATGCTATTATTACATATGCTATATCACATACACTACATATGCTATATTATTATTTATAATATGCTAATATAGTATTCTATACTAATATATTATGTTAATATATTATATGTAATATTGTATAATATGTAATATTATATAAAGTATGTAGTATAATATATACTACATATATACTATATAGTATATATACATATAATATATAGTATAGTGTACATATATACTATACATAGTATACTAAACTAATATTACATACTATTATTTCTAGACATATATAATACCTACATATATTACACATAACATTATATTATTTGTATTACATTTTATTAGTGATTCAAGTCTTTTTTAATTTATTCATTCATTCAAAAGTATTTATTAGGTGTATACTTAACGTCTGGTAGTGGTGTGTTTTCACAGTTGGACTCACCCCATTGCTGACATTGGTCTGCCATTCCTAAAGGGAATTCTTTCTTGATGAAGAGCCTGTCAAGGTCCAGCACTGTGCTGTGTTCCTGACAGTGTACATAGTCTTTTGAGCCTCAGTGCCACAAGTCATGGCTTATAGCCCTTGCTCCCTCTGCCTGCTGATGCTCAAATATATTAACATGGCGACTGGAGGGGCTCCATCCCTGGGAAAGAGGGGCCTCTGAGATCATCGTCTACAGGGCCTGTTGTGCCTTATTATAATACAACATATAGATGAAAAGAAACATGGCTGGGTTTTTCTTTTTCTTAGTTAATACATTTTGATTGTACAAATTAACATTGTTGAGAGTCATTATTTCAGAATGCACGTAGCACCTATCGATCATGTCCAACCTCCCTTCTTCCACACACCACTCCCAGCCCACATCTTCCCCACGCTGGTCTCTTGTCCTTCTTGTTTTGTTCTTTCTAGTTATACAGGACAGTAGAATCTATTTGGACATATTTATGCAAGCATGGAGTGTAGCTTATTTGGATTAAGATCCCAGTCTGTGGACATACATGATGTAGAGATTGACTGGAGTGTGTTTATCTGTGTACGTAGGAAAGTCATGTCAGATTTGGGAGGAGAAGCATAGAGTTCAATGGATTAGACAAAGGTGAATGGCGGGAAGGGAGGGGAATGGGAATAGGAAAGACAGTGGAATGAACCTGACGTAACTTCCCCATGCTGGGGTTCTTACGCTACTCATAAACTGATGGGAAACAAAACCAGGAGCGTTGCTGCTTCGTGTGTGTGTGTGTGTGTGTGTGTGTGTCCAGCATAATTATTAATTTATATAATTTATAGCTTCCTAAGGTGACTCTTTTGGATAGGAAGATAATTCCTAGTCCAAATTCTGATATTTGTCAGCCACCATTTCAAAGCGTCAACTACGTGGATTGAAACAGTCCAGGCTGTAGTGTCTTCCCCAGATTCAGAAGTCAGTCCCCAAGGAAGAAAAAGTAGAAGGAAAAATCTGAACTCCTCCTTCTTGAAAAGTGACTTTTGAGTTTCTGTGCAGAGGTTCAGGTTCTTAGAGGATAAATAATAGCTGCCAGACTCCTCTCCTGTGCCATGTGAAGTGCTTAAGTGTCTGAGAAGCTGGACATCTGGAAATTGCTGTTTTGAGTTGAGTTTGAAATGACAGCTGCTTCGGGAGCACAAGGGCCACTCTCCCCAGTGCCCACATCTTCCATCTCGGTAGGAGGGTGATTCTGATGGTTTCTTCTAAGTTAGAACCACTTGGCCGAGCCCCAGTAACAACCATGAACCACAGGCATGAAAATATTCTACCCGTGAAACTACACGTGTGTGACTCCCCAGCTAAATCACTGATGGTAGCAAGTTTGTAAGTTTAATATAAATTCAGAGAAGCTAAGATATAAACTGTTGAGACATGAGCGAGACACAGATGCTTATCAGCTTATGATGAGGTTGGTCCTGATAAACCCATCATAAGTTAAAAATCTTGCATTAAGCCTGCTTTTACACCCCTAACCCGTGGAACAATCTTGCTTGGTGGTGCTGTATTATGTGGTGGTCTCCCCTGGTGATCGCCAGGCTTAGTGGGGGCCCAGCATCACCAGAGAGGACAGGACCACATACCAATAGCCTGGGATAGATCCAAATGCAAAATTTGAAATAGCATTTCTAATAGATGTTCATGGGCTTTGCACCACAATGGAGTCAAAGGATCATTAAGTCGAACCATTGCAAGCTAAGGGCTTCTTGTACTACAAAGAGAAATGTTTAAATTAACGAGGCAATTGCAAGTCAGGAGCATTCTGAGCAAAAGCAATGATTTGAATGGACACTTCTTGCAGAGTATTAGAAGAGAAGGGGATTTAGACATCATTCCCCCCTTTACAGCTGATGAGATTGTGGCAGGAACAGAACATGAGGTTGAGTGGGTTGATGCTGACCTTAGATTCTACCGATAAGAGTTCCCTTTTTTAGATACAAGGTATCATTATCACTGTTATTTTTTATTGGTTAGGATTAAGTAGGTGTGAGATTAAAAGCAGGCATAAAGCATGAGAATTATGAATACTTACTTTAAGGCTACCCCCTTAAACTTTCTTCATAGACAAGTTACTTCCTTTGAAAAAGACACCAAAATCTTGCCTTGACTTGAATGCCCAAGGCAGAAGGGTCTATAGTGCCACAAGTTGCAGACAGGTATCCCCCCTTATCTGTAGCTTTGCACTTTGTGATTACAGTTAGTTAGGCTTGGTCAATCATGATCCAAATATAGTAAATGGAAAATTCCAGAAAAAGCAATTCATATGTTTTAGACTATTTTTATTACAGTAATTTGTTATAATTGTTCTATTTTATTATTAGCTGTTACTAATCGTATCCTGTACCTAAAATATAAACTAAATTTTGTCATAGGTATGCATGTAGAGGCTATACACACAGTCATTTGCCTAACAATGAGTTGACTTTGGATTTTTCATCTTTACAATGGTGTAAAAATATACGTAACCATGGGTGGGCTAGGTGTGTTAAATGCACTTTAAACTTACAACGAATCTGTGGGGATGGGACCCCACTGGAAGTCAAGAAGCATCTGTGTGGGGTTCAGTCCGTTCATCATCTCAGGCATCTGCTGGAGGTCTTGGGATGCATCCCTGTAGATGCGGAGGGGAAGGGCTTCTGTCTATTCGAGACCAAGACTGGAGCAATCCCCACGTGTCCTGAGCAATGGCTTCCCAGAACACAGATCCAAGGAACAGTTGGAGATATGTTCTGGGAGTTTCTTCCAACTTTCCTTTATACAAAGGTTGGGAAGGTCATGGAGAAAAGGTCATGGCTCTGGTTTATAGCTTGGCTCCCCTAACAGGTGGACAGAGGCTGCTTAGAATCAATTGCTGGGTCAGGTTGAGTCAAAAGTTAAATCACAGCCCTGCTCCTGGGAAGATTCTGGCAGGCTGAGGCTAGGGTCTTTATGGGGTCCCAGGGCCCTTACCAACAGTGACGTTCTCCCCAGTGTGACCCCCCTAGGCTAGAATCAGTGTCTAAGTGGACAAAGGGGGCTGACTGCAAAGACCATGACAACAACCTCCACCTGGCCTGAGTCTGGGACTCAGGGGGAATGTGACCCCACCAACGGTAGGCTCAGGCAAGCAAAGCAAAGGAAGCAGAGCCCCCCAAAATCCAGTGCTCCCTCCCGAGCTCCCTGGGACATCAACCCATATAATCATATAACTAGTGGTGATATTTCCAGTTTGCATATTTAGCAGATAAGGGCTTGACTCTGCAGAAATGAAAATCTAGAGGCCCCCAACAAGAGGGGAATATCACCTTATCAGAGTAATTTCCAGGGCTTTTGAATGACTTAGCAACAATATGCAAAGTCACCTGTCGTTAATGAGGATGGCATGGGTGCTGGAGAGGAAGGAAACACAATAAATGAGAATCAGTTCATCAAGAGTATATTGGTCTCTAATTTTCTTTGAAGCTTTATTTCCCCTTAGTACACTCTTCTGACTTTTAGATGGCCTAAGATCCCAATGTGAATTTCATAATAGTTGTTATTATTCTTACCTTTCAAAATATTAATAAAGTGAGAAATTAGTTACACTAGCTGACAATATGAATTAATCTGACAGTGGCCAAGGCCTCACCGGCTGCCCATTGTATGCTTAATATCCTGGAAGTCACTTGTAAGAATAGAAAAGAAATCTAAAACACGGTTTCTGCCTCCTCCAAGAGAGCTCATAATTTTGGGGGGAGATAAGACACACAAGAGAAGAGTAGAGAAATAATGAGAGACACAATTTGATTAAGTGCTGAACTGCAGGCCTGGAGGGAAAAATGCAAAAGCAAATATGCAGAGACAAGAGGAATAATATGAGTTGGACTCTGAAAGGAAGATAGGAACTGGAGAAGAAAGCTTGGAAGAGAAAGGAGGAAATCATGCGAGGAGAATGAGCACCTGTCTGGCATTTCGCCACCTGAGTCTGTTCTAAGATTCCAACCACCTCCTCTAGGTTCTTTGTTAGAGCTTGTAGTTTCTGGTTTCTCTCTTCTCACTTCTTGAGTCGCCTTGCTTGAGTCTTTACCCCGCTTGCCTTCATGCTGTCTGAGGCCACGAATGGCATCCCTGCAGTTGACTTTGAAGGTCAGTTGCCAACCCTCATGTTAGTTGGTCTGTCAGCAAACTTGGCCCCATAGACATGTCCCACCACCACACTGGTGGACTTTCCTCCCGTGTCTGGCTTCCAGGAGAGTCTCTTCTCTTGGTTTCCCCCAGAGCCATCTATTACTTATCCCTAGTCTCTTTCATAGCCCTTGTTCTGACTCTGATCATTTAATACTGGGGTATCTCAGGGCTGGGCCCTTTGCCCTCTCCTCTCCTCTATCCACACCAACTCCCTTGGTGATCTCTGTTTTCATGATTTTAAGCATCATCTATGCAGAGAGAACTCCCAATTTATACTTTAGTCCAGATCCCTGTTCCAGACCTTGTACTCACATATCTGACTTTTTGACTTAAATGCCCAACTTACATCCAAAACTGTGCTCCTCGTCTTCCCACCAGCACTTCCTCTATCCTCAGCCTCGCCCACCCCGTTGGTGGCCGCTCCATCCTTCTGGTTGCTTAGGCTAAAGCTGTATAGTAATTCCTGCTGGTCCTCACCGCTGACATCTGGAGGTCCTGTTGGGCTATTCCTTAAGTATGTCTGACCACATCTTGCCACTTCCGTTGCCACCACCCTGGTTCACACCATCACGGTTCACCTGATTTATTCAACAGCCTCTGAATAAGTCGCCGTTTCTATGTTTTCCCATTAGAAATCTGTTGTCAAACAGAAACCAGAAGGTCCTTCTTATACGAAAGGCAGGTCATATGAGTCCTCTGAGTAAACCCCTTTACCAGTTCCCAGGTTCACTGGGGAGTAAAAGCCCAAATCCTGACAATGACCTACAAGGCCATTCATAATCTGGGATTCTAATGGTCTCTCTGATGGCTTTTCCTAGAATTGTCCCATGCGCTCACTCCCATGTCATCACAATGAGCTCCTCTTTCAAACACATCTGGGACGCTGTGACTTTCAGCCTCGTCACCGACTGCTCCCTGTGCCTGGAGTGCTTGACCACAGGGATCTCCTGACTCACTCCCTCTTCCCTCAAGTTCTTACTTGAATGTCACCTTGATCAGGCCTCCTCTGCCCACCCTGTTTACAGAGGCACCACCCTAGCGCCCAGCACCCTTAATTTTCTATTTCTCAACATGTGTCTCTCTGATAAAATATGGGCCCGTAAGACCAAGATCAGTTGTCTGTTTTATATGGTGATAAAGACTTTTGAGTGTGTGCCCAGTAAGTATTTCCAGAAGGAGTGAACAGAGACCAACTATGGATTACTTATGAAAAACACGGTATTAATGGAAGTACATGGGATGGATCAAAAAAACCTAGAGGTAAATGAAGAACTAGGTTTTAGAAAAAAATAGGAATCCATCTCCTCAGGGGTCTATCATCAGGCTAAATCATGAGTTTATGAGTTCAAGTTTGCAATTTCAAACTTGAGAGCTCTGATTGGTCTAGCTGGGTCACCTCGACCAGGAGAGAGTGAAACAACTTGATTGACAGTTCTATTAAAGCTAGATCAAGTAGGAAAAGATCAAGCCCTCCCTTTAATATCAGTGGGCTGTTATCAAAAGAAGGGAGACTAAATGAACTAAATGATGACCAGACAAACACAACAGACATCTTATTCAACAGTCATTCAACACACGTTTATTGAACACTATCTGTGTCTTGCACTGGGCTGCAGAGGGGTTTTGGGATAGAGACAAACAGAGATGTAAGCAATTCTGTACAGTGTAATACACACAGCGCTTTGGGAACACAGAAAGGCAAATGACTGCCCTGTATGCAGAGGGAGAAGGGGAATAGGTGGAACCTTCCAGAGGAAGTGTAGCTGTTGTATTGAAGAGGACCTCGACAACCTCGGCCTCCAGCCTTTACCTAAGATGCTCAGTTGCAGCCCTCTCAGAAGGTCCCTGAGATACTTGCTCCTGTTCACTCCATGGAAAGAAGGAATATATTTAAGGAACTAGAGCAACTCGAATATCCTGATATAAGACCCCAGCATATCACCACTGATCTCGTTCTACAAATAAAGGGACCTTGGGCTGGCTTGTGGCTCAGCGGTAGAGTGCTTGCCTAGCACGTGCCTTAGGCGCTTGGTTCGATCCTCAGCACCACATAAGAATAAATAAAATAAAGGTATAAGAAATAGTTTAAAAAAACAAATAAAGTGACCTGGGCAGAGTGGCACAGTGATGTCTGAGCATGGTGTCTTGAAGTGGCAGTGAAGAAACCAGGCTTTCAGCAAAACCAGGTGCACACCCAGTAACCTTAGCGCAGGGGTCAGAGGGAGGAGGTGGCAGGGCAGAGTGCACGGGCAGGCTGCTCTTGAAGCCTTCTCCACTCTGAGACCCGCTGCTACATGGGAGAGGATAATGCACCAGAGTCACAACCTTTATTCGGAAGACTAAAGAAAACCATGACATCGTCTGAGTAGATGACCAGTCCAGCTCTCCCCACCCAAAAACAAGCAGCTGCTAAAGATCTGTCCTTTTAAGGAGTGTCTGCTGACCACCCCTCTGTCCAGATTCTCTTCTAGGTGTATTAATGAACAAGGCAGGAAAAAAAAAATCCCTCCTTGTTCAGTGGGAGTGTACCTCACAGCAGACAAAGCAGACAGTGAATACATAATATGTTTCATAATGCACAGGTGAGGTAAGCACCATGGGCTAAAATAGAGCAAGAGGGAGAGAAAATAATGGATGCAGGTAGGTGGAGACTATTTAATAAAGGGTGATCCAGGAAGACCTCTCTGATATGCAACACTTAAGCCAAGCCCCAAAGGAGGCATTAATAGACATGCATGCACTGATGTACATATATGAAAGTACACATAGGTGTGTGTGTATGTGTGTGTATATGTTCGCATCTATAGTTGCTTAGATATCAATGGAATTGATAGATTGTGGGTAGAATTAAGAAAATGAGGAGTCCTGACACGGTCCTGAGAAAGAAAAATTAAACAGAATAGTTTTCATTACCCAGAAATTCACAATGCTTCAAGCATCCTAAGTATGCCTGCGTCCTAGGTCATCCATGGCTGTGAAAATTTCATTGTTGTTCGTGTCTTAGAAAAACAAACCAGTTTGTTGTGGTCATGATTTCCCAATTTTTGTTCAGAATCCTGAAAATATAATTTGGCTTGGGATTCTTTCGGACTCGGAGGCATCTTCAATCCCATAAAAATGGAAGTCAGGGTTTCGTGATGTTAAAAAGAGCTGGGGATTCTTGAAGGTTTATATTCCCTCAATGCCGGTGCTTTAAATAAAGCCTTTTTTTAAGGAGCACTCATCAAAGGAATTCTGAAGTGTTTCCATCTTGACTACACCTACGTGCTTGCTATTTAGAGCATGTTTCTCTTAAAGACATTGCTTAGATTTTGGAATCTGCTTGCTCTCAGACAAGTTGGTTGGAGACTTGTCATTTTAATTTTATCTTCACAGATGTATTCTTCCCCCTAAGGTCATCATCAATCCCCACCCCATGTGGAAAAAGAAAAATGAAAGGATAATGACCAGGTAGCCTTCACACTAATTTTTTTTTTTTTTCAGTTTTTGCTGCTGCGTTTCTCAAGTACGCAGATAGGAGATTACTAAGACTGTATTTCATGAATGTTTCAGAATCAAAATTGAACATATGGCAAGTGTTTCCTTATGTGAAAATTGGCAACCATTCCCACGAGGTCTGATCCTTGAGTTTATTGGGTTATAAAATCTTGCAACTGCAAGATTTTTATATCATGTTTTATATCATGTTTCCTTCATTCAGAGTCGTTATGTTATTTTTTTCCCTCATTGGTGTTCTTTGAAGAAAGCTATTTGGGAAACAGGGTTTTGCAGGATTTCTGCCCTTGTATCTTTTTCTGTACACTTTTTGTGTGTCAAGTGAACCAAAGGAAAATTTAATAAATGACGTCTCTTTATGCTTCAGGATTTGAAAGGCAAAATAAAAGACTGAGAAAACAAAATATTTGTGCATCTTCTGGCTGGAAGATACCTAATGCACCAAACTCTGATTATATTGAAGAAACCAAAACTCAGAAAGGAAGAGAGACTTTTAAAAGTTAACTTAGTGGTAGGGAACCCAAGATTTATGCTTTCCCACACTCAGGGGTGTCTCAGCCATTAACGCTATTTTCCAAAGGAGAGGAGAAAATCAGACTCTCTGAGATCTGCCTATGCTTCCAATTTCTTTGATAAGTAATTGAAATTTCCAATTAGTCATTATCACATTCCCAAAACCTCCTCCAAAACTACCATATGGCAGTTAGTAATTTGAGTGAGCATAAAGTAGAGACCCATGTGAACTAGAAATAAATTTAACCCAAAGAGCCATTTATCATGAACCAACAAAATGCTAGGCACCAGGCTTAATTATCAAACTATAAAAAGAAATAAGGTGGAAAGGGTACGGTTTAATGTCAGAGACTTGGGCTCAAATCCTAGTTCAGTCATTTAGCAGCTGGGTGATCTTGGAAAAATAAGTTGGCCTCTCTGAGCCTCAACCCACTTGGCCTACTCATGAAAACAGATGGAACATGACATTTTGTAAAATGCCTAGCCCACTTCACACATAGTAGACCTTCAAATGTGAAGGCCTTCTCCTTTAACTTATAGATCAATCCATCTAGCAAGAGACCAAACTTAACCGATGACTGTGATACCACTTGATAACCACACAGTGGAGTGTGGAGGCAACCCTCCTTTGTCCTGGAAGGATGTGCCCGTGGAAGGGATTTGCATGCAGACAGCATATGAAGGGTCATTTTAAACCCAGGGAATCATCCAAACAGATTGCAAGGCTGCAAGTGCTGGGCACAGAGAGGCCCTATCCCATAGAAATAGACCCAGCTTTCAGTTTTCTTGAAGTCACACTTTAGAAAGCAAAAAGGAGCAGCTGAAATTCATTTTGATACTGTGTTTGACTCCGCCATACACATATCTAAACTAGGATCTTTCAAATGTGTCATCAGCATAAAAATTTAAGAGGCACTTGGTCTCCTTTTCCCCTGGAAAACCCCGTGTGTTTTTCCCACTCAGGACTCATCTCAGTCCACACGGGCCCTGGGGTACCATACTGCACAGACCCGTGGACTGCAGAGAGGCTGGGTGTGCAAGAGAACAGGCACTGGAGGGGAGAGGAGCGGAGGTAGAGGCCAGGGGCCAGATGACAGAGGCCCTGTTGACCACGTCACCAAAGGGGACTTTCCGTTTTTAACTAGGAGAATTATATGACCAGATCTGTTCCATAGAGATCACTCTGGGGGGGGGGGGGGGGGGCT
>NW_025999913.1:9022257-9104881 GCF_001458135.2 Marmota marmota marmota
CTCTGGGGGGGGGGGGCGGTGGCTAGGGAAGGAACACAGCATCACTTAGGATCCTGTCACTATGGATCTAGATAGACTATGGCTTCTCAATTTCATTGTGCGTATCACTAATCTGAGAACCTTGCTCAAGTGAAGGTTCTGGCTTTCTGAGCCTGGGATGGCCTGATGTTCTTCATTTCAAACCAGCTCCCAGTGATCGGGTACTCTTGGGGCAGGCACCGCACTTGGAGGAGCAGGCATCTAGAATCAAAGAAAGACATTTCAAAGCTGCTTTTATCTAGACATAACAGAGAAACTAGTTCATAATAAAATGGAGAACAAATAACACAAGCACTCTGAGGTCTAGAACTTTCTCTCAGCACTGAGCCTCCTGATGAAGTTGCTCTTCTCAGGTATCTAGCAGTATCAGTTAAGGATGTGAGTGACAACCATGATCTTGCAGTTTAATTTTTTATAAAACATTTCCAGGAAACTCATTATTTCATGTTAAATGGTTAAAGACATTTCAAGTACAAACTGCATGTGATTTTTTTGGGGGGGAGGGGTACCTGGGATTGACCCAGGGGTACTTAACCACTGAGCCACATCCTCAGCCCTTTTATTATATTTTATTTATAGACAGGGCCTCCCTAAGTTGCTGATGCTGGCTTTAAACTTGGGATCCTCCTCCCTCGGCCTCCAGAGTCCCTGGGATTATAGGCATGTTCCACCATGCCCAGCTCTGTGTGTGATTTAAGGTTCCAATTCACATATGAATGGAGAACCACAGACTGTAGCTGGAGTGCCCATCTAAAAGCTGGATGTGATTAATGGATCCCAGTGTTGACTTATGTAACAGGGAACCAAGTGATGGGAGGGGGCAGGGGAAGAGGAGAGCCACAGAATCAATGGATTCTTCATTGTGCCTATGCAGGTTAGACAGTTTGAGAGGTCAGTTGATCTATATTAGGAGGACCCTCAGGACCATGGAGGTTTATAAATTTATTTATAATTTTTCTATTTTCAAAATAGTAAATTACCCAGTTGTATTCCCTCTTTTTTTTTTCAATAGAGTGAAACTTTGCTTCAAGGGGCAATCCTGGGTGGAATACTGTCTTCTCTTAACCGGAATGTACGTTTTAGGCAAATGAATCTTCAAGTTAAATAGAGAAATATTAATCGTTATTCTCAGAATTTATTAAAGACTCCCATGTGATGGCTCCCGGCCATTCAGTGAATTTAATTAAATAAAGAGTGAATATTTTAAAGGAGAGGAATTCCAACACGTGCACCTGTGTACCTCTGGCAACCAAAGATTTTAACCATGCAGGTTACTTAAACAAAGCCCACAATGTTGATATATTTATTTCTTGATTAAGTTGAAGGGATTTGGAAAAGAAGGAAAAAGAGCAGCATTTGGGAGTGCATGGGCTAAGGAGATTTCACGGTTGTCACTTCTATTCTAAACACGTATTTCCTTTTACAATATTTGAGTCCCCTCTGACTTCAGTAAGCACACGCATGCTGTTTGTTTTATAGCAGTTACGTATGAATCCCAGTTTGATTCAAAACAGTATTTTCCCCAGGACATGCCACTTGGAAGATTGCACAATGCTACAGGCTGTCTGTTATTTTGCTATTTCATGTGACCTAGTTCCCAGCACAGACTTGGGACTGGAAGCTTTCTCTCTGTCCTGTCTGTTGACTGAGGACTAGCACAGTTCTCTGATCATGACAGGATGGACTGTGGGACATGTCTGCACAAGGAGCCCCAAGATGGGATGACCTCATTTGCAAACATGAACTTTGATTTCAAGGTCAGATTCCCGGCATAGCTGCATAGATGTTGGTGCCCGGAATTTCCACGGATACCCAAGGAGGGGAGAGAGGTGGGACATCCCTGTTTTTGCAAAATACTCTCCCTGGGCCTGATGGCAGAGGGACAGTGGGGCACTACAAAGCTAGAGTCCATGGCAAGGGAAGGGCAGCTGGCATCTGTCTCTACCCATTGTGCTGCAGATGTTGGGTAGACAATCCAGCAGCTCTTAGGGACTCTGGACAACGCCACTCAAGAGCACTTATCAACACCTCCCTTGTTAGTAGAGAAACTTAGAAATACTAACTAACTTGCTGTGGAACACAGAGTTTGTCAGTGGGAGGGCCAGACCCTAGGCCTGGTGTGTCAAACTCCAAAGCCCAGAATCGGGGGCGCAGCGGGGGGTAGGGTGCACACACGTACAAGCATGCACAAGTGTGGGACAGAAAGTAGGACAGACTGACAGACAGAGAGAGGTAATTAATGTAGGACTCCAGTTGGAGAGAGGAGAGCTGATCTTACAGGTCCTGAGGCTTTCCAGGTGGAGTGAGGAGGACCCACTGCGAATTCTGTAGCAGCAGCTTGCAAGCAGCTAAGGGGCAGCTGAGCCTTTCCCATGGCCCCCGGGAGAGGGTTCTGTAACAGAGTCGGCAACGAGAACATGCACATTCATGGTCGAGTATTGGATAGGGTTTCAAGTGCATGCACTTTTATTGAGTTCTCAATATGACACCGAGTACACTGGCTCTTCTCAGTCTGATGACTACAGTGACTCTGGCCACTGGACATGCCAGTGGAAAGGTGGCTCGTTCAGGCCTTAACAAGTGATTCTCTGAGCATCTCTTGCATAATATTCTGGAGTTTACAGACCAGTAGGGAAAGGAAGTCAGCAATGATAATGCAAGAGAACAGCTGGTGGGATGGAGGAGATGTCAAGTGCAGCTGGAGCTGGGGTTGGGGAAGCACAAGGAAGCCTCCCGGTCTCATGGACAAACCTGGGCTTCTCACCCACCAGTGTCACCACCTCCATCCCAGGCCCCTCCCTCCCTGCACTCCAGCCATGCTGGCCCTCGTGTCTGTCAATCTGTGAAGTTCATTCTTACCTTGGGGGTCTGTACCACCTGTTCCCTCCGTCTAGAAGGATGGGATGGATGGTCCCAGGACCGGCTCCAGTTGGTTATTTAGGTGTCAGCTCAGATGTCCCTTCATCCCAGAGGTCATTCCAGACCGCCATATTTCAAGGAGCCTCCCACTGCCCTCGGTCTGTACTACGTCTTCATGGAACTGGCCACTCTCCAACCTGCTATTATGTCAGTTTGTTTCCAGGGTTATTTTCATGGGCTTTCTTTTCTCTCTCTCTCTCTCTCTCTCTCTCTCTCTCTCTCTCTCTCTCACACACACACACACACACACACACACACACACACTTGATATGTGCTTAACAGAGTTTCCAGTCAATAAAATTGTTACTGAATGAATGATAGAGGAAAGAGGAAAGGGCTAAAAGGAAGACGGAGAAAGTGTCACTGAGGGGAGGTGAGGGGCGGGAGTGGCTGTGGGTTAAATTGGACCAGCAAGGGGAAGGGGTAGGGGACCTGTGCGGGGGTGCCTGGTGATGTGATGAGTAGGTGAAGGTGCAGGGCGCAGAGTCCCAGGGGAAGAGGGAGACATGCTTTAACATTTCAAAGAGTCGATTTGATTCCAAAAAGAATCCAATCCATCCCAAAATAAGTCCAATCTATTCCAAAAAGGATCCAGTTCATTCAAATGGGAAAGATATGTTCCCGCCTCAGAGAACACCCTTAGTGTCACTACTTAATGCTTCAGTAAAGCATCACAGCACAGCTGACTGTAATTAATAAATGACCAAGTAAAATCAGTGCTTAGGTGACATCTCTGACAGCTTGCTGACCCGCCTAGGGCTGTATGTCCTTCTTTCTAAGTTAGGGTGTGGGGACCTGCCGGTGGGCTGGTCACTTCAGAGGTTCTGTCAAGGGAGCTGGGTTTTTATGCTGGGTTATCTTTCAGGCCACACTTTTTTATTGGCTTCGAATGTTGGTGGGTCGCTGGCATGTGCCCTGGGCACGGTATTTACATATTCACATGGTTTCCAAGGGTAACACGTTTATGGTCCTTCCTGAATCTATGTCCTGACAGGAGAGGTACTTGCTCTCCACACTTCTGCTCTAGTTGGTGGCTTTTCTCCCAAAACCAAATTCTACCAGTTCCCCTGAGAAGAATATCCAGTATTCTTTCTGTTCTGCAATTGCTCCCTTTTCTTTCCTTTGTTCAAGATCTCCAGGCAGCAAATGGAAGCATTTCACAGACTTAAGATTATGTCAAATTGGGAAAAGGCTGAGTGACATGTTCTAAATGTCACATCGCTGCTGCCGTTACTGTCAGGAAAAGCAATATCCAGTTTTTAATTTGCCCTTTCTGTGGGGCACATTTGGTACATGTGATTCACTTCAGTTTTCCTCAAGTGGTGAGATTTAGAAAAGAATCCTCATCCGTGCAATGTTGCATCCTGATCTCCAGAAAGGGGGGATGGAGATGAAACTGAGCATCCATCAGGGGTCACACTATGGGGGTCACAAACAAGCCAGGGTCACGCTCACCTGGAGAAAATTCGCCTGTGAATCTCATCAGGTTAATACCTGCATAATACAACCAAAACCAAAATGCATGTGTCAATGTGATTTTGTTCACTTTCAAAGGTAGAATCATAGCGTTAGATTCTTCTCGTCCTTTTCCAGATCTAAAAGCTGTATAGGCTTCCTGTTAACATTTTAAAAATACCACACACACACTACCAGGTGATCTCATACTTAACAACATTTGGAGTGACTCCTGAGTGTTAAGATTTTTGTAGCTATAGCAAAAACACCTCAGATATCGAACTTATAAACAAAAAATGTTTAATTTGACTCATGGATTTAGAAGTTTTAGTTCATGGTTAGTTGGCTTTGGTGCTTTGGACGTGGGGTGAGACAGCACATCCTGGCAGGAACATGTGGCACAGCAAAACCACTCACTGCATGACAGGAAAGCAAAATGGGCAGGCAATAAATCCGTCTGAATTGAGTAGGACCTTGAAAATAACAAAGGAAAGATAGATTTTATCTAATTATTCAAAGGTAAACTATTATTCAACTGAATAAAGATGCTGGCTGTAATAGTGAGTCAGAACTCTTGTGTTGGACTGCTCTAGTATGTCACAGTGCTTTCCAATTACCAAGAATTTTTCCATAGATTATTTCCTTTAATCTTTCAGCACTGTCATAGTTTTAAATTATCCTTTCAATCCCCATTTCACTTATGAAAATATTGATCTCAGAATACATGAAGGACGGACATGGCAAATCTGGGTCTTCTGACCTCCATTGCTCTCATTTAGAGGGAGCAAGGGACAGTCACATGTGCCAGCAATGGTGGCCAAGAAAACCTTCAATCTCCTGAATTCTTTAGACTGGATGTTTATTCTATAATTTGATTAGAATGAGTTTCAGGGGGTATAAATCCCTGGAGTTGATTTTTTTTTTTTTTAAGTTCAGGGATTATCATTCCATATGTGCAAGAGAAAAATCTCAGAGTCTGGGCATTTCACCAAAAGACTGCAACCCAAGAATAAGGAAAGTGCGTGGGCAACACACGCAGGGAGGCTAACTTTATCCTTCTGGTGTTTTCTGCCTGTTATCCTTTCCCCCAGCCTCACGTTCAACCAATTGATTTACGTCTCATTGTGCACTGTTGTTTTTTTCTCTGAAAGTGAGTTCTGATGTCAACGTGCGTTTTTCATTATGGAACTTCCTAACCAAGAACTTCGTAGCCAAGACAGTGAGTTGTTCTGTCTAGAAAATATGGAGTTAAAGAATTTTAAGTCAGCCAGACTAGTCCTTTTCCCTTCCAGCTCTCAGTATCTAAAAGGTGAATCTTTCCAAAAATTTGAGTATAATTTTTAAAATAAGATGGAGCTACTGGGAAGATAGCAGGTGCTAATTATCTACAAGTTGTCATTGGGATTTTTTTTTTTTTTTGTATTCAAGATGGTCAAGCAAAAGATAGCTGTATCAGTGTGCCTTAACTTAGTAATTTGTATTGATCAAGTAATTTAGACTAAGATCTAGAGCCTGGGAATAAATACAGGTTGATAATATTTTGGAGGGGAGGAGGTACGAAACACTAAAAAGCTTTGTACAAATGCATCCCAAGAAAACACACACTCCTTTGGCCACAACGCTCAATTTGCATGTTAAATTATTAAGAAGGTTAATAGAGACCACGTGACCCGGCCGGCCAGCAGCGTCACTCCATCTACCCCTCTGGGACCAGGTGTCGGCAGCACTTCACCTGCCCGACCATATGTGGCTTGGGCATCTCATCATTAACGGAATGTAGGCCAATTAGAACCAGTTCAGAAGAGGCCTTGAAAATAATTATAAGGTTTATGCATAAGAATAAA
Organism: Marmota marmota marmota; assembly: GCF_001458135.2. Classification (NCBI taxonomy): domain Eukaryota; kingdom Metazoa; phylum Chordata; class Mammalia; order Rodentia; family Sciuridae; genus Marmota; species Marmota marmota. The sequence goes on from NW_025999913.1 coordinate 9,028,515, forward strand.
AATAAAAAAGAACAGAGTATCCTCCCTGCTGGCTGACAGCTCTGTATGTAGGGTGCAGGGATGGCAGGAGGAGGAGGAGGAATTAATTGCAAAGAAGAAGCTAAAAAGTCTGTAGATGTTCAGGAAGGAAGCGTTTAGCAGAATCTTGGGACTTTAAAGCTGCAAGGCATCTCAGAGATCATCTGGAGACTTGGTTGGAATTAATGAGGCTAAATTAAGCCGGGGGAACTTGAGATAAAACGCAAAAAAAAAAAAAAATTAAAAAACCATCTGCAAATGAGAACTATTTAATAAAGCTTTATTCAGCAAAGAAACTACTTCACTTCTTCCCCAAGATGTTAAACCCTAGAATAGGATGTCCTTTTGCCACTTATAATTTTTTGCTTACATGAATCAGGAATTAAGCTCCTGAGAAGTCACTAAATAAATTGTTGGCTAATCCAAGCATTTGACATTCTAGTTCGGTATTATTAATACCATTATTAGTATCCTTATCTAATTCAAATTTATATATTGAATTATAGGCAGAAAATATAATTTCTGGGTTCTGGGTTCATGGAACTCTTTGACTTTATATCATAGGTTCTCCTATGATTTGTGATTGACTGATATATTATTTTATATAATGAGAGTAAACAACTTACAAAGCCAGTTAACACCAAGGACAAAGAGCAGATTCTAACTTGTACCTAGGCCCCCTTTTCCCAGCCTAATAACTTATTTATTAAAATAAATATTTTTAGTCCCTCATAAGTTTATAGTCATCATTAGCAATTCATGATGAACATAAAAGAAAAAGGAACAGTCTTAGAAACAAAGTGATAGTCCCCAAATTAAATCATTTTATATGCTGGCAAATACAATATATAATCCGGCTAAAATAGAAGCTGAACAGGAGTAAATTTTAGAAACTGATGTATATACAAGCTTAAAAAAAAAGAAGAAGAAGAAGAGCAATTAGAGCTAACCTGCCTACTTTTAATGACTCTAAGAAATTCAGAAAGCATTTACTTTATTTTACTGAAACTAAAATGCCATCAATTACAGGATGCACCATTATTTTATCTGTCACCGAAAAAGAGAAAACCAATTAAACTATGACATGGTTGCTTTTTATCACATCAATTATAAGATGCACTTTCCGTTTTCAAATGTTAGACTGTTTCTTACAGTTGTGCTTCTTAGAATCTTTGAACTGCGATATTTTAAGCTTAACGACATGGACATTGATTACCTCTCTAAACTCACAGCTGACAGCTGTCCCAGTGGAAAGCCCTTGACACCCAACAGCAGCCTCACCTCTCTCGTCAATTCCAAGAGGTGGAATTTTTAAAGTGACCCCAAGTTTTGAGTTTTGTTTTCCTGTTGTTTTTTTAATGGATTCAATTAATTCCCTGCTCTTGGATGACAAGGGTGGTAAAATAGAAACCTTAATGGAGATAGCTCATATATGTGGCGGTACCAGGAGGAGCAGGCACACTGCGTGATATAATGAAGGTGAACCTGTGTGGGGATATCAGGCAGCCCTGACATTTGCCCTTTTAAAGCTTGGGTATTCAACCCTGACCTGTGGACAAGCTGCACCATTCTATCTGTGCACTGCGGAAGATGCTTCTGTTGGGTCCTAAGGTCATCTCACCTCTTCACCAGCCCTCGTGATTGACAGTTGTAGGGTCGGTCCTGCAGCTGCACTCAGTCATTGGCAGGGCTCTGGTACCTTTGAGCCAGGCATGCAGGCTAATCAGGCTGCAAGGGAGGAGGAGGCTGTGGCAGGACTTAGGGGTGGTCTGTCCTGCTCCTCCCTGCACTAACTCTGACTGGGTCCACCACTCTGCGTGGAGAGGAGGAGGAGGAGTCAAATTAAGAAGGACGAGGGAGCCTGGGGCTGAGCCTGCTAAAGAAAGAAGAGGAAACTGAGATAATGAAAATGTGCTACAACGGCATCACTTTCAAGGAACTCCAACTTAAACTCTGCATTTTTTTTTAAAAAAGTATTTGTTCCTTTTAGTTATATACGACAGTAGAATCTATTTTGATGTTAACTATGTAAGCATGGACTATATCTTATTCTAGTTAGGATCCCATTCTTATGGCTGCCCATGGTGGTGGGATTCATTGTGTTGTTTTCATATATGTACATGGGAAACTTACGTCAGATTCAATCCACTGTCTTTCCTATTCCCATCCTCCCTCCCTTTCCTCCATTCCCCATTGTCTAATCTACTGAACTGCTGTTCTTGCCCTCACCACTCCCTTATGGTGGGTTAGCTTCCACATATCAGAGAAAATGTTCAACCTTTGGATTTGGGGAACTGCTCTTTTTACTTAGCATGTTAGTCTCCAGTTCCATCTATTTGCCTGCAAATGCCATAATTTCATTCTTCTTTATGGCTCAGTAATATTTCGCTGTGTATATATACCAAGTTTTCTTTATCCATTCAACTGTTGAGGGGCACCTAGGTTAGTTCCATAGCTTAGCCACTGTGCATCATGCAGCTGTAAACATTGATGTGGCTGCGTCTCTGTGGTATGCTGATTTTAAGTCCTTGGGATACAAACCAAGGTGTGTGATAATTGGGTCAGATGGTGGTTCCATTCTAAGTTTTCTGAGGAATCTCCATATATGCATCTTACACCCTGGAATTCTACCCCCAACACACACACACTTGGGGGGTTGAACCAGAACGTTGCACAGCTTAACCACCTGTTCTACCACTGGGCTACACCAGGGCCCCCACACCTTGTTACTCTTAAAGAGTAAAATGTATTTTAATAAACAGGAAAAAGAAAACAATTACTGCCTTTTCATACTAAGGAATTTATGCTGAAAGGATCAGAAATACAACCATATTCTTTTCTAAATTCCTCTGAACCCTGGGTAATCCAGGGTTTCTCAACATTGCCTCTAGTGACGTTTGAGCAGCCACTGTGTCCTGGAGGGGCTGAGGGCTCTCGTGGGCATCACAGGCTCTTAGCAGTATCATCATCCCTCTATGCTAGATGCCAGTAGCAGCACTTTCCCAGTTGTGACAACCAAAAATCTTTCTAGGCATTGACAGTTATTCTCTGGAAGTTAAAATTTCTCCCCATCCTACCCTATTGGAGAACCTCTGTTCTAATCTCTTCAGAAAGAAAATCTTCAGGAAATGGAACAAAATTCCAAATGATAATGAACTATTGATTGATTTTCCATGAAGGCCTGAAAGGATTCCTTTTCTAGAATTTGCCAATGTCATGCAGAGAGAGAGAAAGGAGGACAGAGCTGTTTGATACTGCTCCTCTGGCCTTGGCTCTACTACACGTGTAGTGACTTCGTTCTTTAACAAAGATGATCAAAGGCCAAAACATTTTCTGGAAGTATCTTGTGGCTAGTTTGGTTTCTTTTTGCTTTTTCAATTTAAAGTCAAATGCTCATTGAATTACCAGCAGATTGAATTGTCTGATGATCCTAACATTGACATCAACTCCATTTAGATTAACTCCATGACCTCTGGGAGGCTCCTTCAGTGTTGATTTACATGGCTTTGAAAATTCCTTTGTCCCATGTTCTTCCCATGTGTCCTACCTTGCTTGGAATGGCCCTGGGCATGGTAGTCTTAAGAAGAAGAATTAAATATTGTGCCTGAGTTTGACTGAAAAGCAACAATTCCCTGAAATCAAATTTATTTCAAGAAAGATGGTAGGTTCCACTGCAGAATAATTCTTTGCTGCATAAAATAATCTTATAGGAATTTTATTAAATATTATTTTATCAGATATTTTTAGCATCCATAGTCTGAGCATAATAGCATGTCACACCGGTGAAAACAGACTCTAAGAAAAATGACAAGAATTAATCCATACACATTTACTCAAAAAATTCAATCTTAATGGTTATCACTACAAATTGTACAAGAATAGCAATAACTATTTTATATGCTATTCAGACTCTTGTCCTTATTTTGTCTTCTGTATATGTATTGCAAGGGAATTTTGCTTTTTTGATTACTTCTAGGCTCTTTGGGATCTGTCCATTTAACACTTTTTGGTAAAGTTTGGAGCAAAAAAAAAAAAAAAACCTATCAAGTTATTGTGTTAGTTAAGTTAGAAAATCTTATCATGAAGGAAATGATTCATCTGCTCTTGAAAAATATCACACTTGGAATTCATCAATTAACACATTATATGGAATTTATCTAACAATACTTTTTTAGGTGCCAAATGCTTCTGCTTCTCTAAAATAAATCTCTTAAATAATCTGGTTGACTCGAGGGCATAGTGGGCCTCCAGTCACTGCCAGACCTCTGGAATCCTCCCTGCTCTGTCTCCTGCAGGGGCTTTTCTAGAAGTGTGAACCGACCCTCGCTCCCCATTTGTACCTCAATCCTGGACGTTTGCTCCACAGCGCTCCTCAGGTGACATTCCCTAATGACCAGTGACCTACCAATCGTCAACTTAAATGGCAACTTATTTGCTTTTCCTCATTTTTAGTAGCATTTGCCAGAGTTGAGCAGGGCTTCCTTCCCGAAATTTCCATCCTTTGGCCTCAAAATGCCACATTGTTCCCATTTTCCGCTGCCCCAAATCCCAGTTCTCCGTCCTCCTGTCTTCCCTGCAAATGAGTCTCCATGTTCTGAAGTTGGTCCATTTCTCCCTCCACACTGTTCTTAGAAATCCTCAAGGCTTTAACTTCTGCCTCCAAAATACACACCGTTGAGCTTGTTGAGCTTCCTGTCTGCACTTCAGGACCTCTGCGGGCCCCACCACCCTCAGCTCTGCAGACCAATCCCTCCTCACCCTGCAGTGGTCTTCTCTTCCCTCTATTGGGGCTGACATGGCCATCGCCCACACTCTAAATCTGGAAGACAGGCTTCACTTACGACTTCCTGGCCTGGCACACATTGTGTCAGGTGCCAACCAGGTAGAAAGCCCTTCGGGGAGGTCTCCGGTGACCCCCTGCTCCCATTTCGCCTCAAGACCTGGACTGAGGTCAGGCTCCTGTTCCCTGGTTCTCCCTTCCAGTCCACCCCACAGGCTGCTGCTAAAGCCAGTCTGTTTGCAAAGAAGGGATCTTTCTAAAGAAATGGTGGGGTCTTTCCCAGGCTCAGAAACCTCCAGTGGTTCCTCGCAGTGTTCAATGGCTTCCACTGTCTAACTTGACACATCCACACCCTGGCTGACCCAGACCATGCACCATTCCCTACGTACAGTCCCCACCCCCACCCCCCATGGTGTCCTGTGTTTCTGTTTACACCCTGGTCCTCAGAGCGTGGTCCCCATGACCAGCAGCACCAGCAGCACCTGAAAACTTGTTAGAAACGCAAATCTTGGGCCAACCTTAGCCCTGCCGACTTAGAAACTCTGAAGGTAAGTCCAACAACCCGTTAGAAGTGGCCCTCTAGGGATTTTGATGGATTCGGCATTTGCCAACATGGAATGCAGTGTCCTGTTTCCTCTGTTAACATTTTCTCCATCTTTCAAAATATACTTTAAATGTTGTCCCTTCTGAGGTTGTCTGATTCTCCACTCGTCTCCTGTAACCCTCTTTGGTGCCCTTATCACATCATTTCTGAAACTTTGTCTTGGTTTTCAATCACATGCACGTGTTGGCTCTTCCCTGGTAGATCCCAAGCTCAAGGATCAGGAACGTGTGTGTGCACGTGTGTGTGTGCAAGTGTGTGATATACTTTGCTTTATGTCTTGTTCAGGTATTTTTGTCATTTGTTTTATATTTTTAAAATTTTTAAGAGAATAAATTAAATTTTCTTACTTTGTAATTGATCAGACTCTGGAAAACTATCAGGAGAATTGAAATAGCATGTAACACCGGGCAGAGCAGCTTTGTTCCTCTGGTGATCTAAATCTGTTCTTTGTGCCCGTGTGTTTGTCCCCTGGTGACAGGCCTTGGTGGTTCTGTGGTATTTACTTCAGATCACTTTGACTGTCTAATCTCTTGAAAAAAAGAATTTCCCAGGCAATGGTAATAGAGACAGAGCTGTGTTTTCAGAATGTGTATTGTTGCCTACAAGGTTCACGGTTACCGTTGCTTTTCCTACCATTTATTTTATTCAAAGGGTGACCAGAGGCAAAGAAGAAAGCTCTTCCAGATGTGTCTGAAGTTTAAGTATTGAAATCAATATGTCTAAATTTGTCTATTCAATCATCCTGTATCTGCGATTTGAACTCATTCCATTCTTGTTCTGCTAATTTTTTTAAAGAGAGAGAGAGAGAATTTTAATATTTATTTTTTAGTTTTCAGCGGACACAACATCTTTGTTTGTATGTGGTGTTGAGGATCGAACCCGGGCTGCACGCATGCCAGGCGAGCGCCCTATCGCTTGAGCCACATCCCCAGCCCCCTGTTCTGCTAATTTTTATGATCTTGTTTAAGGAATTATTTGGTTATAATATAAGATAAAATAACCATGCATAAACACTTTGTATCTTCTCAAGTATGGAGCAGAATTCTCAAGTAGAGGAAGAAGAGGAAAATATGGTTGTTGGTAGTAAGACTAGTTCATCATGCTGCTGGTGGTACCCAACCCACAATTTCAGATGAACCATTAGTGGCAGAGAGCCTTAGTTTCATTTTGTTACTTTATTTGGGGTTGGGTGGGCCATTAAAGTTGTAATTAGGTGGCTCTCAACAACTGACCCCAAAGACTATTAGATAATGACTTCTAAATTGGGAAAGGCATAGAGTGCCTAACTCTAGAGCAAACACTTCAAAAATGACACTTTAATTCTTAAAGCTTCAAAAGGAGAGATAGACCTTCCCCATGGGCCAGAATGCTTCAGCAAGGGGAGACAAAGACATTTGTCCAAGGGTCTGCAGGCCACACAGTGAAATTCTCCCAGACTTCAACCTGAACACTCATGGGTTCCCTCCAAAGATTAACAGAGCTTAACAGGGCTTCTGTGTGTAGCCCTTCTAAATTCTTGGCAGTGCATTTAAAGGAATCCAAGCACCTCAAGTCAGCACGAACCCCAGCATACACCTGCTCCAGCGGCCGAAGCTCAGTGTCCACACAGGCATCCTTCCTCTCCTGCTGATAGCCACAGGCTGCTGCCCCCTGGATCACGTGGACCATGAACAGAGCTATGAGTAGCTCTGACTGCACTCCCACAGTCTCTCGAGGCCAGTTTCTCACTGTGCCATAGGAGAATCTTATCTACTGCAGCTTGAAGTTGGCTGTGCATTCCTCTGCACCTTGTTGTGGATCTTCTCGATGACTCCGCCTGACCGCCCCTATAGTATACTCAGGTACAACAGAAGTCAGCTTTACACATTGTGAACACTTGGCAGTAAATATGTGATAGGACTGCAATACCCTGAGGACCCCTGGAGCACATTAGGTTCCATCTATTAGTTGACCAGGTAATGGAATATAGAGATGTGGACTATGATATGACAGAATTGTGACTGGTGGAGGATTAAGACAATTGTAGTTGGATTTTTAAAGACTTTTTAAAGGAATATGAACCCTGACACTCCTAGCATGTTTTCATGCTAGGAAATTTTCTTCTATAGGAAACAAGCTCTTGAAGCAATTATTTTTATGAATCAGCTCTGCATTATTCATTTCAATTTAATGTATTTTAATCATCCTAAAGATTGACTCTATAGCTATTACTAGTGAAAATGTAATGATTAAAATAGATACACTGCAATGCTGGGCCAAATGACTGTCCTTAAAAAACATAGCTAGTAGGACCTATATTTTCAGAATTGTGAATTTGTTTGCATGATCACTGCAATTACAAATCTGGAGTTTTTAATCTAGCAATCAGATGACAAGTTGAGCAATTACCATTCCATGCTTAACTATTTTTATGATGACATTTTTTGAAAGCAGCTGTTGTGGTTAAAACTACAAAGATTCTTATTTTTTATTTCCATGCTACAGTATTTTGGCAAACAAATCTCTGTTTCCCAAAACATAAAGAGTCTGATTCTGAAAGATGATGTGGTAACACATGTGTGCTTCATAGACGTTCTAGGGCTTAATTACCTTACAGAGCTGGGATTTATTTTAAATCTCACACAGAGCTTAGTACAGAGCAGATAGCTAAGGAGTCAGCCATGAATGGCTGAGTGAGTGAATATTATCTGGATTATTTAATCGTATTTTTCTAAAAAGGGTATTTTGTGTAAATGAGCAACTGTGAATGGAAAAGAATATATTTATTCCATTTTCTTTTCTTCCCCAATAGACTGATGGCGTTGAACTGATAGTTTTTCTTTGGAGAAGTTTGCACCAACAGGGAACATCTTGTTTCTCCTTGATGTATATTGTGTCAACCCACAGAAATCTTTTTTAAAATAGTTTTATTGATGGGACAAGTTCAAGCTTATGCAGAATACTGAGATGCATTTTGGAAGAATCATACACACATGGAGTATAATTTGCTCCACTTCAGTTCCCGATACTTCTTTTCCTCCCCCTTTCCTTTCCTCTTTTCTGTCCTCTGCTGGTCTTCCCTCTATTTATTGTGGTTTTTTTCAATTGGTGCTCTGTAGATAGAAATTCACTGTGGTACATTCCTATATGTACATATCACATTTTCTTTATTCTTCTTGTGATGGGCCCCTGGGCTGGTTCCGTAACAATTGGCCACTGTGAATTGTGCTGCTCTCAACACTGACGTGCCTATAGTATGCTGTAATATATACTGATTTTGGTACTTTAGGATAAACACCAAAGTATAGGATAGCTGGGTCACATGGTGGTTCCTCCGTTCCTAGCTTTTTGCGCAGTCTCCATACTGTTTTCCAAAGCAGTTCCACCAGTGATGTGTGAGTGTACCTTTCCCCCCACATTCTCGCCAGTGTCTATTATTATGTGTATTCTTGATGACTTCTAGTCTAGCTGGATTGAGATGAGATCTCCATGTAGTTTTGACCTTATGAACTGAGAAAGCTAGAAAGGGTAGTGGATGGACGGGGACTGCTGCAGAGTGCTGATTTCAGATGTTTTAGTTTGCCCGTGGACAGTTTAGGGTAGAACAAAGGCATGTGAAATGCTTCAAAGATTGATATAAAAAAAAAAAAAAATCTTGTACCAACCCAGTCTCCCTAGTAAATCCATCTTAACTAGTTCTTCATTTATAAACCTTCACTAATGATCAGGGGCATAATTTATGCTTGAATTTTTCCCTGTGTCTTGGATTTGTTTCACCAATTCTAGTGCTTATTACCCTTAGGCCCCAATAGACTTGTTACAGATATAAAGGACAGGGCTATGTTTTAATAATCATTGCATCTGCTGCATGGAATCACTGTGTGGATGCAGTTGCCCAAAGTTTGTTGAATTCGATTTGGAGAGGGTAAACTTATTCAATTCATACACCTCAGTCTCATTATTTTAAACTGATTTTCAGTCTATGAGTTTAATCTTCAGAGACCAAATTTTCCACTTAGGCAGCAGGATCATTTCCATAATGTTAACTAGTTTGGTTTGATTCTAACTTATACACCAGGCTATGCTGGAAATCAGGATAATAATTTAGAACTCTGTCCTTGCTATTTATGGAACTTTTTCTTATTTTCTCTAACACTTCTCAAAGTAGAGTTCACTGTGGAGTCCTGACCCATCTAATGAGTCAAGATATTCCTGACAAGCAGGTAACTTTTTCCATTATATCTCTGTATTTAAAAAAAGTATTTTGCCACCCACATAGTGCCAAATATGACATTAATATGATTCATTGTAATCACATGTACAGAAACCAGTTTGGGGAAAGCTAATTGCTAATCTATACAACAGAATTCTTTATTAGTCTCTTATGTCTTATTCAGGCTTTGGGCACATTTCAAGTATTGATTTCAACTTTTAAAAATTTTATGGGAAATAAGTTTTATAACATTTTAGTTGAGCTGTTTATCAATACACATCCAAAGTAATTTGTATTCACGTTGTTTCAGCAATTCCACTCATAAAAATGTACCCTAGTAAAATAATCACGTAGGTGCCAAAAGATTTGGCTATAAAAATCTCACAGAATTGGGATAATTAAAATAGTAAAAATTAGGAGTCATGGTAATATGAAACCACATAAAAGTGGCTTAAGGGAATGCAAGGAAGATATTCTAAATAATATAGAAAGATTTTCATGAGATATGATCAAGGTTCAAACAGTAGATGAATATCTATTTTTAGAAAATAATCCTGTAGCAGAAGGAGAATACCAGTATTATTGCAGCTGTTTGATAGAATAGTAGTGATTTCTGATATCTTATTTTGAGTTCTATTTTCTAACTTTGCACAGAGAGCACAGATTGCTTTGACAGTAGGGAAAATAAAAGCTATTGCTGATAATAAAAGCTATTGCTTTTGCTGTGGCATGGAGAGGAGCCAACCTCTGTCACTCAAGAATAGCAGGAACCCCACACCCAGACCTGCTCCTGTGACCTCCACAGACCTCATCATCATCCCAGGACGCTGCCTGAGTCCTTGGTGAACCCATCACCCTCGGCACCTTGCACGTGGCAGCCATTGCCCCTTCATTCAAGTTGGCACAAGAGACAAGACCTGTTTGCCAACAATATACAAACACACACACAAGTAAAACAAAACAAAGCTCTGTTCCTGGAAATTTAGATTTAAAATTATCTCTTTGCATTCAGATCTTCACACAGTGTTTATCTTTCTCCATTTATTAAAAAAACAAAACAAAACAAAAAAATAAAACACTTTCCTTCACCTGCAGGGAATATTACATCCACAAATGACGTGATAGAAGTCTTTCTTGAAGAAAAAGAAAATAATGCTTTAAGTAAGCTTCATGGTTCTTCTGCATGGGGCTGGGGATGGGGTCCAGGGCCTTGTGCATGCTGGGAAGTGCTCTAGAACTGCACCATGCCCCTGGGTTCTTACAAGATCAGATAAGAGGTGGGAAGACCCATGGGTTGGAACTTCATCTCCATCCAAAAAATGAACAAACAAAATGTTATTAAAAATTGTCTTTTGTGGATGATAACAAAACTTCTGATTCTTTTCTTCTTCTGACTAGTGGTTAGAACAATTCATTTTACAAGAATTCTTATCATCTTCACATTAATGTCCAAGACCTCACACTTGGAAGGAAAGTGTCTAGGGCCCTAATACTAGAGAGGAAAATATGGAATAAACAAACTGAATTTATTGAAAATCTAGATCTACAACCTATTCTGCTGTCAGGTTAATCACCTTTGCTTCTTGAGAAGTCTTTTAAGAGCTGAGGATGTGGCTCAGGAGAAGAGTTCTTGCCCAGCACGCAGAAGGTCCCGGGTTCCACCCCCAGCACCGCAAAATAAATAAATCAATAAAAGGGGCTTTTAGGTTTTAGGTCTTAGGCGCATGCCGTTTCAGCTGGTATGAAACAGATGTGATCTAATGAGACCTACCTGGGTGGAAGATGAAACGACCCTTCATGAGGTATGTGAATTTCAAAATCTAGGTAGATTTCATTCTCTCTTTTCTCACTGGTTCTTAGTAAACAAAAAGACCAGAATTGCTCCTTGGTTCCTGCCCTTTTGTTCTTCGGCTGCATCGTGGGAGTTTTTCCCCCTTGAAGAATTCACATTGCCCTTCCCGCAGGCCAGTCCTGTGCCCTGCCCCCCCCCCCACCCAGCCCCTAGTGACTACAGAAAAATTCCCACTGAGTCACATTTGGAGAATCTGTGTGAAGCTCTTCCCGTTCCACCACACAGAGATGCACTGGCTTCTCCCATTGGATGGGATTTCTGAGAGGTCTCAGCAGCTGCAGGACTGGAAGTCTGTTCCCTTTGTCGGGAGGTGACAAGGGCTTGTGTTCCCAGAGCTTCTCCTTAGTGACCCAGCCTAGTCTCTGCCATGGAGTGGCTGCACACAGCTCAGCACTGTTGCTCCACTTCTCTTCCCAGAGGACCTTCCTCCTCCTCGGCCACCTTCACCTCCTCGACACCTCTGCTGTCTGGGCTCCTGCCTGCTTCCTTTCTGTGTGCGCCTATGCTCCTGGACTGTATGTCACCTGTGTGTCTCACATTCTCACTTCTCAAGGAGAAACATGTCTGCCCCGCCAGTCACCCTCGACCTGCAGGCAGAGCACCCAGGAAGCCGTAGGGCTCTCAGGCTGCTGTCCTGACTGTGATCAGCTGGCTTTGGGACTGTCTTCCATCCTCCTTCCTCCGAGAGGCTCCTCCGCCTCAGGAATGGCTGTGGATTTGGCAGATGCTCGAAGGACTTCTGTGGCATGTTCAGTACAAGACTGACTTCCTAGGTTATTTCGTAAGCTGTCTGGTGACTGGGATTTAGTGTGATTGAAGAAGCCTCATTTGCTTGTTTTATTGTCAGTCAGAAATTACATACAGGAGTTTCAGAAAGCATGGGAGGAAAGAAATGTAACAGATTGGAGAAAGTGTTGGAAATTGTGGTGGGGTTACACTTTGTCTAGTCACATAAACCTACAAAATGAAGGAAATCGAGCTCGGACAAGATCTAGCACTGGTTTCGTTAAAACCATGACATAAAATGTGTCTCTGTATCTGGCTATGCTGGAGAGTAGAATTTCATAGCCCCAAATAGCTGTGGATTTAATAATTTGACTTATTGAAAGCAAACATGATTTCTACCTGGAAATGCTCTATAACCCATAGGTGTGTTACGAGGCTGTATACTTACCTGTAACAGCCTTGAGTTACGCATTTGCCATTAGTGTACTAGATTTACTTAATTTTAGGTTGGTCGTTCTTGAGTTTAGAAGGGTTGATATGATTTCTCTCTCACTTTCTATTCCTGTCTTGCCCCAAACTCCAGCCTGGAGCTGTACCCTGAATATCTAACACTGGGCACCAGCACTGCCCACTGCTCCTCCTGGTGCTGCCCCACCCCACCCTCACCTCCCCTGCAGCAGCTGGGGCTGCCTCTGTCGTCATCAGGTACCATCATGCAAATAACCCTGCCTCTCACTCCCTACTTAGCCCCACGTTTTTTGAAGGCAAGTGCTGTATCTTATTCTTCCTTATGACTCTGCGGCAGCCTGCGCGGGATTTAACTCACGTTGGGATTTCATTAAGACTGTAACAAATCAGGGTGTCAGAACCACACAGAACCATGGCGATCCACAGCCCTTCATCTTTTCTGAAAGAGGAAGCTGATCCACAGGTATTTGGCGAAAGGACGAATAAGCACTACTGTTGTTTTCTATTCAGGTGAAATGCACACAACATGAAATTAACCATACTAAAGTTTACCATTCGATGGTAGTTAGTTCCCCACCTCCATCTCGTTTTGAAACATTTTCATCACCCCCCCAAAAAAAACCTCACAAGGATTAAGCAGTCACGTCCTATTCAATGACCAATCTGTTTTCTGTCCTTGTAGATTTACCTATTCTGAATATTTCATGCAAATGGAATTATATAATGATGTCCTTTTTCTCCCTGGTTTCTACCACTTGGTATAATGTTTTTCAGGTTTAGCATGAATCAGTACTTCATTCCTTTTGGTGGCTGAAGCATTGAAATTTTTAAAAAAATATTTTTATTAGTTGTTTATGGATCAATATTTATTTATTTATATGCGGTGCTGAGAATTAGACCCAGTGCCTCACTCCTGCCAGGCAAGTGCTCTACCACTGAGCCCCCCCAGCCCCTGAAGCATTAACATTTTTGAACACTAACATACAACAGACACTGTTGTGTTTTATATGTGTAATCTGAGGGAGTCCTATTAATAGCCCCAGATGTAGATATTATGATCTCTATTTTACAGAGATTTGAAGAAGTGGATTGTCTAGCCTTTGTTTGTTGAGCAACCAAACCATGCAACCAAGTCTAGGATCCTCATTCCTGAGCTTTAGCACAGAGTTCCTCCAGGGCACCTCTCCTGCAGAGCACCCAAATGACTGTACCCATCCAGCCTCAGCATCTGTATTTGCTGACAGTGGTGATGCAGGGCATTTCAGAGTGGGCCAAACAGACCCTTGCTCCTGGATGTGGAAGCGTACGTGTTAGGTTTCACAACACATTTTACAAGCATTGCAGAGATCTCTTTTGCACAGTGGTGGGGCGTAATTGGAGTCAAAACAAATTGAGGCCCAAAAGCAGTTCTCCTTTATCCCCTGGCGCTCATCAAAGACAGCCTCGCCACACTGTGCGTGGACTGTTGGGGAGGGGGGGCTTTGAATATGCATGAGCACCGCGGAGGCGGCAACTGCAGAGGTGGATTTTAAATAATTAAATCATTAGGCCAATTTATTTCTCTAATTGACTGAGAAGTTATATCAACTAGGAGTTAGTGAAACAATTAAAAATTTAAAAATTTTGAAAAACTTGGTTGAGTTTGGGTATTAAGGATGCACAGAGAGATGGAAAGCAGACAGGGCGCCCTAATTATTCCTTGAGTGTTTAAATATTTACAAATGGCACTTCAATGAAAATGATTTTTATTTTCATAAATGAGTGCTGTCTCTATTTACGCTGGGGTATTGGTTCCAAACACAAGTTTGGAGAGCCCTGTTGGGGTTGGAAAGCCTTGTTCTTAAACTTGGGTCCATGACCCGGCTTCAGGGGTCTATGAACATCTGCAGATTATCTGGAGAATGTTACACATGTGTGCATTTGGGGGGGGATTAAGGCACAGGGTTAAGGCACAGGGTTACCAGATTCTCGTGGTTTGGGATCGACAACTCCACAGCATCTTCTCCAACTCTCTGAGTCATCAAAAAACAGCGTAGCTGTCTGAAGACAAAACTCCCTCTTCCATTTAAGGAGATGCATTTATGGTGTGTGAGGGGCCTTCTGCCATCTCAGAGTAGACCATGACTGACCAGCTGCTTAGCAGGGGCTCAGAGCCCTTCCAGTGACGATAGCCTTAGAAAAGTCACTCTGCACTTTCCAGCAACCCTGTCTTACGAATTAACCAAACTATGCCAGAGATCAGAGACTGCAGCAAGTACTGGGAGGAGCCAGATGAAGGCTAGCACTAGAAGGAGTGTTCTGGAGGTACAGAAAACCACCAGAACCTTGCAACGCCAAGACATTCCATGCACCAGCAGCATCTGCGTCCCCTCGGAGCTTGTTAGAAATGCAGGCTCCCAGTCCCTGCCCCAGGCCTGCAGAATCAGAAACTGCATCTGAACAGCATGACCAATGATCCATGCATTACGGTTTGAGAAGCACCCAGTTCTGAAGGTTGCTCTTTGTTCCCAGCCCAGTCCCTTCTCTTCTGTCTCCCACGTGAAGCCACATCCCTTCTCTGGCGCTGCCCTGATTCTGGCCCCTCAGCATCAGGAGGGACATCTACTGTTGTCATGTCACCTAAGGAAACACCAGTTTCCTGTCCAGCCATGTCACCTGTATTCTGTGCTCTGGGTCCCTTTCTGGAGTATGAACCCCTCTGACTTCATGATCTTGATGGTGCGGTGATAAGAGACGGGCAGGGAACCGTCAGATCAGGTTCTGCAGTCATTGTCTGCATGAGCCACGTGGATATGAGATGTCACTGCCTCCCTCCTGTCCCTCAGTTTCCTCATCTTCATGGGGACTTGCCAAGGACTGAGCAAAGTTACCTAGGGGATGTGCTTTGTGCCTGGCAGGGAGCACAGGTTCCAAAAATGTCCCTGTCATTACAGCTGTCCTCACTTCTCTGCAGGGGCATGTTCCGAGACCCCCAGCCAGGCCCGAAACCTTGGCTACTACGGAACCCTCTGATTCTGGTTCGTCCTATGCATATGCACCTATGGTAAAGTTCCAGTTGTAAACGAGGCACAGTAAGATATTAACAATAGTAATTAATAGTAAAACTAAACAAGTATAAAATGTACTCCCTCCCCTCTCCCTCTCACATTTCCCTTTTATTTCCTTCACCTTTTTCCTTCTCTCCCTCACCCTCTCTGTCTTCTAAGTACCCTCTTGTACTTCTACCTGGTCACAAAAGGAGATACTTTATGACTCCTCTTTAGCGTATCCAAACTACCAGCATCATGACCTTGTGCTGTGTGTGTGTATGGAGGGGGGGGGCTTCAGGAAACTAAGGGTACTTGGCAGTTTGATTCTGTGAAGGGTGGTCTGATAACCAAGATGCCTTGGGTGACCCACAGGCAGGTGGTATACACTGATAATGGACGCAACAATGATCTGTCCTCACTGGTGGGGCCAGATGTCATCATGCCAGGCAGAACAGTGCGCAATTTAAAACTTGTGAATTGATTTTTTCTCGGTTTTGCTACTTAATATTTTCAGACATCATTTGACCCCAGGAAGCTGGAACTATGAACATGAACCCGTGGGTAAAGGGGGGATAGCTGCACAGATTTGCACAATGGCCACAGGTACTCTCTGGAAAGACACTGAGTGGGAACCCAGCGAATCTGTTCTCCTTGTGCCTGATCAGGCTTTGACTAGTTGTGTGTGAATTTGGGGTAGTCTCTCCCCCTTGGTTTCTCAGCCTGTAAAAAAAAAAGAGGCTTTGACCACTGTACTGTCTGTGGTCCTCTCTGATTCTGTCATATTACGTGCTACTTCCCATAGGAAGCCCTCGCCCACCAGATGTTTTACAAATGGCGAGAAAAGCTATCCTCGGTGGGTGGGCTCCATCTAAGGTTTGGAGGGTCTCCCTGGGACTCATTTGTTTTCACAGTTCCACTTCTCTGGACGTGAATCTCCCTCCATTAGTGATTCTGAGTCGCTGTGAGTGCTTAATGCAACTTCAAACCCAAATCTTTGTTCCTCTGTAAAGCGTCCTCCAATGTGTTGGCCTCAAAGTGCAACATACTTCCTGTGAATTAAGCACAGTTGCAGATTCCTCTGCGACAAAATGAAAAGATTAATTTTGAGCTTCAGTACTCGTGTTTATCCATCACGGTGCCAGCTGTCATTGTAATAATCTAGTCTCTGATGCAGACAATTAAAAATCAAGCTCAAGGAGTGTGTTCTAGTTGCTTTGCTTTAAATTATAATTCAGTGTGGAAACAGCCCCCATGCAATAAGGAGGACCATCACGCTTCGTTTGCCGTTTCAGAAATTTATTAATAACCTGTAGCTACTGCTTTTCTCTCCAGAACATTTCAAGGAGTCCCCTAAAAGCTGTAGATACACAAAGGGTGTCTTTGGTAATGCCTGTAATTCTTCTTCCTTTTATTCCTGGGTACCCAGCCTGCCTTTCCCCCCAACCTGGCTATGCAAGATTCCCTTCTCCCTTGACAGCCTCAGACTCTGGAATTTTCATTACCTGCATCTCTCCATCCAAATTTACCTGTTTTGCTCATTCCCTCTGGAGCCAGATCATTGCTATGAAATAGCAACGGTGACAAATTCATCTGTTTAGTGGCTGCCAACGAAGCTACTCTTGTTTTTTTTGTACTTTGGAAATGGAAAAGGGAGAAAATTATCTGCTTCTTCTTTCACAGAGTGTAGGTTGGCAGGTGCATGGGGCAGGGGTGGGGGTAAAGCAGAAACGGACACCCAACTCCTTCACCTGCTTCCAAATTATGTCAGACCTGTGAAATCCTAGTTCACATTGGAAAGAGTGGGCCAAATGCATGTCTCTGGGGAAAGTAGTGAAAGGGATCTGTTTATTGTCTTTCAGGTATTCTTTTTTTCTTTCCCCCTCACTCCCCGGCCAGCAAGTACAAGTACATCAGGGTCTTTCTATAAGAGACTGAAGATTTGGGTGGGGTAAAGTCGATTCCTGTCTCTTCATGTACGTGCACCTTCTAGGGGTCAGGGTAGGTGGTCCCAGGCCTTTGCTCAGCTTCCAAGGGAATGAACCAATATTTCCTGAGACTCATTTTCAAACAGCAGCATCTCTCCAATATGGACAAGATGAAAGGAAGTCAACTCAGCACACCTCCTTATCCAGACAGGGGGACGATATCAGGAAAGGGAACACAGGCATACATCCATATCATTAGATTCTGGAAACTTCCACCAATGCCACCTCAAGTGATTCCATGTCACATTAGAATTGGAAGGGCATAAATGATTCTTAGAGATTCAAGAATGTCAGCGTAAACATAAAGAAACCATCAGCTTATCTCCTGAATATACCTCATGATACCTGATATATTCAGAGAGGCATGAGCCACTCGGTCATGTATGGGAGATCTTTTATCAGAGTCATTCCTTTTGAATTTCAAAGAATGGATGTCATTTCTTGAACATTTTATCCTTCTCTTAATCTGACGCTCTCTCTAAGGTAAACGCAGCCATTCCCTTCAGTCTTCTAGACGTAGGTAATTAAACTCTGTGGGTGTACATCCTGGGTTTCATGACAGGGAGAGATAAAGCCTGATTAGGTTCCCTCCCCAGGGGGAAAATCCTTACTCTGAGACACCGTGTCTTTGTTCTTGAGGGATTTGCATTATATTACATCATAGCTGGGAGACATTTGTCAGCATGTCATTCATTGTCCAGAGAAACCCTAGCTGCAACTCTGAGAGTATCACACGCTTCATCAGAAGTGATAAATCTCATTTTTGTCTATATAAGTTGCAAGAGCCACAGCCTAGAAGACAGACTTTGATTTCTTTTTCTTTTGTGATAAAACAGTCTTGCATGTCCTATTAAGAAGCTAAGTTGGTCCGAAGGTTGCATTGACAAGTATCAAAAGACTTTAGGAGTCCTATTTTATTTCTAAAGAAGACCGAAATATCAGGACAATATTTATATTGGAGCAGGATGTGCAATAGAATTATAGCTTGCCTTAACTGGAGCATCCCCATGGGGTTTAGTCATGCAAAAAGAAAAATACCACTTTGCCAATCCAGAATGATGCTTTTAATTTATAATGCAGAGGGAAAAAAAAGGAAATGGGGCTGTGTATGTGTGTGCATGTACAGGCTCATGTGTGGGGTTCTCTCAAGAAACAGACTTATAGAATGTCTATATAAAATCATAAAAGGAACTTTGTATATATAATTAAAAGAGGGGATTTATTTAGATTGGCTTATACTGTCAGAGGCTGGTAGCTCAACAGTGGCTGTCTGCAGGTGAAGAGACAGAGAATTCAATGGCCACTCAGTCCAAGAAGCTGGAAGCCCCCAAAACAAGAGGGACCAACAACGCAGCCCCAGTCCAGGTTGAAGGAGTGGAAGCCCCTGGAGAGTGAGTTCACGTTGAAGGGCTGACATAGCTGGAGTCTGTGGTCCATGAGTAGTGACAGCAGCAAAATCCTTACCCACTTTAGAAGAATCCAGTTTGCTTGAACTGAGGGGCTTCTTCCTTTTGTTCCATCCAGGGCCCCCAGCTGTTGACAGTGCCACCCACTTTCAAGGTGGGTCTCATCCCCCAGTTCACTGACCTCCATGCTAAGAGTCTGTAAAATCCTCACAGGGACACACCCAGAAGTACGCTTTATTGTTTTCCTGGGCATCCCTCAATCCAATCCAATTGCCAGTCAACACTGACCACCACAGTATGTATGTGTGCACGTGTGTATGTGAGCAGGCTTGGGTGTCTGTTCACACATGTAGTGACAGAATTTTTATGGTGGTTTGCAGGGAAGTAGCACTTGGTTCCTACTGGTATAGTGGTCTAAAGATGGTGATCACACCTAAGTCTTTGTTACCTTTTGGTATTTTTAGTGGGTGGTGGGAGAATGCCCTCTTTTGCAAGGGGGACTCTAACCTAGGAAAGAGTGAAAACAGGAAAAATTATGAAGCAGGTGAAATTTATCATCACACCCTCCATCTCCCATTTCTATTTATCTCTCCCTCTACCTCTTCTGGCCTATCCCAGGAGGTGTTGTTCTGATGATCAAATGAAATTGGCTGTGCAGTCAGAGGCTGGAGAGTCCAACAGTGGCTGTCTAGTTTCCTGGGCACGCTCACATACTTGTATCGCACCCCCCTTTCTCTTCTCTATGTCCTTCTCGCATCTTCTCTTATCTTGACAAAGGGGCCACAGAACAGGGAGATCCATGAGGGACCAGCTTCCACTTGGCAAGAGAAAAAGGAAATCGATTTGAAATTGAAGAGCTAACCATTGACCTTAAACATTTAACTTAAAATTTGAATTCTGCATTTTTTCGTACTTAAAAATATATTCCAGTATTCTTTTTTTGATTAAGGATAGAAACTAAAATGCTAAATTATGAGGTCCCATTTATACAACTCTGAAAAAAGTTTTCATTATCACCACCAAAATCAAACATGAGAAAGAAAGAAAGAAAGAGAGAGAGAGAGAGAGAGAAGGAAGGAAGGAAGGAAGGAAAATATATACAAAAAGAACCCTTCCCTCTCTGCTGTGGCTAGATGGTGAAGATGATAAGAATGCCTGATTTTGTCTCTTTTACCTTTTCAAAATACTCCCAAATATTTTCTTATGGAAAAAGCTAGCATAGAGATCTAAGGTTTTCAGGAAAGAATGTTGGTCTCTGGGTATGTGTGTAAGTTAGGCACTTAGTCTTTCTGAGGTCCACCCTTGTGGTTATGCGGATGGTTGCCTTGGATACTCAAAAAAAAAAAAAAAAAAGAGGGCAAGTGCATGAAGGCCAATCATGGATGAATGAATGTGGCTCAGATCCTAAACCGGGCCAGGAACCCCAGGGCATTTCTTACCTCTAACCCTCCTGAACTCCATGGTGGCCAATCACTTGATATTTTAATGACTATAGAAATGAAGATGATTGCATATTTTGTTTAAAAAAAAAGACTTTTGAATGATAACATCTCCAACAGATATTGAGTTAAGAAGTTCTTTCTCACTGTTTTTTTCAACTTTTAAAACATCTCCAGATAGTATTATCCCCTTGAAGTTACAAAAGTGAAAGAGATGTTAAATAAGTTGCCAGAGGTCACCCAAGCTATGTCAGATTTAAAGCCAGTTCTATGAGCAAATGAGGCTAGGTAGCAGATTTTACTGTAAGCGTTGTTGGCTATTCTGAAAAATTCTTGAAAGGGAACTTTTGGGGAAAAATCATTCTAAGTGCTATGAAGACACCATAATTCAAATACACCCCCCTGGACTAAAGCGAAGTAAGAGAAACTTTAGGAAAGCGACGAGGAGAGTCTGGTATGTGTCCTAGGGATGCTGATAGCACTTGATGGACTGTTACTGTCTGAGAAATATAAGGACAGGCTGCAGAATGGAGGTCTGTGGTTTGGAAGGCACTGGACTTGAGTTGGCTAAAGGTGAAAGTTGTGTGGCTTCCAAAAAAGACAGAAACAGAGAACTGGCCTCAATGGATATTGCCATAGACAGCCATCCAGAGGGACAGTGAGACCCTGTGAGAGAGAATCAGAGACCCTCAGGGGAGCCACAAGGAGCCAGGAGCTGCCCTAGGCAGGGAACTACTAGGGGAGATACTGTGTGAGGGGCATTCTAGGACAGCTAAGTGGCAGAGGCCTCCTGACTATCCACCAAGCCCTTCAGGGTAGAGAGTTGACTCTAAACATCTGCTACCACCAGTGGACACCAAGACAAGCTCACTGCAGTTGTAAGCCACGGAGACATTGCTTGTTCCTGATCACTGCTCCTTCCCTGCTGTCCCAAGCCCTGAAGGAGCAAGGGCATCTGGTGAGTGGATGGCGGGAGGTGGAGGGCAGGTTCAAGTCAGGAAAGAACATAAGAGGGCCGGCTCCCTTTCCAGGGTAGGCTTCTGACCTGCAGCAGCCCTAGCCCACGCGTCTACCTTCAGGTAACATTGAACATGTGAATAAACCAAACCAGAAATAGCAGATATTGAATTGAGACTCTTTCAAGATCTAAAGTAAGAAAAAGATTTTGTTTCATCATTTCTGAGAAGGCAGATGAGCATAAAATCAAATCACAGAGTTTGCAAGAGAATAAAAGGGAGCAAATAAATGCCTTTTTCTTCAAGTTAACAGTAGCATCTGGCCTAGGGATAGGAGTGGCTGAGCAGTGACAATAAGCCAGGGTGATTTGTTAATAGATTTACTGACCCGGATGGTGGTAATGGGCATCTTGGCATCAGATCTGAGAAAGATTGTATAACAAGGTAAAATTGCTAAACCTGACCAACTGCAGACATCACTCAGCCCTAGAGACTCGGCTCCCATCTGTCCCTGACCTAACCTGGGGCAGTTGACTTGCATTCTCTGTGCTTGGATTTCTGCATCTGCAAAATGGGAAGAACGATATCACTTTTTCATAAGATTTTGGGAGGGAAGTCAATAACTTGATATATTTGAAGTGCTTAGAAGAATGAAAGACACAGGGGAAACACTTAATTTGATATTTTAAATGAACTTTATTAAAATCAACACAGTGAATCCAAGCAGTTAATTTGAAAGCAGTCACTCATTAAATGAGAGTGATTCTAAAAACAATAACATATAACAAATGTTCCAAAAATCAGCAAGAGGAAAAAAATAAAGTGCTATCTATTCTTCCTTCATTATTAAGCAAGCCTGCCTCAGGACCTGGGGACCTGTCTGGTTGGCTTCATATCAACTGGGGATCCACATGGAATGTGGAACTTCTGGAGGTGAATGACCCACCTGCACATTCTGAATTGAATGGCACAGGTGGATTTGTACACAGTCCTCTTGTCAGCATGAGCCTCAGGTTCATTCTCTGTTTGCTTCTGTCTGTGGTTTGGTCTGTTTCCATAACAGGGCAGAAGTCATTTCCTGCCATTGTAGAAGCGTCTACTTAGCGTTCCTTCCTCACATCCACTTCCCCCTTATTTTGCAAACAAATATAAGCTCAAATTCATCAAATATAAGCTCCTAGGGATCATTTGCTGCCTCGCTGGGATGTGACTGCACATCGATTTGATGTACTTCTGAGTTTCCTTTTTCATGATTTTCCTTTTAATAAAAGGAAAGTGGTATTGCTTGTCTGGTGCCCCTGGTGAGATTATGTATCTGCATACTATCAAGTAAGAGTTCAGCCTTGTGAATACTTTTCATTCTTATTCCACCTCTCTGGAAGAAGATGACTTAAGGATGGAAAGTTTGAAAGAGCTGGTGAGGGACGGCTGGAGCCTGGACAGGAAAGGCCAAGCCTTGTCCAATCCTAGCTGTGTTGTCCTGGAGCGCTCAATCTCTTCTCAACCGTGGGAGAATGGAACGGAGGTGGACTTGGGTCCTGAAGGTTCAGAAGACTAACATGAGTGTGCATGGCTGGCAGTGTGTGTTTTGGTCTAACACTCGTGTGACAGCTAAAAGCAAGGGTTCTGCAACCAGGGTCCCTGGGCTTAAATCTAGCTCCATCTCCCTTACCACCATGGTGACCTTGGGCAGGTGACATGGGCTTCTACATCTTTGGAAGGGACATTAAGTAATTAATATTTAAACTGTCTAGAAGAGTGAGTGGCATAGGTGGCCATAATGTGGCTGGTAACACAGGTGGCAATTCATAAATCTTAACCATTATTATTTATTCTGTTTCTCTGCTCTTATTTTTTAACGAAAGGATAACTTCTTATTTAATGTTGTTTCTCCATATTATTTAAAGCACATTACAAATGGAACAAAGTAAATTGATTACAATATCTAAGTTAGTGTATTAATATAACCTATTTGTGTTTTTAAGAATTTTGAAAAGTCACATGCTGGAAGCCATAAATCCCATCATTCTTGTTTTTTCAAGTGGATGCACAAGTGACATCAGAGAAGCAGTTAAATTTCAAAGGCCTATTTTTTTCCCTTCCTCTTCCTCAGTCACTTCCCACAATCTCATTCTCCTTTGCGACTTCTTCTAGAATCTTCTTCCATCTCCCTTTTTGCTCCTTCCTTCATTATATATATTATTTATAGTTAATATCTATTACTTATATATTATATATATATTATAATAATATATGTTATTATTAATAATAATATATATTATTTCAATCATGAAATTAAATTCTCCCAAACTCACCTTTATTCTTTTTTTATTAGTTGTTCAAAACATTACATAGCTCTTGACATATCATATTTCATACATTTGATTCAAGTGGGTTATGAACTTGATAACCTCTCTATTCACAAGAGGTAAGCAATAAAAATAAGGTATGAGAAGAAAAGAGGAGAAGAGAAAAAAACAGGAAAGAAAAGGTTGATTTCAGGAGACTTCATAACTTCATTTTTTTTTGTAAATTCAAGTTTTCGAGTTTTGTTTAAATTTTAATTAATAATTCTAGTCAGTTGGGAGTGTTTCTCAGAATCAATGTGTGCATTCCCGTAGTTTTACAAGCCTCTGTAGTGTTGAGAGGGAAAGTCATTTCCCCCCATGGCTAACTCCAAAATTCCAAGCATTTCACCAGTGGATGGAGTGGATGGAGTATACGTTTATTACAATATTTCTATTTATATATTTACCATTTTCTCAAAAATAATTGAGTACCATACAAGGATATATACTTTCTAACAAGATAACATGATTTCAAAGTTGTGCTCCACCCCACCCCGCCGACACACACACACAAAGAGAAATAAGAATGAATTTAAAATTATAGGCAAAGTGGAACCGGGGGCTAAACATGTATGTCATGTTCAAAACAATTTAACATGTATATCATAATCCAAACTTCTTTAAGAACATCCCTTCACTAGAAAAAGGAAAAACTTGAAAAAACTTGGTCACAATTCCCAATATTTTCTTTTATGTTAGGGACTGATGGCTTTTACCTATGATGTAGACTCCTCTGGGGGGACCCAATTATAGCCAGTTGGCAGTTTGTTTTTTTGTCTTTCTGCCACTAGAGAGAAAGTATTTGAGAATTCAAATGACTGTGACATAATTATAGAATATACTTGAGTCCTCTCTGATATAAGTCCTCCTTATTTCCTATGAGCATAATCTATAAACCTCATCACTTTAATGTTAATAATAAGAATCACTCACGATGCATCTTAAATTTACCTAGAATTTCTAGGCCTGCACAATTGACATCATCCATGGATCGAGCGTAAAGGGAAATAATAACTCAGGACAAGGACAATTAATCTTGCTATGAAGAGCAAGTGGGGATTTCTCTTGGGAGTCCTCTGAGCACAGATCATGCAATGAATGCTTTCTCTGGGACACCCTGACAGTACTGGGGCGTTCCACTGGACCAATTATTTTAACAGCCTTAAAAATGGCTGTTGATAGCATCCTAACAGCCACTAACTGTGGGCAGTGGGTCACGTGATTTTCTCATTCCTCGTCTTTCTTATTTCTGTGCATGAAGCCCATTGTCATTGCACTAATGATTATTTAGGCAGACAGTCCATACTGAAATATGTTATTGGCTAAAATCACCGGAGTTTTCTGGAAAGAACTTTTCCTGTCTTCTGCTTAATCACTTTAGATATATTTAAATTCACTGCATAATTATGAAAGCAAGCACACTCAGTTGAATCTATGCAAGCAAGGTATCTTGGATATTTTAGCGTCACAAACTGATAAAATTGCAAAAGCTAAAGACCCCTTCCCCAGAACAGTGCACAAAGATTTATAACGTTAGTTTTTTGTTGTTGTTGTTTTGAATAGTTTTTTGTTTGTTTGTATGGTACTAGTGATTGAACCCAGGGATGCTTTACCACTGACTTACATCCTCAATCCATTTTATTTTTTATTTTGAGAGACAGGGTCTCCCTAAGTTGCTCAGACTGGCCTGGAACTTGCGATCTTCCTGCCTCAGCATCCCTAGCTGCTGGGATTGCAGGTGTGCACCACCATGCCCATCATACCATGAGATTTTATTTATCATTTCAGAAATGTTACAGACCTTCTAGAAACTATGCAAAGTCCATTTGTTCCAACTTAAATAGGGTGTCTTAAGAGAGATACTTCTATATGAAAATCTGTTTATGGACAATCTAGCTCTAGTACTTAATTTGAAATGCCTACAACATCAGTGTCAATAGACAGTGTAAAGGGAAGATTTTTTTTATTCATTTAAAAACAACATTAAATCCCCACAAAGATGCAGACTCAATTTGCTAGGATTGGCAGAAACTTGTGTTTATGACTGAGATATTCTTAGAGCTGACAGAATTTAATATTTTCATGGAAGTGAAAGCCAGCTTTAAATTGTCCACCCTTCCTGAGAAGACTGGCATTTGGCTAGCACATGATGATATAAAGAAAGCTGAGGTGGATTCTAATGCAACTGTCTGCCAACTATATCCCATGATAGCATGAAGAGCACAAGAGCTTTATCTTCTGTCTTGTGAGAGGGGATGGGTTTGCGATGCATAGAATATTGGGATCTATTATGACCTGGTAGTTGGGCCTTTTTGATTTTTATGACTCACTTTGATTTCCAGCAAGTGTTTAATGTCCCTCTTTTCTGGTAGAAAACTTAATTTGGAATGTGATTGTCAGGTTAATCAGAGCTAGAATTATCTCTACAAAGAAGTAGCTGTGGGCTTTGATTACCTACCTAAACCTCACCCAATCCACGTGGGCTGAGTGGGAAGGTAATGGCATTGTCGTTCTCTGATTTTGCTGCATGTGATGCCCGTGAGTCAAAAGGATTTATTTATAGAAGATCATGAAATTCTCAGCTTAAAGTGGAACATTGTGCTTCTCTATTCTCCACCTAATTAGGAATTGTCACGGACTTTTGCAGTTACCTACTTAAATAGTATTGGTTCTTAGGCAGTACATTTTCTATAGCATATTTATATGTGCTTGGTGTAAAAACATTACACGTGAAAACCTAGAAATAATTTGGATGCTATAAAATGATGTAAGATTATGGAGACATGTTGTTGTTTATATAAGAAAATAACTGTGACAAGCAGATAATTGAGTACATGCTGCGCTAGAGTTTCTATGCATTTTTAATCCTTTTATATGTAATGATTGGCATCTCAGTATTACTTTAAGTCTGCCAGTAGAGAGAAAGTATTTGAGAATTCAAATGACTGTGACATAATTATAGAATATACCTTACCTTTCTTTAAAAGGGTAACAGTCTTGCAAAAGGAAAAGAAGAGACATGAGAATTCAGCTGCAGTTGTGGCTGAACTGGGTAGGATTATGAATGATTTCTATTTCCCTCTGTTTCTTTATCTCTATTTTCCAATTTTCCTGTAATGAAAATGTATTGCTTTTGTAGTGAGCAAAAGAATCAACAAAAGAACGTTCATTTTGGGGGAAAAAATAGTAATGCTCTGTTGTAAAGGATGCAAGCTCTTTGAAAAAGCAATTTGGGATGGAGGCGTGACGTGCCTCAGAGCCCCTGACCTGGGGGAGTCGCTATAGACTCCAGGCAAGGCCTGATTTGAGGGCCACATGAGGGGGACTGCTCAAAAGGAAAAAAAAAGTGGAAAATAAGAGTTTCGAAGCTAAAGAAAACACTGCTTTCGGTAACAGAAAGAGCTTTTTCACATAACTATGCCTCCGTCTAATGTAGCCTTAAGGGATCATCAGAGGTTTAGTAGAAGAGAGGATGGGGAGCAAATTATTGCCTTCAGTATAAGACTAAGGAGTTTCGTGCTTGATTTGGGAAGTGATGGGAATTCCTTTGAAATGCCTTTGAGTAGGTGGGTGATGAGATTAGTGCTATGCTTCGAAAAATTAATCTGCAGTCCTGTGTAAATGGCTTGGTGATGGAATCATAGTAGAATGAGCTTAAGGGATGAGTTTAAATGAGTCAAGATGTTAGTGCACTTGCTTAGCATGCGTGAGGCCACAGGTTCAATCCCCAGTACCAGGGAGTGGGGTGGGAAAAAGCCCAGATGAGAATTTGAATCAGGCTCCCAGTTCTAGAAAGAGATACACACAAGATTAAGAAAGAAAAGTAAAGGTGTCTATTCTTCATGTTCTCTGAGACACCCCATTTATTTAATGCACAACTGTCTGAAGTCGCAAAATTGAAATGATCTAAAAACTGTAATCAAGTTTGACATGCTGCTGACCCTATTTCCAGAATCTTCTCTATTCTCTTAGTCAATTGCTTTTGAGATTCAAGGGCCTTAGAAAAAGATAATCTGAGAATGCATTGATGTAAATCCCTGCATTTTAGAATCAACATCTTTCAAGCTCACATTGATCACGTCGTCAATATTAAACATGTTCATCACAATGATGAATACAGGGAGATGGAGAGAGAAAGAGGAGGTGTAGAGGGAAAGAGAAAGGGGAGGACACTGAAGAATGTGGACGTGTAGACCATCAGTTTATCATCATCTAGGCGCAGAATATGCCAATTGAAGGCTCATTCTTCTGAGTTATAAGTAAATGCTTTTAAAAGTCAAATTATGCAAACCTAAACACATAAAGTAAATAAAGAATTCTCATTCTATTTAAGTTTCTTCCAGAAAGAGAAAATAAAGAAAATTGAAATGTTTCCCCGTGTTTTCTTATTAAAAACTCCATTGCCTTGCACACATCAGAGGCTCAATAGATATACACCACTGTATAGATATAAAAATGAGCAAGTAAATGAATAGATGATGAGTTAGACTGCATTTTTAAGGCTCTGGGAATGCTTGAGGACAGTCTTTGTAGCTTAGAGACATGAGGATTGTCACAAAGTAGAAAGCACCATGCGACCCAAATGAGGAAAATCATCCAGAAAAGAACCCTTCACTCAGGGCCTCAGGCATGTATTTATTGTAGTTTGAACTTCATTGGCCTAAAAGTAGGGGATGGACCCTTAAAACAGAAAGAAATTCCATCCACAACTTCATAACGAAGTCGCTGACATGTAGGCCTTCCTGGGACACGGAGATGTACAGCCTGGATCCGCAGGCTGCTCCCTTGTTCAAATGGGTGCTGCAGGATTGCACACTCCCGGGGTGGCTTACTATGAAGAATTTTGTAATTCCTACGAGACTTTGGCAGTCTGAGAGTGGTCTGTGTTCTGTCACGTTCTCCGACAGACATACCAAGAATGGCAACTAGGATGTGATTTAGAACTGTTGGTGGTCTCCAGTTCACCCAATCAGCATGCTATTTATTCCTCTTGGCTAATAGGAGAAATAAGACAAGGTCAAGGCCAAAGATTGGAAAATATGCTTCTCATGAACATGGTGAGGGCTTTTCGGGGCACACAAAAACAAGTTCTTACATAATTGCTATGTCTTTTAATCTTTTAATTTGAGGGAAGAAAGGAAAAGATCTTAGGCCATCTCATCTGAAAACCCTTCTGATTTAAAGAGAAAACAAAAACCAACAGTTTACAAGGAGGAAATATTGAGACCGTTGATGAGGAAGCAGATGAGGGTCATGTCCATTTCTGTGAGAACCGTGGTGAAACTAGGGGTACTCTGCCATATGTCCTGATGAAAACAGCCTAAAATGCAAATTTGGTGAAACATTTGCTATGCACTAGAAGTTTGAAATGCAATTCATACCACATAACCTTTAACTAGTTTGGATGATTTTAAATTTGGTTTTAAAATTGAAGGTCTCCTTTCCAGGCCAGTACATTGGTCACACTCTAGCATGAAGAGGAAGAAAGCTAGTCATTGTCCAGTCATCGATATAGAAATGTAAACACTGAAAAAAATCCCTCTTGGCTGTGGCATGCCTCAAATAGTCACACACTCCATCTCTCCACAACAGGAAGCACTCTGGGCTCTTTCAATCTGGCTTTGGTAATTGGGATGCAAATAAACTCTTTAGGGACTCAAGAACTTCTCACATGAAGGCTAATGAACTCTCAAAGCAGGCAAAATTGAAATACTTTTATTAAATTTAATGTAATGCGAAGAGTTCATTTACCCTATTGCTTATTTCAGCATTCTCTGCCTGAAGAAATAATTTAGTTTCATGTCTCTAAACTGTTATTTAGAAGAGAAAAATTCCTCCATCTTTCATTCCTCTTGTGTTGCGAGGCATGCCAAAATCACAGTGCAGGAGCCGGGGATGTGGAAAGACATTCTAAATGCTCAAATGCCTGCCCTCTCTGAGCTAGGACATTTAGCTTCTTTTCCATCACGTTCAGTCGGTGTCTTAGAACGTTCAAGGTACAGTCAGCCCACCCCCTATGGATTGGTTCAGCATCGGTGGTCAGCCAGCCGCAGATGGGAAATGTAGGGGAAAATAATTGCTCCATACTGAACATGCCCAGATTTTTTTCTTGTCATTATTCCCTACAATACAATACAGCAGCTATTTATATCACATTGATATTGAATAAGATTTTATAAATAAGCTAGAGATGTCTGAAAGTATACAGGGGGATTTGTGTAGGTTCTATGCAAATATTGCTCTGTTTTATATAAGGGGCTTGAGTGTCTGTGGATTTTGATATCTGTAGAGGACCCTGGAACTCATCCTCCTATACTGCTATGAAAGAAGCCTTTCTAGGGTTTTCCTCAAGTAGCCTGCAGCTTTAGACCACCAACCACAGTGTGATTGGAAAGGCAAATTCCGAATTAGCATTGGGCCTGAACCTAGGGAGGAGACCGAGGCCAGGGAACTTGATCTAGGTTCTGGAGCCAGTGAACTGTGTGTCCTTGGGGAAGTCACTTCACCTATAGGGCTCACTGTCTTGTCCACCATTAAACTGACCTCTGAGGCCCCCAGTGCCCCTAAAGTGCTATGATGTGAAGTGGCCATCTACATACTATTCAATTTTGGCTTCCTATTGGTGCTAAAGCTGTCCCCAGCTGTTGTCTCTGTGACACACTATATAATCACTGTTCTACAATGTTCTGAGGCTTAAATAACATGACTGGAGTGTGTCTTCTCTTCATCTTCACCACTACTCCAGGGGAGTACACCATCTCTCTCATCTGAGTTATTGGGTGATCTCCTGCCTCCATTTTTGAGCATGTATACATACATACATACATACACACACACACACACACACACACACAATCTTTTCTCCATGTACCAGCTAGAGTGAACACGCACTAGTGGTCTCCCCCTTACTTGGAATACACCCACCCCCAGCCTGCCTGGGACATCCTGCAGGGCATGGGCCCCGCCTCCTCTCATCCTCGTCCAGCCCTTGCTCCCAAGCCTGGTCCCTCCCAGTGTCTCCTCTGCCCCTCACACCCACACCTTGGGGGCTCACTCCCACTTAGAGCTTTTGTGCTAACAGCTGCCTCCATCTGAAATGGTCTTCCCCCATCATCACATGGTAGGGTCCTCCCTACCACTTGAAGGATCTCAGTTTGGGGGCTGCCCCCTTAGAGAGACCTTCCTGGACCCCATCTTTACAGTAGGCCTGGTCACCCTCTGTTCTGATCCTTCTGATTTAGTTGCATGATAGCACTTAGCATTATCAGGAATCATGTTATTTTCATACTCATTCACCGCATTTCTCCTTCCTCCTCTGCCCCCAAATGCTTGAGGAGACTTTACTTAGTCTTTCCATTGACGTATGGCTAGAACGGTACCTAGCAAACAGTGGGTGATCAACAACTATCTTTCAAAAGACTCTAGAAGAAAACAAACGTATGTTATCTTTGACTGGAATCATCTAGTTTCATCAACTCTGGGGCCCCAATGGCCCACAGATAGTGGTAGAAATGTCTTAGCCTTGCTCTCTGGGAGGTTAGGCCTGCGAAGCCTGGTGCTATACTGGTTGAGACTCAAGCACATGGTGGAGTTAACTGGGTTTCAGTCAATGAGGTCAACTAAAATAGAGGGTGCAAGGGATGTTTATGTGACTTGTATCTTTAACTTATATGGTTGTACTATATGCAGAGTACAGACAAAATGCGTACAGATCTAGGTACAGTCAGGTGCAACACCTGTCCAGTGGGTGGAAACAAAACATTAGTAACACAGGTGAAACATAATACCAAAAGAGTTTGCCACGATTTACAGGTGGGGCAATCATAGCCGTCAGGTAATGAGATTATAAAAACAAGTCGGAATGGCTACTCCCACATGAATGTCTCTCTTATGGTGGTCTTCTGCTGCAATCCATGCTTTCTACTTGAGTAGTCATACAGAATGATTCAAGCTCCTGAGAGTGACTTGCTTTTGATAAGGTGCTAGAACAACTAGGAACATGCTAGAACATCCTAGAACCAAATGGCTATCGGCAGTGGAAGGAAGCACCTGCACCTCTCCACATACCCTCTTCCTAAAGATGTACGCCCAGTCCCCAGAACAGTGCAATTGGGCTGCTTTTCTCTCACAATTGGTTAGCCACGAGGGGAATTCAGAAGGAGGGGTGATGAGCAGAGGATGGAAGGCTTGGCAGGAAGTGAAAGGAGGCCCTGGTAGGAGGCAGAGAGCTGGCAGACAGGGCTCAGGAGTGGGCAGGTCTCTCCAGAGAGAACCTGGGGACAGAGGAGAACTGGGCACCTGAGAAAGAGGAGGAAGCCCAGAGCAAAACAGTGCCTGCTAGAAGAGGGGGCCTCTAACAGGTAAATTCCAGAGACCCCTCGTCCTTTCCAGCCCTCAGAGGACAATGAGATGTTTCTGGGCAATCTGCGTCCGAGCATAAGGCTCTGGGGGCACGCATGTAGGACGGAGCCAACTTGGACTGCTCTGTCCAGCCCTTCGCCTGAGCGATGGGTGGCCATTGGGTGTGCCAGGCCTGAAGACCTGCTCTTGAAGAGAAAGGCCAGATCCAGGGAACACTTTCAAACATTTTTGGCTTGAAATTCACTTACTTGTTTTTAACAAACCCTACATGATGATTCCCAAATTTCAGAAGTACTAAGAGGCTGTATATTAGAGAAAAAAACGTCCTTCCCACCAAAGATATTTCTTCTACCCCTTCTGAGAGATAGTTTGAAGAAGCCAGTGTAGACTGAGGATAGATTGAATATTATGTTTTGTACATTGGCTTCTTCATTACCATAGTTTCGTTGTATCCTGACAAATGCATAAGATAGACAAGACTGAGATTATTGTTTATATTATATATATTCTCAATTACTATTGAGAAAACAGGCTCAGAAAACTTAAGTAACATAACCAAGATTTAGTGGCACTCTCATGGAAATATCTAGATTAAGACTCAGGTCTTTTGGAACACAAAGGAAAGAAAATAGTTAAAGATAACGGCAAATGAAGTTTCTCATATACTAATTTCATCCATGGCTTTTTGAATAGCTGCTGAGCAGAAAGTTTTAGATTCCTTTTGAAGCAAAAGAAGAGAAAAGCCTCAGTGTGTCTATATTGTTTCTTTATAAAATCCAATGAAACATAATGGTCTTTTATTGAGTGCCACAATAGCAACGCTAATAATGGTCCTGGTGCTTATGAATTAAGTACAGGGGCCTTTGTTTCAGCGTGAATTACTTTCTGAAGCCTTATCAAGAAGCCATCAGACTCACCTGACTTCTGCAGGGATCCGAGAGTACCCCCACAGAGACACAAAGCGTGAAGAGTAAGCCTGGCTCTCGGGTTTAACTGCCATCTTTCTCTTTCACCTGCCAACTTGGATTTATTTTTCAGCTTCTGTTTCAGGATAAATGAAGGAACGAGGTATTCTATTTTTCGTTGGTCAAGCAATTTATCTGGATTCATCTGGTCACACAGTTTAGTGAATCTAAAAAAAGAAAAAATAAAAATACAAAACTTGGTTTGAGTATTGGTTATCAGGATGGCCCCTTTTCGCAGCTCCTTTATTGGAAGCTAAGAGCATCTGTATGGAGTGGAGGATTCTTGGCTGAATATAGGCATGGGAATTCTCTAGCAGTATCCGAGGAAAGCTGGAAGGTGTAAAGGCATCCTCAAGTACTGGTTGGACTGTCCTCTTCGCAAATTTTCCAGAACAAATCCAGTAAAGAATTCCATAAAGAGATCACAAATCCCAGAGAGAGACTCATTCAACTTTGGAGTCCATTTCTAGCAACGATCATTGAAATAGCTATGTAATATTGCTAGAGATGTAAATTATATAGTTTTAAAATCACTGTCTTTTCATTACAAAAAAAAAGGAAGACTTGTTCTCAGAAAGCAAAAGCACTTCCTCAGTAATTTTCATTTATAATTTAGAATTTTAAAAATTATTTCAAATATTAACTGCATTAACAAGTCTTTCTCCAGGGAGTGAAGAATTTCTTAAAGGCATTATCTCATCAGTTCTATTAGTTCTTCTGATGTAATGAAAAAAATGGAACAGATATTTAGCATCTTTTCCATACTCCTTATGAAAAGTAAAAGATAAGCAAAGACACCATTTATCCAACTTAACACAGCTTACCAAAGCAAGCGATTAAACCAAACAGGAAAATCTCTCTCTATGAATCACAGCCCTACCTTAAAGTAGCTATATGGTGCCAGATAAGTTACTTGGTATCCATGAGCATCACCTTTCTCTCTTTAGATGTGGATAAAACCGTCTTCACAGAATCATCAGGAGCGTTGTAGAGATATAGAGGGGAAAGTAAGAAGCCAGTGACTTCCAGCAACAATGTAGTATTAGTCATCTAGCACTGCCTGATGAGATGGCCTCCAACCTAGTGGCTCAGAACAACACACATCCATCATCTCACAGCTGCTGTGTCAGGGTCCCAAGGTATGGCTTATCTGATCCTCTACTTCAGGGTCACATGAAGCTGCAGTGGTGTTGGCTAAGGTCACATCCTCATCTGAAGGATCAACTGGGGAAGGGTCCACCTCCAAGCCCATGTGATGGTTGGAAGAATTAATTCCCTGTAGACATGGAATTGAGGGTCTTGGTTTCTTACTGTCTATCAGCTGAAGGACACTCAGGTCCCAGAGATTGTCTTCAAGCCCTTGCCATGAGGACCACCCCAATACGGCCACTTGCTGCATAAGTGAGAGATATTAGCCTCCAAAGTGACACCTCCCTGGCTCTATTCTACTGAGGGAAATCCAGTTACAGGGCCTTCCCACCCCTAAAAAGAAGGATTCATCTGGGGTGTGAAAACAAGGAGGCGGGGATCATGGGGGTCACCCCCTGAAGTATCCACCTGGTTCCTCCTCTTCTGCCCTACCACCCTTCCCTTCTTTGACTCCCAGGTCAGAGGATGATAACCCTGCTGTCCGTCAAATCTTCTTCATTCAGTTACTGTCAGTACTTTAGAATCCCATAGAGATAAAGTAGAAAAAGACAACTCACAATGGGAAATATCAAAACTTGGGACTTATAACAAGTTCATTTGGCATCAGTAAAGTGAACCGTTAAGTGGAATTTCATAAAACAGAAAGCTTTGTTCTCTCCTGTTTGTGGGTGCTTTGGAGGCCAGTTTGTTGGGGCTCATTGAGGAAATGATTGTGAATCTGAATCAGGGAGGACCCAGCACTCCTGAAGCAGGCACCACAGAATAATTTTACTGAATAGCCTTCAAATGGCTGTGGATTTTATTTTCCTGAGTGTAGTTAAATGGCCCCAAGCCCCAACATGAGGCAGAATAGTATCAGTGCAGGGATTAGTCACCCTGGGCAGCTTAGACATTTGACATGTCCCTGGAGTTTTAGTAATTATAAGGCTGCTGCTGTTGTTGCTGATGACGATGATGATGATGATGACTCCTATTTACTATGTGCTTATTACATGACAGTTATCCTCGGTGGCTCATGTGTCCACTCAGTACAACCCTGTGAGGAAGGACGCTTTTTATTTGAATTTCACAAATGCAGAAACTGAGGCCGAGAGAGATTCAGGTCACATGGCTGGCAAGTGGCAGGGCTGGATTCTAACCACAGAGGGGTTCAACTTGACAACTTGCTACGAGGAACTGGGAACTCTGAGGCACAGTGTTGTAGGGCTGACTGTTGAAGATGGGTGTGTTGTACCTGTGGCCAGGGGATGGTGTCAGCCTCTCCCACACTCACTCCCCGCCCTGGGCTGTTGTGTGTGCCAGGCAAGAGCAAGCTGTTGTCCCTGCCCTCCAAGCCAGTCAGCGGGGAGTGCGCAGAGGGTTATTCAGACCCTCCAACCCACACCACGTCGTTCCTGGGGTTCATTAAAAGTCATGCTGTACAATGTAGAAGGCAGAGCCTCCAGGCCACTTGAAGGTCAACTGCCCCTTCTCAGTACTTCACAGTCCCTGGGGACTGGCTCCTCCCACCCGATCCCACTGACCCATTGCAAGGGGACCAGGACTATCTTTGTTCTCTCAGACCTCAGCCTCTCCACTGGAGCCCACAGTTGGATGTAGAAGTAGAAAACGCATCACAAACAGATTAGAATATGCACACCAAACAGTGCGGCCACCCTCAGCCAGGACACACATCTCCTGAGGCTAAAGAAGCAAGATCAACCATCTGTGCACGCTGCTGCTGGGTAGCATCTCTGGTGCTTCATCCTGATCAGATGTGGTGCGGGCGGGCAGGCTGTGCAGAAGGAGTAACAGGGAGGCAAAAGGTAGGTGGAACACAGCTAGAGGCAAGAATAAACCACCACTGCTTCCCGCAGTCAGCCTTCCAACCATCGAGTACACGCCCATGGCTTCAACCCAATGTGTCAAAAATACTTGAAAACCCAAAATTTGCATCTGTTCTTAGCATGTTCAGAATATCTAACTATCTCCGACAACATAACCACTATTAATAGAGCATTTGAGTTGTATTATGAGGTACTGTAAGTCATGCAAACACTGTGCCACTTTACAGAAAGGACTTGAGCATCATCCATTTTCGTATCTGCAGGAGGCCCTGGAACCAGTCCCCCATGGATATCAAAGGACCTCTTTTATGTAGAGATGACCCCCAGTCCCATGGGGGTGGATAGATATTGATGAGTGGGTATGTGGGAGACTTCAAAAGACCCAGTTAGGTATCACCAACTTCAAATCTTATTTGCAAAACTATTATTTATTTCTGTGTTGTTCTTTGTTGATGCTAATTCTACCAAGAATTCCCGATAAAGATCTTTCTAGAAATTAATGTAAAAAAGGCAGAACAATTGACTTTAGTGGAGTCAATATTGTGATGTGGCTACACTGTATTCCTTTAAAACACTGGCCACCCATTCCGTTAACTTGCCTCATCACACTTATAAGCCACACCGAACAGAGAAAAAGGACTTGTGCGTGAGAAAGGGGCTAGTGGGGCCTCTGTCCAAGGATTGCCATGTAGAAACAGATTCCAGTCAGGAAAGTATGCAAGGAGACTCTGTTAGTCAGCTTTCTGCCACTGTAATGAAATACCTGAAATAAATAACTTGTAGAAAGAAAAGTTTTATTTGGGCTCATGGTTTAAGAGATTCCAGTCCATGATCAGGTGGACCCATGGCTTTTAGGCCTCTGATGGGGGTGCCAGCAGCAACAGTGGGGAGCACTTGGCAGAGCAGCCTGTTCTTCTCATGGCCAGGAAGCAAGAGGGAATACAGAGGGGCTGGGGTCCCCAAAACCCCTTCAAGGGCTAGCATGCAGCGATCTACAGACCTCCCACAAGGTTCTACCTTCTGAAGGTTCTACCTTCCACCACCTCCCAGTAGCACCACCCTGGGGACCAAGTCTCCAACCATGACATTTTGGGGAATATGCAAGACCCTAACTATAGCAGAGAATTCTTCCCCACTGCCTGCCAACCAGATGTGCTTCCCCATCTGCATAGAGAAGCAGCAGTGCCTCCCAGAACTGGAAATTTCTGGAGCTACTTGATGAAGCAGCTCTCAATGCAGTCTGAGCTACGAACAGGCAATTTAGAATTAAGACTCTCTATAAACACACTTGAGCAATTTCTCACCCTTTCTACCAAAAAAAAAAAAAAATACATAGGTGTCTTTCTCCACCCCACAGATTTGTAGCTTGTCAAAAGTAATGACCATTCCCTCTCTCCTTTTAAAAGAAAAATCCAATGGGTGTTATCACCACTTTAAAGAAGTCTCCTATGCATGAGAGAAGCATTTAAAAACTGCTTGTTGCAATGAGCTGATAAGAAATAAGACTTCAGAGTCAGCAGCTGAGTTGACTTTGTGGAAGGCACGGCCACCCTCAGCCATGCTCAGACAAGACCTTGTACAGGTGACTGGGTGGGAACATGGAACTCATGAAAGTGACACTCTATAGGAGAGGATGCCCTAGGTACATTTGAGGTTGTTATAGTGAAAAATATAAAATCCAACTTTGGTTCTTTGCTGTCTATTGCAGAATAGGTATTCCTTAAACTCTTCAAATGCACTTGACTTCATTTAATCCTCTTTGTGTTAGTCAGTTTTCCATCACTATAGCAAATATGTAAGATGATCCACCAACTTACAAAAAGCAAAGGTTTATTTGGGCTTGCAGTTCTGAAGATTTCAGCCCATGATGAGTTGGCCGTGTTGCTTTGTCCTCTGGTGATTCAGACGTAGTAGCAAGATCACATGGTTGAGCAAGAGCGCTCCCCTCAGGGCCAGGATGTGAAAGACAGGGGCGGGGGGATTGGAATCCCACAGTCCCCTTGCAGGGCACACCTGAAGTGACCCAAAGACTTCCCTCATCTTAAAATTTCCTCCACCTCCCAGTAGCACCAAACTAGGGACGAGGCCATCAACACTGGCCCTTGGAGGACATCCCAGTTCCAAGTCACAACTGTTGCTTCGTTTCATCTTCTCAGTAAATGTTGCAGGTATAAGATAAGGAAACTGAGATGTGGAGAAGTGACTCATCTAGGGTCATACACTGAATAAGTTGTCAGACAGGGTCCAGACTTCAGGACCATGATCTCTCTACTACTCCAAAGTGTTATTTCCTTCTTTTTCTCATTTGTGACACAGAATCACATCATTCTACTTAAAAAGCATGTCTCTGCAACATTTGCGCTAGGGTGATTTGAGAGGACACTACCCTGAAATTCTGGAAGACTATTTTTAAGTTTAAAAGGGAGGAATTTCAAAGTGTCTCAGCTCTATACACTCATGGTTACAGGGAGAAGAGCATGATATGTGTGAATTGAGAATCAGATATCAAGATTTCTATTGTTTATATTGTTCAGAAAATAAAAACATTTTTTGAAATGTTGATGACTGGATTAAGATCAAATTTCCATCATGCTTGGGAGGAAATGGTTAACCAAAGAGAATAACTTAGCATTTCAGTGTTTGCTGTAGCTATCCAGCTATCAAAACATAGAAATGATAGGTATAAAAGTAAATAAATGGATCTGACCAAGAAAGAGTGCTCCAAACATTTCAATTTATACCAAGTTCATTTTGGTAATTATTTTGCTTTATCTGGTGTATCTCTTGTGGTAATGATTAGCCTATGAAAATATTCCTTTCTATTGACATTATCACTTAATTAAGCTGCTTATTTTGTTGCCTTAGGGATCCTTACACCTTTATTTTTAAAATGAAAGAGTATCTTTTGAAACTTTCGATAATATCTTGAATCTTACTTCAGGTTTCTGAACCTCAGCATTCATGTACTGTACTTACTGATTATTAAGGAATCTCAATGTTCTATGAAGTGGACAACTAGTACATAATTATAAATACCTTCTGGGTCACAATGTGACTTCCCTCCTTTTATATGCTACCTAAATTAAACATGTTCTTAAACTTTCTTGTTGTCATTGGAAAGTAGAAGAACTCTGGGTTAATGTCTTGATGGCCCATGTATCTTGATGTTAGAACTGAAACTCTTGTTTTAAATTTCCTTATAGGTAGGAGAATATTCAAAATGTTCTCATTAACAGCTCACAGCAGTAATTGGCTTGAGTCAATCTTTGAGAACATTAAAATAAAAGTCATGGGGCT
The DNA here is from genome assembly GCF_001458135.2 of Marmota marmota marmota. Lineage (NCBI taxonomy): Eukaryota > Metazoa > Chordata > Mammalia > Rodentia > Sciuridae > Marmota > Marmota marmota. The sequence continues at coordinate 9,067,916 of NW_025999913.1, forward strand.
GGAGTGGTGGCTCAGTGGTAGAGTGCACGCCTAGCATGCATGAGGCACTGGGTTCGATCCTCGGCACCACATAAAAACAAGCTAATGTATCCACCTAAAACTAAAGATACATAAATAAATATTTTTTAAAAATAAATAAATAAATAAAATAAAAGTCATTTCTGTAGATCCAAAAAGACTAGCTCTGGAAGTTTACACAGCAGGCACCTCAGATATCTAGAGTTTTGATGTTTCTTCTCGCTCCTCATTTCAGTGAAAATTTACAAGAGCCAGAAGAAAAAGGGAGTCAGAAATCATGAGCCATAGAATCTGGTGGTAAGATGGCTGATGGGAAGAGTAGAGCCAGGAGAATGGGAAATAGCAGTTATGTATGTTGTGTGTGTGTGTGTGTGTGTGTGTGTGTGTGTGTAGATGGATGGATGGATGATGGATACACAGACAGACAAGAAGACTGATTTACCTAGAAATACCTATTTCTTTGGAAGCTGATGAGAAACCCAGTTGCTTAGAAACCATTGATTCCTTATAAGTATTAGATTGTGCATCATAAATCACCAACTTCTTCTCATGTCAGTTCCCAAGAACTTCAGACTTAAATGGGAACTAAGCTTTGAGACATTAAAAGATGGTTAATAAACCGATGTCAAATGAAAGATATAATATGGGGAACAGGCACCATGCTAGGAGTAGCACCTTGTGGGAAGTTGGTCAATATGGTTCCTATTGTCCTTCATTGAAAACAGGTCACACTGATGTTTGTTTTAGTGTAAAAATGTTTTATGTGGTCATAAATGCTTTTTCTTTCTTTGCATCAGTGAAGTGTAGCAGAAACAAATTACATGTTAAAATCAAAGAGATGTGGTCTGAATTGCAGCTGAATACCCACCGCCTGCGTGACCTTGTGCAAATCAGTTGGCATCTCTGAATCTCCATTTCCTCTGTGTAAAATGAACCTTCAAATTCCAGTGCAAATTCAACACTAAGGATCAACTAGCTCACTGTGAGGCTCTAAGGTAGCACAGGTTAAGGCACACAGCTCCTGATATTCTCCATGATGTGCCGTCATTGTTCTTCACATAGGGGACACTAAGGTGCAGTATATAGACAGTTCCTGGACCTTAGGAGTTCATATATTGGTAAGAAGGTGTTCAATAAGTGATGGAATTTAATAATGAATGCAAAACACTACTGTAGAATGCAGAGAAATATTAGATAGGGAATCTATTTTCTAGAGCCTTTAGCGTTTCAAGAACTATTAGAGGATGGAAAGAAAGAAGATGGTTGGGGCGGGGTGGGGGCGGGAACAGCAAGGATCCTCCTAGGAAGGAAAGCACTTGCCTCCATGCAGCGCCCTCTAGCGGTCGGAGTGAGTAACAGCAATCAGTGCTGGGGCCACAGTGGGCAATCCCAAGGGGCTACAGAAAAGGCCACCAATTTTGTTTCAGTTTGGTAAAAGCTTTGGGGGAGAAAACAACAACAACAACAAAAGACCTTAATGATGTACATGTGACATGAGTGTTTATGTATATGGTTACATACAACTGCATCAGAGTGTTAAATCTCTATTTTTCACAACTGTGACTTTTTAATTTACAGTGCAATTATGTGCTTGGTGTGCTTGTAAATCCTAGCATGATTTAGGAGAGGGAAAGTGAAGAAATGCCCTGAGTTATTTTGGTCTCTCTTCTCCTTCCCATATCCCATGATGCGTAGGTGCCACCCCATCACATTGCCTGCAGATCTTTTGAGACTCCTTCCCCCCTCTCTCCTTTGCATCCCAGTCTCTAGTGCCAGCTGCTGGCTCGAGCTTTTGCAGGGAGAGAGGAGCAGGGTGCAAAGATGTCATTGTGAAAAATCCCCCCTAATGCTGAGCATTCTCTCTCCTGCTCAGCAGCATCAGATGGCAGTATTACAGTCCCTGGCACAGAGGTACTTCCCCCAGGGGTTACTATTTCTGCTCAGCTCTGAGACAGTCTAATGCACTGAAATCATGATCACATGTACAGCTTTTGTGTGCTGTTTACCAAAAAAAAAAAAAAAAAAAAGCCCTGAAAGGAAAGTAACTTTGGGGGTTAATGCATCTCCTTGTGGGCTCCCATGTGTCTGAGTATCAGATTCCTGCGCAATTAGGTTCCTTTCGTAGGCTCTGGTGTGTATCCTGCGCATGCATCTCCGCAATGTATGTTATCTCGTTCCTTTTAAAAGACAATTTGGCAAGAAGGCAGCCTTCTCTCAGGTTCTGTGAGAGTAACTTTGGCTTCTTTATTTAAATGAGCTCTTTTATCATCCTTAACATTTCAAGCAATTACCTGTGGGCAGAGCCCATGCATCTGCTGAAAGTATGTGTCTCTTCTCCACTTTATTCCTAAATCAAGCCAGCAAGATGAATAGTTTAACTTACTTACAGATAGCAAAGGGGAGGAATGTGAAGAGAAGGGGACTGATACACACTTTGAAGGCATTTCTGGAATGAAGGAATGAAGGAAAGAGAGAGAGAGAGAGAGAGAGAGAGGCTGATCCCCAAACACTGTACAAGGACTTTGCACCTCTGGAAAGGATGATCCTCGCCCGTGTAATTTACCTACTACTTCCTGCATCAGTGTGGAGCCTGGCACCTAGAGAGAGCTTAATAAATATCTGTGCAATGAGTCAGTTAATAAATGCCCACAGCTGAGGCTGAGAATGTAATCTTTAACATTATGAAAACGGGGAATTCTAATGGGATACCATAGATCATCTTCTGCCCTTGGGATCATGTTGCAGATTTCCTTCAAAATAGTGGCAGTTTTAAGGACTCTGTGCTCTAATAAATCCAGTTTCCTTTCAGCATTTTAAGGGTCCCTACCGCAAGGCAATGAACTCCAGAGGTAGGTGTTCTTCATCTAATGAAGCTGTGTGCAGACCATGAGTTTAAGATTCTGAGCTTCAAGGCATACACGGTTGTTGTTTATGAAGTGAAATCCGATTTCTATGTGCAAGGAGTGGCGAGAATTTTGGGGTCTTTATTGGGCTTTTAGTCATACATTTGCTTATTAACTTTTGAGATGATCCTAACCTTGTGGAAAGTTTGGAAATATACGAAAATTCAGAAACTTGTGATAGCATCACCTTCACTCCATTGTGACAGGCTCCTTCAGCCTTTGTTTCGTAGCTGCAGAGAGGATGTGATCATTGTAGATGTCGTTTGTACCCCATTTAGCACCCAGCCTTTGAAAGGTGATGTTCTATGATAGGCATTGTGTGTTGCAACATAGTTTCACACTATGTAATTCTAGTACTCCTGGCCTGGTCACAGTCAGTGATGTCATTTTTAACAGCAGTTATATAGAAATAGATGTAGATATAGAGATAGGTAGATATATGTATATAGATATAGATAGATACGTGCAGGTACAGATAGGTAGTAAATAGATATGAATAAGTAATCGCCCCTCTACTATTCATAAACCTAAGACTGAGCAACCTCATCTATGACAAAAGAGATGAATTAAATACCAAGAACAAAACAAACCAAAAAGATCTCTCAGTTGCCGGAGTCCATGACCCAAAGCTGTTGGGTCTCAGCCACAGTAAAAACTTCTCTGTTCTCACCGAATATCTATAAATCTTATTTCCTATGCGATTTTAACACATTTAGCTGGCGATTGATGGTTAGTATTAGGATTGATAATGGCAATGAGTAGAATCTGTTAGTGAAGCTGGGAAAACTCAGAGAAGAGCAGCCAGAGACCACCTAGCTAAAGAGAAAAATGATGCACATCGCCAGGTGTTTCGGTGGGACAATATCCTAATTTAAGATTCATGATAACTAATTATTTAAAAAGTGCTGCTTTATATTTAGGATGCTCCATTTCCAAAGGCAGGGAAATAGCCAATCATTTGGAGATATTTCCATCCAAAATTAATTTTGAAAAGTTAAAGTTAAATTATTCTTCCATGATACTATTTAACTGAGGTTTGAAAAATAATTAGCTATTTCCTAAAACATTATCTTTTATTTGAACTTCTTTTTTCTCTCCATCTTAATGTAGTTAGAACAGCATTTACTGGGGCGACAGCAGATCCTTAGGCAAAGCTAGCATGGAGCATTTTATCCATAAGGAAGGAAGAATGAAACCCATGACCCATAATAATTCAATGTCAGCCTTGGTGCAACTCAACTGGACTTGAATTATTAACCACACCCTCAAGCTACACCAATGGCATATATTAATTGGAGACAGAGTAAGCTAACCGCCTCCCAGAGAGATCAGGTCTGTGTGTTGACATCTTTATCTTTAGCCATTGGAAATGATCACCCATTGATGGAAAATTAAAAGACATCAGTTTCTCTATACTCTTACAGATACACATATACACATATACCAAGTAGATAAGATTTTACATAAACACAAATATGCATACAGGGTAATTGGTTCATTTTTTTTTTTTTACTTTATCTTCTTTTCCCAAGCGTCTTTGGGATCTGCTGGACTGAATCAAGATGCCAATCTGATTTCCCTTAAAGATCCAGTGCAACTGGTGGAGACCTTTTATTTGGAAACTTAATAGCAGTTCACTTAGAAAGGGGAGGAGGGCTACTTCAGAGAGAAAAAAAAAATCTCCAGATAATTGGCTTGCAACATGTCTGGAGATGATCTCACTTTAAATGACATTTAATAGCTTTTTCTTCCACATCACTGATAAACATTTCAGTGTTACCGATCACTTTGAAAAACAAGATGTGGGAACTTGAGCAGAAATGAGGAGAACAGCTGGGTTTCTTGTTCCGAATGTGTTTTCAAGTCTTTCAGCTGTCAGAGGACACTAGAGGAACTCCCCTGAGACAGAAATCCACTGCGATGTAACGGAAGCAGGTTCATATTCATATTCTCTCTCTCTCTCTCTCTCTCTCTCTCTCTCTCTCTGTAAATTTTTGGATTCACAGATTGCACTGACTCATTTTTCACAGTGTGACTCCTGTTGAGTGAGGCAGAGGCCCTCCTCCGGCAGGAAGTCTCCCATGTAGCCTGAGATGGAGAGAAGACTCCAACATATGAGCGATAACAGAAGCTCCCCAGGAGTGTGTGAGAGAATGAGCCACTTAGGAAGGCCTTGCCACCTCCGTGGGTGGCTCTGAAACACTTACCACAGCCAGAGGAGGAGGTGCCCAGAGGGGCAGGGGTGTGAAGAGGGTGCTGAGTGGTCTGTCCGCAGCCCCCTGTGGAGAGGGGCTGTAGGTAGCACTCCATGGTGAGGGGTCAGATTTTCAGGGCAGGGAAGAGGAGCAGTCCACAGTAATGGTGGTCAACAGAAGGAACTGGGAGTCTAAAGTCCAGGCACTGGAGAAGCTGAGACTCCATGCCTGCAGGAGAAGCAGAAGCCCCGTGACTGACGCTATGATTCCATCTGCCTGCTGGGACTGGAACCTGGAAAACGCATCCCAGCAGGGGAAAGACGCTGCGAGGCACAGTCGGGACATAGACGTGCTGGATCCAGAGGCTGCAGCAATACCGCACCCACCCCCCCAACTCTGAGTCTTTCCATTTGAGGCCTTTTTTATGCGCAGGCCAAAGAAGACCCAGTGCCAACAGGTTACATGGTGAGCACATGCTCACAAGCAGATATTTGCAACCCTGAGTACCTATGCCGAATTCGGGTGTTTATGACCTTGACTGCATGCTAAAACACAGCTGGTCAGAAGTCTTGTTGGAGGAGCACAGCCATAGCCATCTGGGGCTTGCAGAACTGAAGAGGCCTGGGAGACTTCTGGTTTCACCAACTATGACATTAACCGTTATATTCACCAACCGTCACATTCCCTGACATGTTCACGGGGGGGTGGGGTCCCATCTTCCAGACAATGGACAGTCATAGAGCAAAAGGCTTCCTTCCCCTGTCTCCAGAACTCCTCAGACATTTTAAAATACCAAATAAAAACCCACAATGCTTGCCCACAAAGTTATGTTAAGAGTTTTAAATTTCCAGAAAATAAATTAAGCAACATTTATTCAAAATGGAGAGAGTAGACCTGCTGAGTTGCTGAGGTTTCCTGAGTGACTTCATTTAACAAAAGTCAGTGCCTGCTTCTTTTTGCCTGGTCTGGTTGTGTGTTCTTGGGGGTCACTTTTCTTTCTTCTATGTCCTTTCTCCTGCTATGTTGCAAGATCCGACTGCATGCAGGGACTGAAGTTTGGGGCAGTCAGGGATTCCTTCTTCCTTTTGCCCCTGATGGATTTGTCTGACTTCACCTTTCCATCTCCACTTCCTGTTCTTATTCCCAAGACTGCACCATGCTGAATCTCCTTCCTCCTTCACAATTTCCAGGAAGCCTTCAGAACAACAATTGCTTCTGCCTGCAGCTAATACAGACTCCTCCACCCGAGTGGACATTCACTGTAGATATGATGACTGCCCACACCCTTTCCCACCGTGCCCACATGCCCACGCAAAGTCTTTTTGTGCTCCAGGCAGCCACCACCAGGTCACCAACTTTGCACACAAGATGAACTATATTTGCCACCTCTCCAACGGGAGCTTTGCTTCTTCAAAATCCGTCTTCACCAGAGAATGGCTTTCCTTTCCACTTGAATCTCTCAGGGGCCGTTCGCCTCAATCAGTATTAGTATTGGTTTCCCAGGACTGAGGTCACAAAGCTCCCCAAACTAAGGAGTTTAAAATAAGAGAAGCATATCCTTTCACAGCGCTGAAGATCAGAAGTCTGAGGTCGGGTGGCAGCGTGGTCTTGCTCCCTCTGAGGACTCCCGGGAGAATCCTCCTTGACCGTTCCCGCTGTGGCTCTCTGTTCATTCCTGTGTCCCTTGGCTTGCACACACATTGCTCTAATCAATGGCAGTCGTCTCCCATGTGTCTTCACATCCTCTTCCTTCTGCCCAGGTGCCTCTGTGTCCCTTCTTTTAAGGAGACACCAATCACATTGGAGTAAGCCCCCCGCCCCATGAAATCAGAGTAGTTTGATTACCTTTATAAAGACCCTGTCTGTCTCCAAAAAGACACATCCTCGGGTTCTGGGATTTAGGACTTCAACATATCCCCTCTTGGGGTACACGACTAAACCCATGGTGATACCCCAGTGAGCTGTCTTAATACATCCATGTATCTTAGTCTTCCTGACTTCAAGAGATCTCATGTGTTTGCTTCTGAAAAATTCTACCTCATCCGAATTTCATAAATTGGACATGATTATTCAAAACTCCTATCAAACCAATAGATTTAGTAAGTCAAACTTAACAAGAATACATATGGTGTACCAGGAAGTGGGTGCTGAGGGGGAGACGTGCAGAGGATAAGATGAGGTTTTGGATCTAAGCAGTCTACTTCCAGTAATGCTTAGGGAACACGATCTAGATGAATCGATAATAATGGAGGGCATTAATGAGTTCATGCAAGGAGATTCAATCCTGTTGAGAATAGCAGTGGGTTTTGATGGCACTAGAAGAAATTGCTTGGAAGGGAATCCAAGAATGGCCAAATTTTGCCTTTCAATCAGCCAACAGCGTTCAAGTTTCCTCAGGGAAATGGATATAAGTAATAGTTGTCTAATGCAATAAAAGGTACCACTTAATCATTAAGTACACAAGTAACCAATAACTCATAATGCAGAGTAATGATGGCCAAGCCAGGTTGGAACAGATTCCAGCATCTGAGTAAGAGCATATATTTCACCTGCCTCTGCTTTAATTTTCCAAATCCTTAATAATATGATAGATTCTAAGGACTTACTCTAAAGCAGTTTGAACTTTTAGTTCTACATTTTCTATTTAAAAAATAGAAACCTTCAACAATTCTTCATTGCAAGGCTGAAGGGTTTTCTCTCCCATCAGGTGTTCCATGAGCCTTGGTCCTGCTATGGAAGAGCAGCTTTCTTTATTACGTTTCAATATACAGTGAAGAGTACTGGGGTCAGTCCTAAGAGAAATGCTTCAGGAGCAAATTTAAAATACCAATAACCTAACCATAGCCAGGTAGCAGCCCAGAGCTGGGCTGAGGGCTGCCTTTCTTCTTTCCTATACTCTGCGCTACAAAAACTAACCCAACGAAGGGAAACAGGAATCTTACAATCTTACGCCACAAGAACTGGATTGAAGGAATAAGAACACCAGAGAGGGGCACATGGGAGGTAGAGGAATGGGGCAGTCAGAGCAGAGACCAGGAGCCAGGCTCTAAGTTCGCCATTAACCAACGTGGTAGAACCACCAGACAGCCATCTTCCTGGGCTCAGTTTCTATCATTACCAAACAACTGAGTCAGACCAGATGTTTTTAAAAGCTCTTTTTTACTGATATGGTTCTAGGAAGCATACACCATCCCTAGAAAGTCCTTTAAATAAGTGGCCTAAGACCCCAGAGAACATTCTATGCTAGATACTTTCTCACTGGATCAGGAAGGTACAGTTATTCTGGTAGGAAATGAAATAGGTAAACCTGCTTGAAAAAGTATTCAAAGGAGCCACTTAGTTTACAAAATACATATATAATTATATATATGTTATATATGATATATATTAAATATATATTAAGATTATTATGATATATTAGATATATATTATTTTCTCTGACATTTTATAATAGCAAAACATATAGAATTTGCTTTTGGAATGCAAACTCCTTACACATCCATGCTGAAATAACAGCAGTCTCTAGACATTATTGCCTCTTGGATCTGTAGAGAAATTACTAAATTGACCGCCTTCCTCTGTCAGCCCTGGACACAATGCATCCTGCACAGAGGGGTTGTTTAACCCCTATTCTGGAATCTCTTGGCAGGAAATCCTTGGCGTCCATCAGATCTTTTCTCTTACACAACCAGAAGTCCCAATAATCCACCTTATAGCCGGAGTCTCCAGCACTGCCAATTTCAACCTATTCAAAGGACATATACTGAGCACCTACTAAGCACGGCACTGTGGAATGCATAAAATTGAGTGAGAAACAATCCCAGCCTCAAAAGCCACAGAATCTATGCCGGAAACAGCCAACATGGAACATGTACTACTGCAGCTCTACTCCAGTGTCCCTGCAGACACTGGTTTCTTCCAGTCGCTGGATTCAGCTTCAGAATCTTCCACAAAACATGTAGAAAGGCAGAAGACGCTGATCAGAGTTGGCCCAGGCATAGGATCTATTCATTAACTCGGGTTGGCCCATCCCCAGGCATGAGTCACGACCGTTCTTGTTTCTGAATGCTAAGCAGGGACTCAAATAATGCGCTGAGAGAGTGACACTAGAGGAGGATCTCTTCTGAGCAGGAAAGGAGCAAGGAGGGCTTTGCGGAGAAGGTGTTTAATGACACTTGTCCAAATGAATATGATGTCAATGGGGGATGTTTGGACCATGACCCACTGTCCCACTGGGACAATGGCAGAGACAAAAGCATGGTGGCAGGGAGGCAGAACTGAATGTCAGCTCCACCTGATGGGGGATGTACAAAAGGATAGTGAGAACCCGAAAGTGGCTTAGAGTTTTGCTATGGAAAATCTCCATGTCTTAGGAAATTCAACTTCTCCCTTGTGATAATGGAAATTTTCTTGAGTGAAAGGAACTTGCTACTTTAATCAATTTATTTAAAATAGAGCAAAAAATATCAGAAGTGCTCATTTATCCAAAGAACTGCCCGGTGCTTGGGTCCTCCGTGATCTCCTGATAGTTGTGTTATGGAAATGTGTGCATTGCTTTCTCTTTGCATTTCCTCAATGTAGGGTAGTAGGCCAGGCTAATAGGAGGTATTTTGGGTTGAACAGCTTGTCTCAAAGGATATTTGCACCTTGCGAGCAATTTCCTCGTTTCTGTCAAATCCTGATGGAATGCTCTGCTCTGGGCCTGGGAAAGTGTAGGACGGACAGTTCTGTCCAGGGACTTCCTGAATATCTAATTTTTAAAAGTTAGGCTCCGAGTCTGAAAACGACATGAGATCTATCTGGCACAAGAAGAGAAACACAAGTTAAGCATTGATCCCTTTGGTGACATCCTGGCAGAGTGGCTGACAGTGAATCCCTGGTTCTCTTGATTCTGGAGCCTTCTAGCCCTGGGCATATCAACAGTGACATTAATAGTCACAATCCCAGGCTGCTGAAATGGAAGGCACATGTCACTGTAGGTTGTAGAGATTCTCAATGACAATGGTTTTGAAAGCAGTTGCCAAGGGAACAGCTCAGCTGATCTGAAGCCCCCTGCAGCCTTGGGTCTCTGGGAGCAGAATTGTTTAGTCTCTTCAAATCATTAAGTCTCTGTCTACTTAAGCTTAATTCCAAAAGTTCATTCTTTCTAGAATTATCTAAAAAACAATACACAACCAAATGCAAATCTTCTTGTATGCTCAATCACATACACATGAGCCTTGTGAGTACAGAGAATCCCCCTTTTTGCTGGGTTTGTATTGTAATGTCGGCTGGGACCTATGGCCAGCAAGATCCTACAGTCCTTCTGCTTTAGCTGTTTGCCTTGATCAGTTCTCTGCAGCTCTGGGGAGAGAGCAGCAATAAGTCCTTATCCTTCTGCCAACAACAAAACGTTGGTGTTCACCTGAGAAACAAGCCAGAGGCATCCTGGGCATGGTCACCTTTACCCATGACCAGAGGCAGAGACCTAGTTTTCCCAAATACTGTGACCGTGGAAAAGGGCAGTGGCATCGTGGCTGTCATGAAACCTCAGAATCTTTTCAGCCTGTGAAACCTAAAGCCCTGGTCATTTTCATTCTCTCTTGAGGCTGCAGGAATACCCAGCTTCCAACAGATCTAAGCAACCAACTAAGAAAAGTATGATTGCAAACAGGAAGGCTGGAAAACAATTTCCTGTTCTTGAAAAATAGGTCTGGGTGTGCCATCAATCAAATCTCATTTTATTGACAGGGTGGTTTGTATTTATTTTTCCTATTAGCTATTTGCTGCCTATGAGCCAAAGTTGCATGGGAATTCATTGCTTAGATAAAAATTAGGTCAAGCCTTATGCTAGGGAAAAGACCTAAAATTTATACTTAAAATCAAATTAATATACTTACATGATTTAATTTTTTTTTTTAAATCAACATTCCCCTAGGTAGGAATAGTACCATTTGGTGATTTAAAACAAAACCATTCTGAATGAATTAGCAAGATGGGTTTAGGTTGTTTTGGGGTGTTTTTTTTTTTTAACATCCTCAGAGCCTTAGGCTACCTTTTTCAGCACTTTGGCAAGATTAATCTTGGGATTAATCTTGGGACTAGTTATGATTCTTCTACTCGTAAGTAAAAAGGTGAGATTCCATCACCTTGCTTTGACAAAAATCTTTCAGAACAAAATAAGGGTTTTGCAGTCACGTGACCTAGTTCTGAAGTACTAAGTTTGCCATTTATCCATGGCAATCTCCGTAGGTCATTTCGGTACACATGTACTGAAAGCTCCATATGCCACATACTGTTCCAGGCATGTGGGAGGCAAAGATTAAAAGATAGAGCCTGTTCTCACTAAGTTTACAGTAGAGTTTAGAAATAAATGTGCAACGACCCTGCAATATGAAAGCTAAAATAATGTAAGTTGGAGTGGAAGGCACAGAGCAAGTGGGGCAGAAATCCAGGAAGGCCTTTTAAAGGGACTTCACAAAGTGACATTTATACTGACAAATTCTCATATGTGATCCTTATTGTTATAGGCTTAGGAATTCTGTTTGGTCAGGGTCCCAGTGCCATTGGACTTAGGGAGGTAGACACATGTTGATCATACTTTGAGAAGGCCAAAGAACAGAAATCATAAAATAACTCACCAATTTAGAGACAGATATAAGTCCCCAGGGCATTGGATCTTCATGTCCCATCTGTCAACACAGCAATGGTGCTATGGACAAATCATTCCCTACATACTTGATAAGTATGTTGCAAAGTTTGCAGATCAGATTGTAGCAAAGTGTCCACTATTACTGAGAGTTTAAACCAGACACTGCAGCAATGCTTCAAAGCATTCTTTTATGTAGTCCTTTCTCATTGTTAAGATATAGATATTCTTATGCCAATTTCAAAAAGGGGGAAAGTAGAGCTTAACGAATTTAAATAGCTCATTAATATTAGTAATATTCATAGCCACAACTTGAATCTGATGGTTCCAAAATCTGTGGTATTAAGATGTTAGTCAACTTTCCATTACTACGACATAATACCTGAGATAACAACTTATCAAGGAGAAAAGGTTTTTTGGAACTCACAATTGTAGAGGTTCCAGTCCATGATCGGGTGGACCCGTTGAATTGGGGCTTCTGGGAGGGGTGCTGGATGGCCAGGGCAAGGGCTACATGGTGGAACAAAACTGTTCACCTTATGGCCGGAGAGCAGCAAAAGGCAGAAGAAGAGACAGGGGTCTGACTTATTTCATTTAACAAAATATTAGGCCCTGACTCCTCGAGAGAAAGGTTCCATGAAGGGACGCAGCAGTGGTCAGCCCGCACTCCTGTTCAGAAGATGAACAGGGCAGCGCTGCAGGGTCTGCCGTTCCACGGCTCATTGAGACGACACAGAGACCCCATGAAACACAGACATAAGATCAGCAGTTCCGTGGTCTTCTGGACTCGACGCCCGATGCACGAGCCCCAGCTAGAGGCACGTGTTGTGATAAAGCAGACACTGAGCCAAACTCAGGCAGAGGAGCAGGGTGGAACCCCTTCACCAACTATTGGAGGAGTAGGCGGGTCCAAGCAGGACAGGGGCTCCGTGCCGTGAGGAAGGGCCGTCCTCTGTGTTTACTTCAGTCACTTATGAAGGTGCAGCTGATGAGTTTTTCTTTTCAGTTCTTGTCTTTAAACTGTGACCAACCAATGCACAAATAATGAGTGTGAGATCTGGCCTCATCCTCCCTGGGCCAGAGAGCTAGTTTGAATGCTGGAATCAGTTCACATTTTTAAAAAATTAAAAAATTAATTGATCTTAAAGAATTTCAATCAACATCAGAAATAAATACATATGTACATGTAAATGCAATCGTGTGTATATTATATATATAGAGAGAGACAGACAGACAGACAGAGTGCCAACTGTGTTGCACACATCTGTAATTCTTCCTACTCCAGAGTCTGAGGCAAGAGGATCACAAGTTCAAAACCAGCCTTGGCAACTTATTTGACATCCTTTCGTATAATAAAAAATAAATAAAAAAGATTAGGGATGTAGCTCAGTGGTAGAGTCCTCCCAAGTTCTATCCCCAGTACCATAGAAAATAAAATAATAAAATATACATGAATAAGTGTGTGTGTGTGTGTACATACATATACATGCATACCCATGTCTGTGTGTGGAGCACTGTGCATGTGTGTGTGGCTGTGTACCTGTGGTCACTGTGTGTGAGGTGCTAGGTCAGGAATGGCTGTGTTGGTGGAGGGGAAGGGGAAGCGGCTCGAGGATGAGGCCAGCACTGTCTGTGCCTCTAAGGAAGCGCGTGTCCTCGTAAGTGAGAGCAGCGTGGAGTCCAGCTGAAAGGACTTGGATGACACACAGGGGAAGGGCAAAGACTGTGTACACACACTGCAAAGCCAATCTGAGGGTTCTAGACACAACACTGGAGTTCGGGTGCAGACAGCTGTAAGTTCAGCCCAAGTTGCACACCTGGCTAATGGTGGGGAGCTCACTGGCATGCCCTTGAGCACAGGGCATCCCACTGAGACTTCAGAAAGAAAGGACACCCCTGGGGCCACAGCCCAGGTCAGCTGGAAAGCACCATAGCTGGGAGACCTTGAGACAGGGGCCTTTGCACACATGGAGGGATGGTTCTCATCGCGGTGCTACTTCCTATGAAGAGCCACACCTCCCTCCCTTCCAAACCTGAGATGGGAGTGCAGTCAGTGGTCAGTTATCACAGAACAGGATGAGACCAACATTTCTCCATCATCACATGCCACAGGGATTGACACACACTGTGCTTTTCGCAGCCAGCAGGGCCTAGGACAAAGAAGAAAGGAAACAGAGGAGGTCACCTCTTATCTGATAGGTCTGGACACTGAGGGGCTTCTCTGGGTACCTTCTACATCAACTAGAGTAACTCAGGATATATGAATGACCTTGTGCCGGATTCCACATAGCAGAGTCTAAAAGTGGCCAGAGAGAGCCTCGTGCAGGCATGTGGTGGACAGAACAATGTCTTCTGCTTGAAAAGACATGGACCCACACTGAGCTACCTCTTTCCAGCTATGTGCCTGAACAAATCATTGAAACTCTCAGAACCTCAGGTTTTTACCTTTAAATGGGGACTCTCATAGGTACACTTGAAATAATCCATAAAACCCTAAAGTATTATCAGCAGCAGCCTCATTTACTAATAGAGTGATAGATGAAAAGTCAAGAAGTTGGAATCTTTACTGGATGTATTAGTCATTTCAGGCTGGTATAACAAAATGTTCCAGATTGGTGGCTTACACAACAGACATTTATTTCAGGCTGGAAGTCTGAAATCAAGGTGCTGACCCACTTGAAGGCCCCCTTCCAGGCTTACAGACAGCTGCCCTCCCTCTGTATCTTTCTATGGTACAGAGAAGGAGCCTGCTTCCTTTTTCTATAAGGGCACGAATCCCATGTGGAGGTCCCACCCTTATGACTTCGTTAAACTTTCTACCTCCCAAAGGGCCAATTTCCAAATACCAAGACATTGAGGGTTAGGATTTCAACATTCATATTTATGGAGAACACAAACGTTCAGTGCATAGCACTATATTGAGATGACCACTGCTTTTGTTTACCCATGAGAAGACGATAAGACGATGACTCAAGATAACATAAAATGTCCTGAGTTTTTCTCATTTGAAGGCCAAGAGCCTGAATAGGATCTGTCCTTCCAGGAAATCCCTAGAAATTAAAAAAAAAAAAAAAAAAAAAAAAAGATGCTAAGGAAGCCGAATTTGGATGATGAGGATTGCATCTTAGGACAGAATGACAATTGCATGGTTCTTTCCCTCTGCAAAGAAATTATTTGTTGTGTTTTCCCTGCCTTTAAAGGAATAAAAATTCTTCAATGGGATGCTAAAATAAACTTGACTGCTTGCAGAACTGCAGGTGCTACCCAGTGTCAGGGGTCAGTTGAAGGTGACTTCTGAAGCAATTCCTGAGTGACGATATTAGCTGGTAAGCAGACGGGAAGGGTGAGTGGAGAACAGAGAGGGTGCCCATGTTTGAGTTTCACACACTGATGCTGAGGCTCGTGAGTCTGATACCATGTGAAATTTTTCCCTTTGATTGTGGGATCCAAAATTCTTAATTTCCTTGCCTCCATAGGATGGTAAAAGCTGGACACAATGCCTGAATCCTTGGGGTCTTTATAATCCACTGAGTATTGGTCATAAATAAGGAGAAAGGATGTGAGGCACTATTTCAGTGCTTCTCAGACTTCTGCTGTGTGTACCAGAATCACGTGGTGGGGATGAACAAGCAGAGATTTCCAGGCGACCTCCAGAGTCTATGAGAACATTGGCCTGCTGGGCCTGAGACTTTTTGTTTCTAACACATTCTCAGCTGATACTGAGGCTGCTAGTTCAGAAGGGTGATGTGCTTTGCCAGAGACTCCCTGCAATCAAGAGAGAGACCACACCCCAACATGGAGCCTTACATTCTAAGAAATCTTTTTTTTTTTTTGGCTAATCTGTCCTTTTGAACAGGTCAGATTTTAAAAGCCATGAGATAAACATGGAGATCACTGCAGACTAGCACACAGGCCTTCGTTTCCAAGGTGGGTTATCTCAGTTGCTTAGAGGATTTCATGGTTGACTACACAGCCCAGCATTCCTAATCAACTTCACTATTTGTTCCTGATTTTCTTCTCTGTCATTGAATGTGTTCTTCTCTCTCTGCATAACTGGTTTTGGTGTATTAGTGCTAGTTAGTGCTAGACAAGGGCAAGAAGTAGCAGGCAAGGAAAGAGTAGGCAGGAGGTATCGTGACCAACTCTTTCCAGTTTTCCCTGGAAGTATCCCAGCTCTTAAAACTGAATGTTCCCATCCAGGGAAATCCCTTAGTCCTGGGAAAATCAGGATAGTTGGTCACTTTCAGGGAAGGATAGCTTACCAATGACCTCAGAGGACAGTGGTTACTAATAATTCCATTTACACTAATAGTGCTGCTTCTGACTGGCAATATCCTTTGACAATGAAGAGATCACGGGACCAGAAAAATATCCTTCAATATTAACGAATTAATCTGACAAATATCGTCAAGATTGTACCTACTACTCTGACTAATTTCCAGCTTGAACCTATGGCTGAGATTCTATGTAATTGTTTAATGTGATAGCTATTTGTCGCTGTGATCAAAATATCCGACACAACACAGAGGAAAAATTGTTTATTTTGTCTCACGGTTTCAGAGGATTTATTCCATGGCCAGCAGCTTCCATGGCTCTGGGCCCTGGGTGAGGCAAACATCATGGCGGAAGGACATGGCGGAGGAAAGCTACTGAGTCATGGCATCTCTGAAGTAGAGAGAGAGAGAGAGAGGAAGAGACTGGAACAAGATACACCCCGCAGTGAGCCACTAGGTCCCCCCTCTAGTAGTCCATTCCAATTATTAATCAGCCAAAGGATTTAATCCACTGATGAGATGGGAGCCCTCAGAATCCAAACATTCCCTAAAGTCCTACCTCTGGACATCGTACATTGGGGACCAAGCCATTAAGTACATGGGCCTTTGGGGACATTCCAGGTCCAAACCTTAACAGTTAATGAACACACGTATGTAGACAATCCCCTTTACCCAAGCGATTTCAGTCTTCAATTCCTTGGTCATTTTTATCCTCTTTAATGGGCACCTTGTACTCAATCCCCACAGCTGGTAGTGCCCGAAGGCCTTCTCATTCTGTAAAATAAGCAAAGCTGTAAAATTATAGACCTGTATTTCTTGGTGTTTCAGGACAGTCCCACTTCTAGATACCTGCTGCATGATCCCCATGAGTATCTTGGTCTTGTTGAATTCAGGGAATCGGGGTCTTGCAGTACTTAATATTAAGTTTTCTTCCAGCTATAAAACTTTGCAGTCCTATTCCCCCAAAGAATGCAAAAGTCCCCAAAAGGAAGCTCAATGGAAGGACAGTTTGGGTCCCTGGTCCCACTTTTACCTGTCACCTTTCTGACCTCTTTCCTCACTGTAAGAAACACACCCTTCTCCAACAGAAAGGGCTGAAGGAGCCTCTGAGTTACTGTTTTCCTGCTTAAAAACATGATCCTGGAAGGAGATTTACCACTCTTTGAATTGTGTTTTGCATCTTCCGTGAACAGGCATGGTACTCAGCAAATTTCAGTTGAAACAACAGTCTTGGGGAACAACCATCGTGATACCTATGCCAGAGTTTGCTCTTCCATGGTGCCTGAGTGATTCAAGCTGATGGTGATGCTCGGGATTGTAGGCTTAAAGATTTCCACTTCCTTCTAGCCAGAGCAAGTGGTTCCTCAGGTGAGCAGAGTGCATATATCCTAGGACCTGGCATTTTCCCACCAAGGAAAAGAGTTACCGAGAAACATCTGGGCTGCATCTTAAACTTCACTTATGGTCTCTTAACCTCTTCCTCTCCCCCTCCACCCCCACATCCTTGGGGACAGAGCTGAAGGACCAGTTGCAGGCAACTCTGCAGGACTTTATCAGCCCCTCTCTCCCCAAAACGGAACATGGAAGTTTCAAGAATTCTCCCCCTGTAGCTCAGAGCTGCTGTTCTCTCTGTCAGCCAGAATTGGTACCTAAAAGGCTCAGCCCGCTCAATCTTCTTTCCTCCCACACGCTCCACTTCTTTGCAGGCTGAGATGGGGTAATTGAGAAACCATATTCAAAATGTACCATTTACGTTCACGAAGGTTAAGGAGGCTGTCGACAGGGCGCCGAACTTCCCTCTGCAAATAAAATGTTATGCAAGTTGCCTTGCTGAGAAAAGACAGAAAAGAAATCATCAACAATGGTGGGAGGGGTTTTCAGCAGGGTTGTGTGCTGGGGAATGAAGGCGCCTGCAGGTGCTAAACTAGTCTTTCTGTTTCTCACTTCCGTTGAACTGAAGCAGAACTTTCAAAGGAAACTTTCAATGGTCCCTTTTGTGTCCCTGGGCTGAAGTCCCAGCTTGCAGAAGGCCTTTCTCTTTCTTGCTATTCTCTCCTCACAAATGCCTGTTGTGTTTGCTAAGATTTTAACGTAGCTAATGGTTTGGAACTAGGGGGGAGAGAGAGAGACAGAGAGACAGAGAGACAGAGATGCTGAGAGACACAGATATAGCCATTGAGAAAGAAGAGTCAGAGATACAGGGAGAGAAAAACAAACAGAAAAGGAGAGAGACACTGGTCCCAGATTTCCCCGTGTGGGAATAAGGGTGGCCTCTCTGGGAATCGTGGTTCGAGTGGAGTTAGGCAAGAGATAAACCAGAGAAGGCCCTGACCCTGACTTATGTAAATGCTAAACCAAAAACCACAGAATTTTAAAGATGGATAATCTAGTTTAACCACCAGCTGTTAGAAATGAAATGAGGGAAAATCCCAGAGAGATGTCTTGGTTTGCCTGGGGTCATCTAGTTAATTGCTGGTAATGCCCTTTGTACAACTCCTGAGCCGCTTCAGGCACCCGTGGGGGGTGGGGGGACTACAGGCCCCCAGCAGAGGAGGGTCTGGCACCAGGTTTAGGCAAAGGCTGCTTCCAGACCACTGGCCTGGTAATTCACACCAATGGGCCCTTAGTCTTTCTAGCTCAGAGGTCAAGACCGAAGTCAGGTTCCTGCCCAGTCTTAATGCTCTGGCCAGCATGGCAGGCTCTACCTCATGTACCTGCTGGGCTTCGGGGCCAGTGTTTCAAGGGGACAAAGGAGAGTTGAACCTCACTGGGCTCATTGCAAAACAGGAATAGCAAGGCCCAAGTGGTCGGGTTCTTCTGTTGATTAAATCAGGTGACTATGAAAGTTAGTTCCTGCTGGGCACAGTGGTACATGCCAGTAATCCCAGTGACTCAGGAGGCTGAGACAGAAGGATCACAAGCTCAAGACCAGCCTCAGCAACTTAGTGAAACCCTCAGCAACTATCTCAAAAAATAAATAAATAAATAAATAAAAACATTGATAAGGGCTAAGGATGCAGCTCAGTGGTAAAGTTCCTCTTCGTTCAATCCCTAGCACGTGTGCATGTGTGCGCGCATGCACACACACATACACACGCAGAGGAAGAAACAAAGTCATTTTCTATTTGTCAGGCTCTCTTTTAAGTTCTTAGCCTGGGCCAATTCATTTATTTGTACATTATAATGATTCTAGACTATTCTTCCCACTTCACCCATGAGGAGATGAAAGTACGGAGAAGGTAAGTGACTTGCCTCAGAGGTTAGTTAATACAGTGTTTGACAAGATACTGGTAGATGGAGGAGTTACTATTTCAACCACAAAGCTATTGCTGGAGAAGTTCAGCCCTTATCGCGGCCCACATTATGCCACATAAAGCAGTACTTCACAAAATGCAAAATGTCATGATCAATACGGAGAACTTGAGAGTCATGGTGACTCAGATGACAAAACAGGAAAAGACAGACCTAGAGGTGGGTTGGCCTGTCCCTCTCCTTCTGTGTCAGGCTTGATTGAAGTCGATTATTGGAGGAATGAAGGCAGAGGGAAGGGAGGACCTGGCCCATGGTTAGTGTGTGGGCAGAGGTATGGGCCTGTCTGTACGCCAAGGCCACACACTGCCACTAGCCCACACCTCATAGTGGTCCCATTTCAATGGACCCATTGGACATCTTTGCTGAGTATAAAAATTAACATGCTGCCTGGTGCACAAGACGACCCCTCTGACACTTCCATGCCTCTGAAATTCTGTAAAGCATAATAGCCATCTTTTCCCCTTGTTTTTTCACGGTATCTGAACCCACACTCTAAAGATGAATTTGGTGTGAAGACACATTCTGGAGATGGCAAGTCAAGTCCAGAAGCAGCAGAGAACCCATGAAGCAGGGAGAGTGTGGGAGACCCTCTGTCATCCACCAAGACTTCTAGATTGAGACCTTCTTATCAATTGTCCCCAAAACAGCACCAGGGCAAATGACAGATACACCAGATAGCAACACAGAACGGAAGAGAGCGAAAGAGAAGATGGTGGGAAAGGACGAGGGGGGGGAAGCACAGAACATTGCCATTTTTTCCTAAATACCTCAAGTATAGCAAATGTCCTATGTCCTGGCCTTTTCCCAGAGGGTTAAGGAGAGAGTTGAACAATGGTTTATAAAATGTAAGGACGGTCTAACTCATGTCCAGGATCTAGACCCCACGCAGGCAGTCTAGGGGCATTCATTTAGGACAACCAGAAACTAATACCTTCTTCCTTCTTTTATTTATTTATTATTGGCACTGGGGATTGAACCCAGAAGTGCTTTACCACTAAGCCACATCCCCAGCCTTTTCTTTTTTATTTTTTATTTTAAGACAGAGTCTCACTAACTTGCTTAGGTTCTCACTAAGCTGCTGAGGCTGGTCTCAAACTTGCAATCCTCCTGTCTCAGTCTCCTGAGCCACTGGGATTACAGGTGTACACCACCAAAACCAGCAAGAAATTAACACCTTCCAATGGTCCCTTTGCCAAATGCCCCAAAGATATAAGAACCGCAATCCCATCCATAAACTCCACTTCATAAATCCCCTTACTGATAAGAGTAGCCTCACGCTTTCCCAGTATTAGGCTCAGGTGTGGGGTAACCCCTCATGAACTCGGCTTCTGCAATCAATAGATGGTTCT
Organism: Marmota marmota marmota; assembly: GCF_001458135.2. Lineage (NCBI taxonomy): Eukaryota > Metazoa > Chordata > Mammalia > Rodentia > Sciuridae > Marmota > Marmota marmota. The sequence continues at coordinate 9,088,595 of NW_025999913.1, forward strand.
GCACACTTTGGCCTTCCTCCAAGCCCCTCCCACTGCCTCCCACATCCTCCTAATCTGCAAGTGGGTCAGGGCTATGATTGGGCTTCAGGTTTAAAAACCCTGGGCCATGAGAGTGTTTCATAGAACATTGACACCTGCCCAGCTTGCAGCTGACAGAGGGTCCTGGAGGCATGCAAAGTGAGGAGAACTTTGGAGTGACATTCAGGTACCTGATCACCTGCCTCCCCCAAGTGCCCTGCCCTTTCTCCCCACAAACGCTGCATCACCCAGCTAGATTCCAGCCTTTCCACATTTCCTGCCCCTCTACCGACTAGTCTAACCTGTCTGTTTCCTGCTGCCTGCACTTTTACCCCATGGCTCAACATGACCTCCAACTCCCACCTCTACCTGAGGGTGGACCTTTTCCACCTGTATCCTCAGCCTACTGGTCCAGGCCTGCTCAAACCCTGGCAGCACCTGTTCCTTTAATCCAGCGAATCTCCCACCCCTGCAACAGTTCCTGATACTCCAGCATATCTCCCACCTCTGCATCTCTTCCTGACCTTCCATCCTTGTGCCCTGACATTGCAACTAAACTGGGATCTTCACTGCATATGAAACCCAGGCCCACCCTCCTACTAACCATGGTGTTTTTGTTAATAATGTCTATTGACCGTGAATGCATATGCTCTATTCTTGAAATTTTATCACCCACATGAGCTCCACGTGGATCAGAAGGTCTCTTTCTGTCTTCTCTGTTTGTGGCTCATTTTATTTACCTTACTCAGGACTTCACACATTCTATTGCATTGTAGTAGGCTTCCCTGTATATCTCTCCCACATACATGATGGGCAAGATTGAGATGATGCAAGGCCTCAGATCCTTTTAACAAATCGTCCTCAAGCCCTTCCTCTGTGTCAGATTTCACTCCAGGTGTGGGGATTCTAAGGTGACTAAGCCTGTCTTCACAAGACTTTATTGTATAGTCTGATTATTTGTATGTTCCAACCGCATCTGGAGAAGTGCCTGTAGCAGCTCATTGGTACATTTTGTTGGATCTAATGAAAAGAGGAAGGCAAATTAGCTGGTTGAATGATCCCTGTAGCTGAATAGGGGCATGGTTAAAAAAAAAAAAAGATTCCTATGCTTCTCCTGTATCAACAGCATCCCTAATTGGCTTAAAGCAAACATGCACATATTCCTCAATAAGATGTCAGAGAATGCAGCAGTACACGTAGGTGTAATAACACAGTGCTCTGTCAATTCAAAGAGATCCTTTGACACTTTCATTTCAGGCAAAGATTATTCACCAGAAAATGTGCATCTTCTTGGGAATGTTTTCCTTTCTCTCTTTTTCCTCTCTCTCTTTCTTTTTCAATCTGTGGCTGTATAACCTAAGTCAATTTTTCTAAAGAGAAGATTGGTTAATGTATGATTATATGTTTCATCAAAGAGATTTTACCACCTCCCCCTTTGGAATGATACTTGGTAGAATGATTTTTTTATTAGAAAATGTGAGCCTTTGGGAAGTTTAAAATTCCATCATCCAGGCTGATGGCCTGGGACTTTATGTGACAGGCCTGCATCAGGTATATCCATAATGGCACATCCACAGAGCACACAGGCCTGGGCCCACCCATACTCTTTTATTTTGCCTCTTTTGCCCACTGAAGTACATTAAGTCTCCCCTTGTGAGACCATCAAAGCCTCATGAGCCCCTCGTCTTGCCTCCTCTTCCATCTGAGAGGGATCAGCCACATATACACACTCCGTGACGGGAGTCCTCCGACTGGCAAGAGCTTAGAAGCCTGGACTCGCCCCTGAAAGGTCTTCATCAGAGTGGTTTATTTTTATTCTTATTTTTTATTGCTGTTGCTTTGATTCAGCTCACTCTAAAAATCCGATATCCACATTAGTATATAGGGGAAAGTAGTTACTTCTTATGCCCAGTATTTATTAAGGTCACGAGAGCTTGGGTTTGTTTTAAAATCTCCTAACTCAAAAGCAAAAGTAGAAAGATTGGAAAATGTTGTTCAAGGTCAATGATAGATGCATGGGTGTTGGCTCCCTGTCAGCTGTACTCTTCATGAATCTTTAAAAAGTACCGTGGAAAAAAGTTTAATAAAGGGCTGATCTCTCACGCACACACCTGCACATGTGCTCACGCACACACATCCACACACAAACACACACACACACACACACACACAAGCACCCCTGCGTTTTCACTTTCTTTACGGTTTTATGTACGTAGAACAACCACTTAATTACTCAATTCTCTGTGCTTGTTGATATGAGGAAGAACATAGAGGAATAGAGGTATTTTAGTCCCCCAAAATGAGAATCCCCTATTACACATTAATGAATTGTGAGCCTGGTGGGATCCAGTCATGTGACTTTGTAGCCCAGCCTCTTTCTCCCCCGTCATCAGAATGCCCCTTGCAGTCCTCTGTCATCTTGCTCTTCATTGTGGTTCTTAAGGTAAGACCCAGTTTAGATGAGAGATGAGAAGAGTAGTAAATGTTGACCCATATTTACTAGGTCACTGTGCTGGGCACCAGACGTGCAAACATAAATAAAACACAGAGTCTGCTGTGGGAAGATGTGCAGACAGGTAAGTTCATTACAGAGACTTTAAGCAGCTTTAAGCAGTTAGTGGAGGAGGAAAATGTTTCCCTGCCTTAGATTCACCCAAAGGACTTTTGGAGCACAAAGATGGATACCGAGGAAGCCCAGAAGAAGAAGCCTGGAGAGAAAGGCATCTGTGGACCCCCGGACATGAAGAGAATTAGAACCATAGGAAGGGACAGAAAATGTTTGGGAACAGGGATGTGAGTATCCAAAGGTGGAGGAAAATGAATGGGCAGAGGATGTCAGGAAAGGACTTGGTCTTCTGCTTTGTACAGTAGCAACATGTGCCCAAGGCCCAGCCCTGGAGACTGGATCCAGCCTCCACCTGACCTTTTTTTTTTTTTTCGTAAATAACACTTATTAGACTGCTGTCATGTATATTTGTCTACAGATTATTCATGGCTACTTGTGCACTTAAAGGCAAAGCTGAGTTGTTACCAAAGAGTGTTTCTTAGTGTAAAAAGACTGATGCATTCACTATCTGGCCCTTTACAGAAAAAGCTTCCCCACCCCTGAGGTAGAGCAGTATTTCTCAAACTTTGATGTGCATGCGAAATACTTGGGAATTTTTGCCTAAATGCAGATTCTGACTCAGCAAGTCAGGGTGGGCCTGAAATCCTGAATTTCTAAGAAGCTCGCAGTGATGTTAATGCCACTAACAGCTTAACACACCTGGAGTAGCAGGCTTTATAGAAAGTCTGGATCCCCAGGGTTTGTTCCTCCAGAATGCCAGGCCATCAGAGGGCGTCTGCCAGTTGAGAATAGGAAAAGAGAACTCATCTCTAAATACAACCTGACTTACTAAACTAAGACAAAAAGTCTGGCTTCAGTGACTGGAGTTTGAACTTTTGGAAGAACAGTTTTGTAAATCCCAAGTGGTTATTAATCCTGACTTTCTTCTTCCTCAACCCAAGCCTTATTCCATAGTCACCGTAGGATCTGCATTCATTCCTGTGTCTCCATTTCTATTCCTTTGAGCTAAAGTAGGCCCCATAAGGCTCCACCATGTACCTGGTCCCCATGAAGCTGCCCCCATCTACATCCTTCTCCTATCTGCAATTATTTGGTGATCAAACACATCTCCAAATGCAGTATTAAACTGAAAGAGGTTCTTTTTATATGTTATAAAACATAAAAAGGGCAAATTCCATGAATCTCTCACTTGAACTGTAACAACTACAATAAGAATGCTATTTCCACCTACCCCTTTCAAAAATCTTTATAACATTGCAGTAAAATAAGGAGCGCTGCTCACTCCTGAGGTATGCTTTGCATATTTCAACTTGTTATTATCAAGACTGGGAACACCCCCCCCCACCCCGAGCCTGCTCCCTTTATTTTTAAATAAGGGATTAGAACCAACTCAGATTTGGCAGACATTCCCTTTGAGAGAAAATTTAAAATCCTCTGGTATTCAAATGTGTTTATTCTTGGCAAAGAACTTCCTGATTCTGCACCAAATAAATAAATAGATGAATAAATAAATAAATATGTATATCAAAAGAAACAGGCTTTCAAGGGCACTTTGGACATCAAATGGCTCCCAAAAGAATAACATTTAGATGAATTAATGCCAAATGACTCAGAGACATAAGGATCGAATTCCCACAGAAACTTCACACATGGACTTCATACTTAATGTATTCCATAGACTGTATGTTATAATTTATCTGGAAAAATCGTTTATTCTTCATCATAACTCCAGAGGATTCTTGGTTCTCTAAGAGCCCCGGGCCAGGAATCAAGGCTGAGAGTCCCTGCTCTGCTAAATGGAAGTAGAATCTGGTGCCAAGGTCACCCGGAGCCAAGATTCATTTTCTGATCTCAAATCAAGGGCTTTCTTCAACATTCTGGGCTGCCCCTATGAATAAAAATCATCCTGTTATCCCCCTTATTCTGGAAAGACCAATAGTGAAAGCTGCCCAGTGCAATTTGACCAGGATGTGCCCTCCAGCATCGTTGGGTCACTCCTGTTCTGTGGGCTGACGTTGGAGATGTGTGTGGGCTCCACACAGTGATGGAGAGGTGTAATCCCTTCCAGTGAGTGGATTCGCTGGAGGAGCCTGGCTTGCTTGGCACGGGGTTTCTCAAGCTTTCCTGAGAGGCTGGAGAAACTGAATGTAGCCACGCAGTACCACACGCCTATGTGTGGCTCATGAAGCTCCAAGTGCATAAAGAGAAGGTGATGCTGCATGGGGTGCTCAGGACCTGCTGCACGATGTACTTCTTGTGCAAAAGTTATAATACAGCTGGGGAGGTCAGAAACGTGGATGGGAAGATTGGGACATGCCATCCTCAAAGGAAGCTTTTAAATGTTTCTGTTTCGTGGCACCTTCTCTATCAACACGGAAGAAAGAAAACAAAGTGTTATGAGTGCGTAAGGACAGATCCATGTCATCTATAAGCGAGGCTGCTGCTGGCCCATCAGGTGCCCATGTGCCATCTGGGTAAAGTGCCTCTCTGCAAAGCATGGGCCTACTGAGCAGAGCAGAGCCTGGACCTCTGTTCCACCTTCCGTGCAGCTTCATGATACGAAGAAAAGCTATGTACATGCTGCTTACAATGCATCTGGCCCTATTTTAAATGAAAGCATATATTAACTAGGTCCTCTTAAAATAATCCATCAATGGGAACATTATTTACAGCAGGCCCAATAACTAGATTACTATTGCTATTATTCCCACTTTAATCATGGGGAAACTGAGGCAAGAAGCAGTTAAGAAACCTATCCAAGATCACATAGCTAATAATAAACTATGAGTAATCAGCTCTGTTGAGAAAATGATCCTGTAAACTTCAGCTTACCCTTGCCTTTGGGGCATGAAATACGTCCCCTGTCTCCTGAGGGAAGGCTTCTCCTGCAGGGCCAAGCATGCAGACGGTTAATCTGTAATGGTCAGGTTCAAGACACTACACAGATTAAGGCATGGCTTCCAAAATTTATATCAAGAAAAAAAAAAATGTGCTCAACCTGTACCAACCTGAGGCAAGTAAACCAAAGTCCTCTAGAAAAACAAATAGAATGGAGAGATTTCACCATGGTTACAGGTGGTGTAGATTATAGATAGGTTCATTAGAAGGAATTTGCTCAGAGGATTATGGAGATTAAGTCCCCTAATCTAGCATCTGCAGGCTGGTGACCTAGGAGAAATGGCGCAATTTGGGCCAAGTCCAACCACCTGAGAACCTGGGGAACTGGTGGTGCAAATCCTCGTTAGGAAGCAGGAGACGTGAACTGTCCTAGCTCAAGTAGTCGGGCAGGGAAGAGTGAAGGGAGGCGCACTCCTCCATCCTTCCCCTTATCTCCATCCCTGCGCTGATGGGATGATGCCCATGTGCATGGGGAGGGCCATCCTCTCTTCCTAGCCACTGATTCAAATGCCAATCTCGTCCTTATACACCCTCAGAGACACACCAGGAACAGTTTCATCTGGGGACCCCATGACCCCAAGGTGCTATGGCTTGGAAGAACATTTGTAAAATTCTAAGTCGACACATAGAATCACCGGAAAGTTTCACCTCAAGGCAAAGTTTTCGGGGTGACCGCTGAGAGGGTCACAGTCCAATGGACGTGTGCATGTGCTGGTATGTGACGGCCATACCTGCCGTGTGTATGCCAGGGTTGTAGAGGCTGCTGCTTCTCGAGTTCTGTGTGTGATCACTGAAGGCTAAGTCAGCGAGCAGCTCCTCACTCCTCAGGGGACTCACATCCTCTTTCTCTGGCTCCCCCAAGTCCTTCCCTCCAAGGCCAGCTCCCCCACTGCCCTCCAAGCTCCCCTTCCTCACAACAGCGTTGATTTAGTGTCCAAGATGCAGGCCTTGGAGCCAGGTGGAGTTTTCTTCCACTTGGGCTTATCCACATCCTCCATCGCTGCTGTTTTCTCAAACGGGCATGACCAGAGTGCCCATCTAGTGGTGGAGGGAGACCAGTCATAGACTCGGGTGAAACTTGGAACATCTCCAGGCTGGCTTTCCCGCTCAGAGCATGCTGGCTTGTAGTGATTTCTTGTTGTTGCTCTTCGAGGCCAAAATCATGCCTTTTCAGACTCTGGGGCACCAGCAGCATGCTGGGCAAGGAGCAGCCCTCAGTCAATATGTACTTAATAGGAGGCGAATAAACATCAGGGCAATCAAGAACCTCAGAGAGGATCTTATCCAATGTTTTGTCATGTATTTAAAGGATGCCTCTTATAATCCATATGTGATGGTCCCCACAAAATCACAGATACTTGGAATATCTGCAGATGGAGAAAATACTAAGCTACTATGGCGTGAATGGACATTTGCAAAACCTAGTTTGGGACCAGATTTGGTACTACAAATCCAAATCAACTTCTACATCTTCAAGATAGAGTCAAAATCGGAAAAAAATAAAGTTATTTCGAGAATCAATTGGCAATAGCACCTGAACAAGAAAGTGTGTCTCTTGAGACCCTGTCCTTTCCCACAGGGAACTGACCCTCTTCTGGGAGAAGCCTCACTAACTTACATACCAAATCCTTGAGACAGACACGAAGCTGTTCATTACCAAGCACTGATGGTAGGTTCCGAATCTCCAAGTGCAGTTGGAAGTGAGCCTGGTAATAGTGTTCGTTCTGGAGATTTTAGAGCAGGCCTCTGAGAATTGAATTGCTTTTGAAATATTTAGAGCATTCCTGAGCCGTTCAGCATCATTAACTCGCTTTGTCTCCCATCTAACTTCCCTGGGTCCTGAAAGTGTGATATATTGTCCTTTGGAACTGTTGTCTAAATAGGGAGGAGCTGGATAAGGAGGCGTGAGACGGATTTAGCTGCATCGTTTTCAAAGGGCTCCTTTGGAATTTATGGCTCCATGCGATCAATCGCTCTTCCATCCTCAACCTCACCCCCACCTCTGTCTGAGTCCACAGCACACAGACCGCATGTGTGGCAGCCGGGTGCTGTTCACTGTGCAGAGCGCTGCGGCTTACGGTGAATTTGACATCGGAATTCAGCTCTTGCTTGCAGTCATGATTTTCAAGGAGCTAACTGCCCAAGTGTGCCGCAGACTGTAGAGGCTGTGGCTGGAGGCCATGAGGAGTCCCAGAGGCTGACAGTTGTCTGGGTAAGAAAGGAGAAGGACGAGATTGAACCCAGGCAGAGGCTGAGGGGCAGACAGAGAGAGGACAGGCCTGACAGAGGGGTAAGCCCTCTGAGGAGAGAGTGTGGGGCTGTTCTGCCAGTTGAACATGGAAATTGAGAAAGAAAAATGGGTAGAAAATCATGCCCTGGCCTGGGGCCACTCAGTATGCCCAAGTAGGGGAGCCTCATGAATCAGGTAACGAGGGGACCCTGGTTTTTTCTGCATCCTAACTTCACTTTCCTTGGGTGCTTGGAAGCTTCCAGAAGCCTCCAGCAGCTTCGGGGTTTGTGTTCTTTTCTTTCCCTTCTTCTGGCTTCATTTGAACCTGATCTGCCTTCTTTCCCTGGGGACCTCTGTGCCCCCATTGGAGGCTGGTTAGGGGGCTGGGTTAACAACCACACATAGTATCCACAGCCAACGTTTACTGAGTGCTCAGTATGTCCCACTTATTATCTGATTTGGTCCTCACCAGATTCTCTGAAGCAGAGAATATTATCCCCATTTTTCAGATGATAAAACCAAGCAGCACAGAGTAAAAGTGACAGGATCCGAACCCAGGCCGTTGGGTTCCACAAACCCCATTCCAGCCCCACAAGCAAAAATATACTCCAAAATCAGCAATCACTGATGACGGTGGCACTTCTACTCTTACAGGGTACCACCCTCTATCCTGTGGAGTAGCTTGAAGACCGTGGTGCATGCTTTTCATGATGTGAATAGATCCATATTGAAAGGATATACCCTCAAGCAACACTATTCCCAAAATATCCTGCTGGGCTGGGATTCAAAGCACTCACATTTATTAAATGTTTACTACATTCCTGCATGCCTATGCATACTAAGCTAATCTCTATGGCATATCCTTATAACCCCAGCAATGTGGGAAGCTGAGGTAGGATCCCAAGTTCAAGGCCAGCTTCAGCAACTTAGCAAAATCCTGTCCCAAAGTTGTTTTTTGTTTTTTTTTTTAATTTAAAAAGGAGCTGAGGAGGTAGCTCAGTGATAGAGTGCCCCTGGGTTCAATCCCCAGTAGCCCTCCCCAAAAATGGGAATAGAGACTGGGAGGTAGGTGCTGTTACCATCAACTCTATTTTATAGATGAGGAAATGAAGCCCCATAAATCACATGGTGACTCAGGAACATATTTGAGATTTCAAACCCCGACAAATTCAGATTTTTATCTGCCATGCCTGGCTGCAAGACAGGTATGCCCCCAGAGAGCTCACAGTAATTTGGAAACATTGATGCATGATTAAGAGCTTTTGGCAAATGGATCCTAAAATGTTTAATGTGGGTTTTCATAACCTAAGCCAATGGGAGCACATCACTGAAAAGCAAAGGTCAGGCAGGACTCGAACAGATGAAAAGGGTTCAGGTGCGGACATCAGTGTGGGTCAACACAACAGGCGAAGGCCAAGTGCACTTACCAACCTGCAGGGTCCGAGAATTCTAGGGGGGAACAGGTGCGTTGTGGTTCAAAAGGAAATGTAAGCCCTTTCATTGTCAGGCTAGGAAATGTGATCTTTTTCATGATAATTTTTAATAAAAATTTCATTATAATTTTTTATGGCACAGTAACGGCCACGCTCGGGGGGGATATCAAGCCTCTGTTTCTTCATCTGAACAAAACAGAACTATTAATAGTACCTGACAGAGAGTGTCAGCCAGCGTGTGGAAGGTGTCAGGCGGGAGCCGGGAGTGGCCATCAATGGCTGGTATTCCTCCAGCCACAGGTCAAGGCATGAATTGTGTAGGTAAGAACTTGGCAGCCAGGGGCTGAATTCAAAGGCAGAAGATGTAGGAAGAGGAAGGTATGGATTCGTTGACTTTCTGAATATTGGGGAGGGGGACAATGATTTCTTGTCAGGTGGCTCCAACTTTCCAGCTTGATTGCAAAGGAGAAAGGGGAAGAAGCCAGGAAAGACAGAGAACGATGTCTTAGTATGTTTCCTGTTGTTATATCAGAATACCTGAGACCAGGAAATGGATAAGGAAAAGACGTATATTTGAGCTCATGGTTCTGGAGGCTGGAAATTCCAAGAACATAGCTCTGGTGAAGGCTGGATGCTGCTTCAGATCACGGCAGAAAGAAGAACATAGCGGGGCAACCTTGCTTTACCCCACTCTTGTAGTAACTGACCTAGTCCCAGGAGAGTGAGAACCTGGTCACTCCCACAAGATGGCCAGATCTCTCATGATCCAAACACCTCATGAAGGTCCTGCCAATATGGCAGCACTAAGGACTGGATCTCGCCATGAGTTTTGATGGTGACAAGCCATATTGGAACCATTGCAACCAGGTGGAAAGAACACAGACCTTGGTTTCAGATGCTCTGAACCTGCTGTGACCATGGTAATAGTGAGGAGGAGGCTGGAGGGGGAGGACGAGAGCTCTTTAAAAAGTCACTGTGTGGTCCTGACCCTGGAGACCTCTATAATGATATCACACCTGCCTTCCTCCTATCCCCACCCAAATGCCCATGGCTGGCTCTATCTTATCATTCAGAGCTCAGCTCAAATGTCACCTCCTCCAAGGAGCCTTCCCTGACCACCTTAGGATGGGGGCACCTCCCTTCACTCTGCGTTCCGTCACCCTGTTCTGTTTACTCCATAATACTTACACTCTCTGCTTCCCCGGGAAAGATGCGCTCCAAGACGGAGCATGGGCGTGGTCCTGCTCCCCATTGTATCTCCAGGGTCCTGAACATTGTCTGTGACGTAGCAAGACTCAGTACATCCTCGCAAATGGAGTTAGGCTCTGTCAGATTCAATAAACATGAACACATTTGCATATGTAAATGAAGCTTCGCCTCTGGATGGAGGCAGAAGGTGAAGGTACGACTTCTGGAAACCTCTGCTGGGAGGAGGCAAGAATGAGATAAAGAGTGAAAATGAGCCCCGGAACAGACGGGCCCTGCTGACCAAGGACGAAGGCGCTGCGGTTCGATGTGGTTTGTTCCCAGAGGCTCAGGTGCTGGAAGCTTGGTACCCAGAGTCATGGTCCTGAAGGGCGGTGGAACCTTTAAGAGGTGGGGCCTCATGGGAGGTGTCAGGTCTGGGCTGCCCCTCAGAAGGGGTGGGTACAGCTCTCACAGGTCCATGTTAGAGCAGGTTATTACAAAGAAGGCAGCCCTACTCTGGGTGGCCCCTCTCCCCATGGCCATTCCCCTTTCTGCTTCTCTGCCATGTTGTGACACAGTCAGGGTACCCCAGGCAGATGCCAGCACCATGCTGCATGAACTTTCCAACTACGAGGATCATGAGCCAACTAAACCTCTTTTCTTTATGGAAAACCCAGCCTCGGGTATTTTGTTATCGCAACACAAAATGGACTAAGACAGATGATGTTGTGTTAAAAAATTTTTTTGGATATGATCAAATGCTGAAGAGAAATTAAGGAAAATGAAATATGAGAGCAGTGCATTTGACTGGAGGCTAGGACCCACTGCAGATACACCTGGAGTGAGAGGGCAGGTGGGATGCGCGATCTCGAGGAATCTCTGGGGGAAACAGGGTTGAAAGGGACAGGGACTGAAGGAGAAAAGAACGAACGGGGAAGCAAATAGTTTCTAGAGAGGATAGAATTGAAGTTCATGAAGAAACAGGGAGGCTCCAACAAGAGAGGAACCTATGCCCCAGGGGAGCAGGACTGAACAGATCCACACCAGGACTTGGTATGACGTATGGAAATGGTCCTCATCACCATATGGTCATGACCTCAAGCCTAGGGGGAAAAGCCATAAAAATACATAAAAACCCATGCTAACTAATGCTTTGGGGCGTGTGGAAGAAGTGTTTCATCTGCTTTTAATCAACGGATGAGCCAAATAAGAGCCTCCAAGCGGAACGTAGAAATAACAAGAAGAAGATGGAGACGATTTTCATTTTTAAAAAGGAGAGAAGTTTACTAGGACTAGTCACCACGATGACTGTCCCCCTGGTTGGAGCAAATCACTCACCCTTCTGGATGGCCCCTGTCCACTCTGAAATACACAGTGGATCCCGGCCTCTTGCTCCTCCCTTGGAGGCTTTGTGGGGTCAGGAATAAACGAAGCCCTGTAAAGCACTTAGAAGAATGTTACCCGTGTTCATGGGCTGGCGTGGTGATGCTCCAGTGTTTGCACAGTCCTGGATGTGACAAGATGGCTTTGTGGACATCCCTGCTGAGGTGATTAATGGGGCTCCAGCAGCCTCCGGCAGAGGCTCTTCCAAACACCTGTCTGGAGGTGTTGGCCCGCAGGAGGCTGAATGGAAGGGCTGCCCCCAGGCAGTAATCAGCACTGACAGCAGCGGGTCCCCACAACTCACCCAAAGGGTGGGTCAGAGCCAGGGAGCAAAGCTTGACCACAGAACCCACTGCTGTCCCAGGGCCTGCCTGGGGACAGCCAGCTGGGTGGCACAGGTTCTCAGAAATGCCCAAGAACCTCAAATACATTTTAATAGAGTCTTAAAAACATCCCTCCAGCCACCAAGAGTCTTGAGCCCTCTGCATCCCACGCTCTCTGGGATGGTCCAGGTCCCTGTACCCCCTCTTCTACAGGCCTCTGAGCTGGGACAGGTTGAGGACAGGGTGACAAGGCTGGGCTGTAGGACATGGATGTGGCACCTTGGAATGGCTCATGCTCAGTTCCTGTTTTGTGTTTTGACTTTTTCTACACTATTTCCTTCCCCCGTTTATATATGGTAATTCTCTTTTCACGGGTACCAGTCTTTGGCCTGATCAGGTAATGCCTTACACAGTTACAGTGCATATAATTACCTTCATCTACCACCCCATGCACCATACTCACATGAACACACACACACACACACACACACAGCAAATCACAGACATTGAAGGGCAGGGAACTACTCCTGACACTTTTATTTCCCAGTACCTCCCAGAGTGCTATGCTTGGTACATATTTACAGATATTATTTCACTTTTCATTTCTTTTCCTTACATTTCCAAATTAGCACAAAGGGTCATAAACACACAGAGCTGAGCATCATGTTTCACTCCAGAAAATGACAGATGTAGATGGTTGAATTCTTGGGATTTCTTATACATCAAAAATTACCATTGGTGCCAATACATCATTCATACAGTCGTTTATTCATTCATTCACAGAACACCACTGGATGCTTATGATGGGCAGTCAACGTGCACACTATACACACACACACACACACACACACACACCTGCTCTCTAGTAACTCAGATATGGAAAAGATAGGTTGATCATCAATAAATAATGACAGGCATGCCAGATAAAGGAGCTATTGGGATTGCTTGATAACTAAGCAAAGGTTGCAGGAGAGTCATTCCCCAGGATGAGAGAGCACCCTTCCTCCCGGGGAGCCCCCTGCACTCTAACTTCACTCCATCCAACCCACCCAGATACCATGCAAACCTAAGAGCACCCCTGGCGTCCCCACCCATCTGTAGTTTGGAGCAAGGGGGTAGAATCAGAATTCCTTAGGATCTCTGTGTGGTGGGTCCACACAGCCCCACGATGCAGAAATGCTTTCATCTGGCTCCAGAGGGGCCTTTCCTTGTGTATCTGGTGTCTCTCCAGAAAGCTCTCTTGGGAGGCCTGACCTTGAGGATCCGTCTGAACCCCTTTAGGCTCTCGGAAAGCTGAACATTTACTAACCTGGGGGTCATGTGGGTGGCTCTCCTCTGACCCATTTAAGGGGAGATGCCTGCCTGCCGTTGTTCAGAGGATTCCCATCATCTGTAAAATCGGTTTTCTAGTGAGCTGAGGCAGGGGACGTCTGGGGCCTGGCCTCTGTACTTGACCTTGAAGTCTGGAGTGTAGTCTGGCTTTAGAAATGGAGGAGCTGGGTCATCTTGCTGTCTCTCCTTGCCTCCCCCTGAACAAGGTTTGGTTAGTGAATCATCTGACCAGAGGGATGATTGTTGGAAAGTTTTTCTTACGAGGACACAGCCCTTGGTGGGTGGCTTTATTTCTAGAGAAGGTACAGTTTTTCATCTCCACACTCACAGCAGTGGGAGATGAAGAAGCAGCCAAGGGGAACATGGGCCTGGGGACAGCAGGTCCTATGAAACCCTGCCCAAGGATCCCTCCTAATGGATGTGCCTCGCTGTCACCTTATGTTAAAGTAGATGGCAGGTGCATATGTGGTCACACTGGGATTTTTCTTAATTGCTAAAAAATTGACTTTAAAAATTCCAAACATCTTAGACTTACTCCTAAGAATGAAAGAAAATGTGGCTTAAAGTTAGAAGGTCAGTGTCAGTGCTAGTGGTTCCCGTTTCAGAGATCAGTGCTGCGATAATAATTTTAGTATTACAAAATTCTTCCACCCGTTTGCACTAACCACTTTAAGTACTTAATGGTCAATGTTCCAAACAACTCTTCGGAGGGGAGGAGGAGTATGCCCATTTTACCACGAGTTCCGTGAGACAGTGGATTAGGTAACTTCCCCAAGGCCATGCCCCCAGAGGAACAGCTCCGTGTCAACTCTTGAATGACACATCTGCTATTCCCACATTGGTGTCTTACTCCCCAGAAAAGAGGCAGAGCCTGCTGGCCAGGCTGCCTAAATCAACTCAAATCTGACCTTGAGAGCTAGGTTACTTATGAGGACCAAGTGACATGGACAGTATAGTGTTCTGATCACTAGATCAGGTCCCAGACACCACAAGCTCACACAGAGAGTCCCCTCCAGGGAAGCCCCCTCCCGGTCTGGTGAAGTGGGCTGAGTGACACAGGTGAGGGAGAGGGTCCACCTACCAGGGAGGGCTGCTCCTTCATTACAGTCATTGCCCTAGGAAGAGGGTGTGGTCAAGGAAGGGCTGCGTGGACCACGGTGGTCATGAGATGCCACAGCCTAGTGACATCTCCGTGGCTCTAGTTGGTGGTGTTTGCAGAGTGATGAAATCATCTAGCGACACAGTTCTCAGACACGTCCTGGAGGATCATTTCCCCCTGCAGAGACTGTCAAGATCCTGAGAAAGGTGGACCCCTAAGGAATGCATGTTTTCAAAAACTTTAGCTATCATTTTAAAAAGTAGTAGTGGGTGGGATCGCGGGACGCTGCAGAGCGTGAGGCAAGAAAGTTTGGATCCAAGTGGGTTTCGGACGGCACCTAGGTTAGCATTATATAACTACGAGTAAATTTTAAAAACCACAAGTCATCAAAGAGGAGTTATATCTAACCCTTAAATATAACTATGAATTGAAAGGCATGATTTTTCATTTTTCTGAAGTGTGTGACTATTTAATTATTCTTATGTTCAATGAAAGAAACCATTCGGTTACCCAGAAAATACAGCCATCCAGAATGACTCCGATTTGGTTAGTTTTGCCATCGTTAACAAACAGCTCTGAAATCTCAGTGGCTTGCCACATGTCCCATACATTATGTGTAGTTACCATCCTGTGCAACAGAGACCAGAATCATTCCTCTCCCTTTTCTATAACTCTATGTACTTCCTGTTTACCATCTACTTCCCCTGCTGGCAAAGCTTGATGACACCAGATGTCTCTGCATGTTCTGTTCGGTGACAACGTTTGGCACAATGTAGGTGCTCAATAATTATTACTTGAATGATCAATTGAGCCCCAATCTTCACCCCTTGAAACAAAAACTTGTAGAGAATTTTTTTTTAAAAATCACTAGGCTACTTCCTTTACCATTTTAATTGATTTTCAAATGAGAGCTGTAAAAAATTTGTTTTGTGTTTGGAATATTCCAAGATAAGTCTTAATTCATCATGTCTGGGTAAACAGTCGTATCCAAAGTAGTATCAACTTCCCCCGGGAGTAAAATAATCAGCTTTTTCAGCAGCATCGTGTAACATTAGGATGACAATGTGAAAAAAATAGTGTCAATTCTCACATTTTGCAGGTCATGCTGTGGAGTTGAAATGAGTAACGGTGCTGTTCCCTTACAGTTTAATCTGTATCTTTACCCCAGTATTTTAAGCCGCCTGTTTCCCCTAGGCTAGGCAAATGCTATTGTGTGTCCAAGAGAAGAGGGAAAGCTTATTCTGGCTCCTAGTTTCAGAGGTTCGGTTCCTGGCAACTCCATTGCTCAGGACAGAGGTGAGGCAGAGCATCATGGCGGAGGAGCACTGCTCCACTCTTGGAGGCCAGGAATCAGAGAGGAAGTGGTAGTATTGGGGTATTTTTGCTGATGGTGTCATCAGTGGTACAATTTTTCCAAAAGGAGCCGTCAATTGGCTTGGTGTATCCTCCTCCCTTCTGCTTATGATGGTCATTCAGCTAAAATTTGGGGGCCAACAGAGATGAGGCAAAGAACCTCACCCCCCGCTGGTACAAAGACCTCTCCACAGGTGCGGCTGTATGCTGGACCCGTAGTCAGTGACGGGTAAGATCCAATTGCAATGGTACCAACCTAAGAATGGGTAAGGACCATACTATTGGACAACCTAAGGCAGGCACGGTCCCTAAGCCACATGCTTGTTGTTTAAACAGAGAGGGGGAGATGTTGAGAGCCACAGCGGAAGGGGCCCCAGCAAACTTCCAGCTGCCAGCTGATTGGCTCCTCTGCTGTGATGCTCATTGGGCTGTTTCCCCGCCCTTTCAGACCACGGAGCTGCTCA
>NW_025999913.1:9105027-9164543 GCF_001458135.2 Marmota marmota marmota
TATATATATTTAAAGCCCTCCTGACACTCCAGCAAAGTTCCACAAGGCTTGGTGCTTCTGCCAGAGCCCTGTGCCTCCACAACAGCTTTTTCAGAGTCTACATTTTATAGTCATGCGACCGACCTTTGATTACATTATCCATGGAAAGGACCAGGTTTCACTGAGAGTCCTTGTAAGGTTTGCACACAGCAACAGTTCATTCTGGGACCCGACTGGGCTTGAAATCCAGTCACCTGCCAACAGTGTACTCCTTGTAAATTCCCAAGCCTCAGTTTCTTTATCTGTAAAATGGAGATAAGAACAGGGCTTACCTTACAGGGCTATTGGAAGAGTGAGTAAGATAATACTTGTAGGGCTGCTGTTAGCAATCTTATTAATTATGACTCTAAGGAGAATGAAAAGACTACCCGAGGGACCCATTTTCCCGAGGGAGTTACCAGCTTATTGTTAAGTGGGTTTGCTAAAAGTCAACGTTTAATGCATGAGCAATATTGTGCTCCCCGTGAACCCCAAGAATAAGGTGCTGATGCATCCAGCTCCTCCTAAGTTGCAAAGCCAGTGACTGTGGAGGGGAGCAGTTTCACTCAGTTTGTCGTCAAAACTGGTCATCTTTGCCAAAGGATCATGTTTGAGAAAACTGATCTCTATTAAAATGGAAAGTTCCAGGACAGGGTCTGGCTCATTTACCACATGATGCAGTTAGTGAGGCTTTACTTTATGTGAAGAGGAGGCCACACGTGCATGGCTGCTGTGACTGGACAGAGGTTCTTCAGACCTGGGTCCAAGTGGGACCACACTGCCCCAAGGAGAAGGGGTGGAAGATGCAGACCCACGTGGGTTGGTGGCTACTTGGGGATATTCTGGACTTTGGTGCAAAATCTCCAAGTGTAGGGCTGGTCTGGTTGTTAAAGTCATAGCGTCTCTTAGGTTGCTCCTGCTGTGGACTGGCCTGAAGCTCCTGGTCAGCAGAGCAGGACCGCGGCAGCTGCTGTTTCAGACCAGGGTATAGACACGGTTCTCCTTTCCACGGAGTCAGGGCACAATGAGAAACTGAAGTTCACCTTCCATTTATCCAAAGAGACATGAGGATGTGTAAGACGTCGTTGGTGTCTGCCCCAGGGACACACAGCACAGGGCAGAGAGCACGCAGACGTGGAAAGGTCACCCCTGTGGAGTAGGACAGCTTCCCCAGGGGACATGGATGATGCCAGCAAAGAGGACAGGCTTCTTTAAGACACCGATCAGGGTTGGAGGGGTGCGCTCCAAAGAAGAGCCAGATTTGCTGAACCTGACCTTGAAGTCATGCTGGGATTTCTCAGGACAAAGAAGGGAAATAGAGGCTTACAGAGAAGGAAAAGGGGAGGGAAAAGTACAGTCTTGAGGAAGGAGTGTCCCAGCAGCACCTCAGGCCAGAAACACAGTTGAAGACGATATGGGAAAGGACAGTCCCATTCCAGGGGTCCCCCTTATCCTGGGAGCATATGTTCCAAACCCCCAAGTGGATGCCTGAAGCCAGAGACTCAAACAGTCATGCACGGTGGGAGGAGAGGACATTCTGAGAAATGTGTGACGGGGCGATTCTGTTGTGTGAACATCACAGCACGTGTGTAAACAAAGGCACCTCTGCCATCGTGGGCCAGCATGAGCCGAGGGAGCGCCCGTCATTATTGACCCAGACGTCATTACGTGGCACACGGCTATACTGCTTCTTCCTACCCAAACATGCCTGTGATAACACTTACTTTATAACTTGGGCACAGTGAGAGGTTCACAACAATAACAGTGAAACAGAGTAATTATAACAACACACGGTAATAGAAGTTGTCTAAAACTTACGAATTGTTATTTCTGGAATTTTCCATCAAATATTTTCGGACTGTGGTTGCCAGCAAATTACTGAAACTACATAAAATAAAACTATCGATAAGGGGACTACTGTGTTTGAGTTCCTACTATGTGCTAGACTATGCTAGGCCCTTTGTGAATGCGATCCTGACTCCTCTGCTAAGCTGCATCTTACAGGTGAGGAAAACTGAGCCCTGAACTGTTGAAAGGATTTCATGGCCAGTCAGATACAAAGCCAAGGTCAAAAGTGCCTGCGAGACCCCAGAGCCTGCTTACTGTGTGTCACACATGCCAATGCTACCGAGGCCTGGGAAACTGAAAATTTTAATTTTTTAACTTTTTATAAATCCACAGGAAAAGTAAATGCTGCTTTAAGGTGTCCCTGCTCTCCCTCCCACAACCGAGTCTCCACTAGAATTGCTACATGGAGGATAATGAATAGTCCCATGGCTCAAAATAGAGCAGGCAGCAAGATAAGTGGACAGCTGGTGCCTGCACATGTGTAGATACATGCAAGATGGCCCTGCGGTCACCTGCACATGGCTTTTTAAGCTTGTTTTTTGGAGAACCCCTTCTCCCTGCCTTATAACCTGCAGCGCCCCTAGTCTGTGCCCGATGATCGTGTCATCATTTTTCAATGAATCTATCGGCCTTACTTTCCAGCCTCAGATTGATGAAGGTGAGAAGCAGTGTGCTTTCCCCTTCCTCTTCTCCCACCACTACCTCAGACACGGTTTCCCCCTCAGGACAAATGGCAAGGTCCCCTCCCACAGGCAGCTCACTCAGGGCCAAACCCTTTGCTCATCAGGAGTCACAGGGGCCTCCAGATTCAGCAAAGCAGCCCTGTTGTTCA
Organism: Marmota marmota marmota; assembly: GCF_001458135.2. Lineage (NCBI taxonomy): Eukaryota > Metazoa > Chordata > Mammalia > Rodentia > Sciuridae > Marmota > Marmota marmota. The sequence goes on from NW_025999913.1 coordinate 9,107,726, forward strand.
AGGAAGAGGAGATTCTAGAAGCCTCATCTGTATTTACTTGAGGCGAGTTTTACCTTCTGCGGAGCAGGGGCAAGAGAGTGAAGACACTCCGGGATGGTGGCAGCTTGCAGAGATGACAATTTGCTGGGGGGACCCATCTTCCACATCTGCGGGATTTGTAAGGAGCCCTTCCTTTCCACTTTTTAATCTCTATCGCTATCTCGTGGCTAGTTTCAGTATTGCAGGCGGTGGCTTGCAAGTTCACTCCCTTGCTCTCTCTTGGAACAATTACTAATATTGCAGACACATACACAGGAAAACAAGCTGCTAATCGAATAAGGAAAGCCTAGGAGTGTTATTGTAATTATTACTTACAGCACTTTAAACCTCAGCAGACAGACATATCATTGCCAGTATCAAGATGTGTGAAGTTTCTGCACTAATAGTTAACCGTCCTGCCCAGCCACACTGTCACCAAAGCACATACCAGTCCTGCTATGTGACAATCAGTTAACAGGTTCCCATTAGAGTTGTGAGACATCTGAGAAACAGAATCAAACATATACCTTCCAATATTTTAAATCACATAATAAACACACAGCATTAGGGGGAAAATCTAAAAGAAAAAGAAAGAAAGAAAATTCAAATTATATATAAAACCATCCCACAAAGATAACCATAATAATTAAAATTTTCATGTATTTACTCCCTATTTTATGCATATAAGTTAGAAAATCAGCATAATATGCATGCTATTATTGCTGTTATTAGAAAAACAGTGTATTTTATAATATTTTTCTGAGTTTTTTTTTTTGTGTGTGTGGGGTTTTTTTTGTTTTGTTTTTTTGGTACTTGGGATTGAATTCAGAGGAGTTTTATGATGAGTGACATACTTTAGGGTTCTTATTTTGCTTTGTTTTATTTTTTTAAGACAGGATCTCATAAAGTTGCTGAGACTGGCCTTAGATTTGCAATCCTCTTTCCTCAGCCTCCCAAGTTGCTGGGACTACCAATGTGCACCACCACACCCAGCCGCATGCTGTCTTTAAACCACCTCTTTGTTTGCTTCTCTATCCCTAAAGCCTTGTTTAACACACAAAATTTTCTTTATAAGTACTTCTTAAATAAATGTATGTAAATAACCCAATCTGTATAATCGTTTTGAATATCTGTATGATATTTCATTCCTAGGGTATTCCTTGTGTATATAACTAATCTATTCTTGTCTGATATTATGATTCTTTCAATTTTATGAGCAGAGCTATAATAAGCAAATTTTGTGGTAGCGTTTTATGAGTTTCGTAAGATGGTAGCGTGGGAAAGGGTCCCTCGTCACCCTTGTGTTTGTGAGACTAGCTGCAACAATGGTGGCCACTGCTTTCTAAATCAAACACAAGCTCTGCTACAGAGGATTGCCATATTCCTCAGGTTTTATCCATCAAAGTGAGGCAAATGTGATCTCTTCCTTATCAGAACTTTTAATCCACAATTCTCAAGCCTGTCTGCAAGTTAGAACTTCCTCGAGGAATTTTAGAAGTTCAGTTGCCTGGTTCCCATGCCCTGGAGATTCTGACCCAATTGGTCTCTCAGCTGGAGGTATTTCCCAGAACTTCCAAGAATAGCAGTCCCCCCTTATCATCAGTTTTGCTTTGCATGGTTTCATTTACTCAGGTCTAATGTGATCCAAAAATATTCACTGGAAAATTCCAGAAAAAAAAACAATTTATTAATTATAAATTATGTGTTTTTCTGAATAGTGTGATGAAATCCCATACCATCCCACTCTATCCTGCCTGGAAGGTGAATCACCCCTTTTCTTTCCAGCGTATCCATGCTGTATATGCTACCTGCCCATTAATCACTTAGTAGCCCTCTTGCTTATCAGGTTGACTGTCATTATATCTCAGTGCTTGTGTTCAAATAACCCTTGTTTTACTTGATAATGGCTCAAAGTGCAAGAGTAGTGATGCTGGCAATTTTTGTATAGTATATTGTTAAATTATTTTATTTTATTATTAGTTATTATTGTTAATTTCATAATGTGCCAGATTCATGAATTATTTTGCCATGTGTGTTTAGGAAAAACTAACATATAAGATTCATACTATCTGCAGTTTCAGGCAGTCACTGCAGGTCTGGGAACATGTCCCCATGGACAAGGGCTATCACAACTGTACTGTGTAGCCAGGACTGAGAAACTCAGCTTCAGATGGAATTACCCACAGAATTCCTGTCAGGGAGATCTCACTAGAGTGCTGTGTGTGACTCCAGATAAACAGAGCGCTACATGCATTGTAGATGCTCAGCTGCAATGGTGCAAGTTCTGCATCCTAATTAAAACCCCTCCTGCATGTTTTAAGGACTAACAGCAGAATTCCTGAGACCAGAGTCAATACCTATTAGATACCATGCCAATACCACACATATCGGCCATAACCTTGCGTACAAAACCTGCTGCTGTTGTAATGTAGTGAACCTAGCAAGTATTAGCCTGTACTCAGCATGAGAACCCAAACAGGCTTCCACTGTAGGGTAAAAGAAATTAGCTTGTAGGCTACACACATATGCTGTAACTGATTTAACACAGCTTGGGAAATTTGCTAGGGAGTTCCTCTCCTCAGCTCTTTAGAAAGCCAGACCATGCATTCCCCTGACCATCCCCTCAGCCCACGACCCTGTGCTCTCGTTTTATATTTAGCAGACTTGCAAGCTGTCCCCTCTGAACCGAGCATGCCCAGATCACTCACCTCCACCCACTCCAGGGGACAGTTTACTGCTCCTGGGGACAGGCAGGGCAGACAGCCCCATGGGATGAAAGTGAGGTAAGGGCATTGGATGTGTCCCCCCTCCCTGGGAGACTCTACTTAAAAATAAAAGTCAACCACCGAGACCCGTCGCCCTTCAGTGCTGAAAACGGTTCTAAATGTGTTGCTTTAGGGAACGAAACGTCAGGCTCAGGAAACCACAGTGCACAGACAACCCCTTGAGTTTTTCTTCCCATAGAGTTGATTTTGATCCGTGTGGTCCTTTCTTATCTTTCATGTAGCGCTCCTGTGTTTTTATCTTACTTGTTGGAAGGGTGAGCAGGTCTTTCTAGACAGTGGAAAGATCGGTTCTCCATCTGCAATATGCTAAGGGTAGAATTCAAAGCAGGTCCTGGATCTTCTCTAGATACTGCAGTGCAAGTCCCCAGGACACCGCCAACTGCCACATGGAACTCCACCTACATGGATTAAGTTGAAAGTTCCCAAATCAGGAAGATGGCTCACATTCTTTTTAAAAAAGTCCTTTCTGAAAATAACACCGACTTGAATTAAATAGACAGCCAGAGTCATCCCGGGCATGGGTCCTGGGATTTGTCATTACGCAGTGGACACAGAAAATCTCCAGTCTCATCTCTCGCTGTCACTTCACCTCCCTGTGAGGGCTGTGCCACTCCATAAAATGACCCCATAGAAAATATTCATGGTTGCAGTGCGAAAGGTTCATCCTCCTGCTTAAAGCTCATCCCAATGTCCTGCTTCTTCTCGGGCTCTGTCCTCTGTCTCTCTCCTGCTAGCTCTTCCCACTTTGCCCTCTTCCACCCATGCTGAGAGAGCCACCATCAACCCCATGTTTTCTTATTCCACCACAGGGCAATCTCCCTAATGGCCCCCAACACACGTGCAGCACACACACACACACACACACACCTACACACACACACTTCACCCAAGGTGTCCACTTCCCTTTCTTCCTATGGATCCGTCTGACTGCAGCCTCTACCACTCCACTAAATCCTCTCCAGCCAAAAGCCCCCTTCTGCCCCTGTTCCCAGTGCAGCAGGCACCCACCTTACCATCCCCTTGCTCCTGGATCTGGGGGCATCAAGCACTGGGAGCCCTCTCTCTGTGACAATCTCTTGGGCTTTTCCCATCTTGCGGTCCGTGTGGCCCCTGCCTCCTCCTGCTCCTCTCAGCCTAGAGTTTTCCCGCAGCCTTGCCCCGGACCCCGTCTCTTTCCTCGGCAGCTCCTCCGTGGGAGGGGTCCATCCTCTTCCACGTCCCCAGCTGGGAGCTGATGGCTCTCAAAAACGCACGTGCACCCTGGTCACCTCCTGACCCCTCTGCTCTGTCTCTCAGCGGCTGCTGCTTTGCTCTCTCTGCTGGCACCCTCTCGCCCTGGGACCGCCTGGCCACCTCCTGCGGGCACACTGCTTTCATCCTTTCTGATCCGGTCTCCCTGCAGCCTGAACAGTGTCTGTCCTCATTATCAGGACCTCCCCATGGCTTACGTTCTGGAAGGTTCTCTGCAATCTCCCGTCTGCATTTTCAATCTTCTACGTTGACCAGCTCCCCTGCAGGGATCTCTGGCCACTGACCTCAGCCCTTGCAACTGCCCAGCTGCCATGGCTGTGTCTCACCCCCAAAGCCTCTGCGCATGCTGTGCCCTGGACCCTCCAGCAGAACTACCCCTCCCCCACTGCTCAGCCTCCACTTCCCATATACAGCCCCGCCCCCAGGAAAAACCCCAAGTTCCAAACGCTGCAACAGAGGCGCCCTGGCCATCCCCCAGCACCCTGTACTTCCATCCCATCCTTCCTACACAGAAACTGCCAGTTCACCTGTGTCCTCCCCACTCCCAAAGACTGCACCTTCCTTACCAGCGTGGCCTGAATCTTCCTCCCGTGCCTGCAGCATGTCCCCTGGTAAAGGACCAACAAATACTAAGTGAATGAAGGCAGCGTGCTTTTACTTCCCTAGGGCAGGGATGTCATGAGGAATGGTGACAGAGAAAACCATTCTAAAGGCATTAAAGCAATAAAGACACCTCCAGAAGATGACATGTCAGCCATTAATCTGTTCCCCCCATTAATGTGATTTTTAGATGTTTGTCCACCATAAACTGTTAAAATGGCCCAGCTGATATGCTTCATTTTCCGAGTGAATAAAACTATCAGGACAAGGTGCACTGCCATGCAGATACTGGCAAGTGTCCGTAAAATTCAGGCACTAAGGTAAGGGAGCCAGGAGGTGAAAAAGGAGGCCAGGGGTCGAGCCCTAGTCCTGGGATCAGCATGTGCTCACCTGCGCCCTCTTCCGGACAAACCGAGACTAGCATGCATTAAAATGACCCTGCAGTGTGATTGCTAAGTGTGACCCCAGCTGAGAGGTTCTAGGTTCAAATGGCTCAGACCGGTAGGTATGCAGTAGCTGAGAGTCCAGGGAACAAAGTGTGTGACCATACGATCAGGGCACAGCAGTGAGTGCCTCGTGTAGGAAGCTATCCAAGTCTGTGCCAGGGATTTGGTCTGTGCTTGGTCAAGCCACCCTTTGTCCCTCATTGCTGAGAGCGATGGGTTCCAGGAGGTCCCACGGGGTTGTTGCCCCTGAGAACACAGTCTGTCCCCTGAAAGTGCCTTTGTCCTGACAGCAAGAAAACCAAGTCAGCTCAGCAGACCCTCTCTGTAACCCTGGTTTGCAGATGTTGGCCACCCTGTCTGTGACGTACCCCACTGTGCCCACTTCTGCTCTCCTGGGGCTGTCCTGCTCCACCTTTTCCACTCGCTGGATTTTTTTTCCTCTGAAAGTTTACTTGAACTTGAGAAGGTTTTTCTTTGTTATTTTTAACTTGTTGTGGTCCCCTCTCTGTGGCCTGTTGTCTGCCTATTATTTTTATTTTTTTTAATATATATTTTAGTTATCAAAGGACTTTGTTTATTTATATGTGGTGCTAAGAATGGAACCCTGTGCCTCACACATGCTAGGCAAGTGCTCTACCATTAGCCACAACCCCAGCCCTTTCTATTATTTATAGCTACTTTCTCTTTTTTTTTTTTCTCATTTTCCCCTAAACTGAATTTATCTTGTGATTTTTTTTTTTTATGACTTTAAACTTATCTTTCCTCCCTTTCATCTTGGACCTGACACACTTTCAGTTTCGAAATTTCCTGGGATCTTAAATTATTTGTCCATTTCCATTGCCTTTGCTTATTTTAACGTTTTGTTACCTTTTTTCTATATAAGGTCCAGTTTCAGTGTCCGACTCCAGGGCAGGAATCGTTCAGTGTCTTGTTTTGACTTTCTCTATTTTCCACTATTCATTTCTAACTCTAGTATGTGTTTCCATTTAAACCAAAACTTTACTTGACATTTAAGCCTCTTTCACTTTGTTTTTCTTTTATTGTTTAGACAAGCATAATCTTGTACTGGTATGCTTAAATTGTTATTTTCCCTCTTATTTTACAAAAGGGCAATTCAGGACACATGTTGGTAAAGAGGACAGTTCCCCTGAACCTTGGGGGTACACAATGTGTGTTTGTTGTTGTTGTTTGTTTGTTTGTTTTGTTGTTCTGGGTAGTGAGCCCAGGTCTCGTGCATGGAGGTAAGTGCTCTACCCCTGAGTAACACCCCAATCCCTACAGTGTGCTTTTCCTTGCCTGTGGGAAGAGTCTAGGGAGAGCAGGACTCTGTTCTAATTACTCTCCTTCACTTAATTTCTCTGTGAGTAAAGAATGAATGAGGACTGGGGGTGCCACTCAGTGGTACGGTGAGTGCTTCGCATGCACAAGGCCCTGGGTTCAATCCCCGTCTCCAAAGGAATAAATAAATAAGCAAAGTTGAGTCAGAGGGGAGCAAGGTCATAGGACCTCGGGCTGCTGGCTAAGAAGGGATCCTCTTTTCTGCTTGTAAGACTGATTTTGCAGCAGTACCTGCCCATCAACGTGGTGAGAACTGCGTGACAGCCACTTCCAGATTAGGCAATGACACCTTGGCCTTCAGTATGAGTGCAGAAAGTTAGGGAGCCCCAAGAACAAGAAGCTTCTGTGGTAGTCCTGCCCAAAAGGCAGTGATGAGTTCAAAATAGGAATGCAAAGAAAGGACTGGGGTGAGATGGGAACAGGGGGAGGAAAAGGAAAGAAAAGAAAGAGATTTTTAGAGTGTTTATATCCACCTTGTCATTGTACAGCCCAAGAGTCAGCCACCTTCGTCAGGCTCCGATCCCTGAGAAATCAGCCCGTTGTTCATGCTCAAACACAATCTCTCAACACAGGGCTTGGAGTGGGGGACATTTGGCCCTGTCCGGGGACATTTCTGGTTGTCACTGCCGCAGCCCGTCTGGCTGCAACAAAATAACCGGGGCGGGNCATTTCCACTTTCTATGATGTCACACAACTCTCTTTTGCCACAGTCCGGCTGCAGCAAAATAACCGGGGGGTGACGAACAACTTGTGTAGATTGATACAGCAGGAGTGGGAGCCGTTTATTGCAGGACAGGAGGGGTATTTATACATTCCACACAGCTTATCTAATTAGCATAAACTAGATACATCAGTCAACCAATCAGGAATCTCCACACTTAATGGCTCGCTTTTGTTACTTCTCAAACCACTCCCTCTGGCATTTTGCCAGGCACCATCCAGACTTGTTTACGGACTCTAACATTTCTCTGGCAAAATGCCAGGCGCCGTCCTGACTTGTTTACAGACTCTAACAGTCACAGCTGGGGACGAGGTGAGGGGAAGGCTACTGGCCTCTGATGGCTGGAATCTGGGGTGCTGCTCAGAGTTCCAGGTGCACAGGACAAGTGCACCCAGCAGAAATGGTCCACCCATCCATGTCTGGGGCTGAGGTCGGGGAACCTGTCACACGAGGCTGGTTTTCCCAATGCCCTTGCTCTCACCCTCCAGTGTGTCCACTTACTTCCAGCCGCTGACCTCTTCCTCAGAACCCCCTCTGGGTAGCCCAGCATTATCCATCAGCCAACAGTGTCACGGGCATCTCTGCTGCGTTATTTTTCTCCACGTCTTTCCCAGACTGACCTTCTCTCCCAGCACCCCTCTCTTTCCCACTGCCATAGGTAAGGCACATCCCACCTGGGGACCCTGCAGATTCTCTGACTGCGCAGGTCACACCTTGACCAGACCTGAACCAACCCCCACTTCCTTCACCTCGTGTCCTTAACCAGCAGTCCTGACCCCAGGGACCCAGAAGGCCCTCCCCCAAGCTCTGAATGTCCCTGGTAGTCCAAGGAGGACAAGGGGCCATGGGGAACGGAAGCAGGCATCCACGTGAGAGGCAATGGACATGGTGGTAGGGCCTGGAGCAGGCGCCTGCACTCAGTCCCCAACCCTGTCACCCTCCTCAACCCTTCTGTGCCTCAGTCTCCTTGTTTACAAAGTGGGGGTGCCTTAAAGGGTTCATCTGAGGATCGAATGAGTAAGGACAAGGAAAGCACTCAGACCAGGGTGAGGCTCAGAGCAACCCCATGGTCAAGGGTGGATTTGATTGAAAGGGAAACACACCCTGTAGTCCTGGCCAAGAAGGGGACGTTGCCATCACAAACACCCCCGTACATAGCATTACCACAAACGTAGCAGCAACTCAGAGGGTCAGTTGGTGGAAGTCACCTCCTGCCAGGGCAAAGTACAAAGCTAAACGATTTCACTCCTTATAAGGGCAACAGGGCAGAGCCACCCTACCTCTGGATTCCGTTCCTTCCTGGCTATTTGAGGACAAGAACACCGTGCACACTCTCCAAGGCCCCCTGCTCCGTCCCCTGGCCCCAGAGGGTTCTGAGCCTTCTGCCTGGTAACTCCGTGCACAGTTATTATGAAACACAAGTCAAGTGCAATTTTGCTTATTTTATTAGAGACGAGAAATAGGGCTAGGCTCCTGAGGAACTATGAAATAAAGCAAAATAGCTTTTAAATTATTGTTCATAGTTACATTTTGCCACCAGCTGAGTTTCAAAAGATGTGTAAAGCCTGAAGTAAATGAAAAGAGACTTCAGCTTATTAACATCCCTAAATAGTTCTAAATGGGCCAAGAATTCAGTGTTAATATCTGTGGGTTTGGGGGTTCTTACGTCCCGATAATGCCACAGGTTTTATAATTGAGCATATTTTTCAGGAGGTAACAGCTTAAGTTTTTTAAAAGCAAATTTTGTTTTTAACTTCCAATAACATAATTTCAAATGCAGAGTTTTCTTATTATTTGAACAGAATATTTACACCCATTCCAAGACGTAGGAGATTGTCAAGCTATTTTTTTTCATAGTCTAGAACACAATACAACATTGGTAACAAAATGTTTCCTTTATGTTTATTTGATTTAAATGACTGAAAGAGACATGGGGAATCCACAAATGAACTATAACTAAAAGCCACAGCTAGGGTTTTATTGGGGTTTTTTGTTCTGTTTTTTTAACCAGTGTCTTTTATAAAAACCATTTATTCCACTGGTTGACCTGGCCTGAAAATCACATGGCATGTTAAACCTTCCATCTTCCATGTTCCTGTCACCTCTTTGACCTGGGGAAAGATAAAGGACTCATTACCTACAGAATGAACCAATTACGCACCCCAAGGCCACTAGCCGGGTCACAGCGGGGCATAATCAGCACCCCCTTAGGCAGCCTGGTGTACAGGACCGTGCAGGGCATGGCCTGGCCAGGTGCATTAACATTGTGTCTCTGCTGCCTCTGAACCCCTGAGGCCTCAATCTCCTCATGTATGAAAGGGGGACCAAGCGATTTTGTTTAGATGATGTTGATAAACTGCCTGTTGGCAGTGAGCACTCGCTGTGAATGCTGATCATTAAGCCAGTATCCCCACTACTTCCACAAAAATAGCAGGAAATCACATGGATAGTAAGGAGCCCTCGTACCCATGAACTAATTCAATGAACCATTGGCAACATGTTACAATTAGCTGGGGGGCTTTTGAAAAACTTCTGATGCTGGAATCCAACTCCAGAGAGCCTGCATTACATGGAGATATGTTATCTGTATTTTTAGCAAGTTGGAAACACATTTTCAAGGTAAAATCCATTTGGACACATGTTCCTCTCTTTAACTCAGTTTTAAAGTGTTGGATATCTTTTAAGTAAGATCTTCAGCATTGATTCTAGAGCCTGCCCGCCTCCCCATACTACATGTCTAATCAGTCATCAGAAATTCACTTAAGCCTAGAATGTCCAGAATGCCACCCAAGTGCCACCAGAGTGGAAGTTACCACGGTCTTTGCCTCAAGGCACTCCTGGCCTAGTGGAGGAGACAGAGGACGGGACAGTTGTATGTGACAGATAAGAAAGGGTCACTAACCCAGGATCTGGAGGGAGAGGGCCTGCATTTGCACCCAAAGAAGGGATTTCAAGGCTGTCCAGGAGTTAACTAGGCAGAGAAGAGACGTTCAAAGGCAGGGTTTTGGTGGGGTGGACCAAGAAGATAATTGAACAGTTTCCTTTTTTTTTTTAATTTATTTTTTTTATTGGTTGTTCAAAACATTATAAAGCTCTTGACATATCATATTTCATACATTAGATTCGAGTTGGTTATGAACTCCCAATTTTACCCCAAATACAGATTGCAGAATCACATCGGTTACACATCCACATTTTTACATAATGCCCTATTAGTAACTGTTGTATTCTGCTACCTTTCCTATCCTCTACCATCCCCCCTCCCTCCCCTCCCATCTTCTCTCTCTGCCCCATCCACTGTAATTCATATCTCTCCTTGTTTATTTTCCCATTCCCCTCACAACCTCTTATATGTAATTTTGTATAACAATGAGGGTCTCCCTCCATTACCATGCAATTTCCCTTTTCTCTCCCTTTCCTTCCCACCTCATGTATCTGTTTAATGTTAATCTTTTCTTCCTGCTCTTCCTCCCTGCTCTGTTCTTAGTTGCTCTCATTATATCAAAGAAGACATTTGGTATTTGTTTTTTAGGGATTGGCTAAGCTTCACTAAGCATAATCTGCTCTAGTGCCATCCATTTCCCTGCAAATTCCATGATTTTGTCATTTTTTAGTCCTGCATAATACTCCATGGTGTATAAATGCCACATTTTTTTATCCATTCATCTATTGAAGGGCATCTGGGTTGGTTCCCACAGTCTAGCAATTGTGAATTGTGCTGCTATGAACATCGATGTAGCAGTATCCCTGTAGTACGCTCTTTTGAACAGTTTCCTATAACAATGATGAATTATTCTAAAATAATCAGTTTAAGGTTTGCAGGTATCTATCATCCATTTAAGATACTAAGGGCTTAGAAGAGTCCTATATGGCAGCATTCCCATTAACTAAATTCCCTGGGAAATATGTGTGACAATATCCTGCCTTAGTATCTGAAAGTGGTTGAATAAATTACTTTTAATATTGCATCTGATTTAAGTTCCAGAACAGAGGTGGGATCATTTTGCAAACTATCTGTCTCTCAGTTAATTCTTGCTCTTCTATTTCTACAATAGACTAATTAAGACAGATTGTTGTGTACTTGTCATTGTCTTCATAGGAGACAGAGTGGTGGAAACTATCAGTATGTTCTCAGTATGAAATTAATTCCCTGATATTTGGCCTGTTGACAACTCTGATTTTAACCATTTAGTCAGAATGATTTTAAAATATGTTACATCTTATGCTCAGTAACATTCAACTATAGATTACTGCAAGGGAGGGACATTAGAGCATTACAGATTGATACTTTGCTATACTCATAAATCCTGTGTTTCCACTTTTTTCACTACCTATTATCATAGAGCTAGATGAATGAAGGACAGCTCTTGCCCCCTCTAAAAAAAAAAAAATCTCATGTTTGAAGATGTTGCCAGATCTTTAAATGAAAAGTGCTATTGCTAATAAAAAATATGTGCTTCCCTCAGGTAATCTGTATATTTTTAGCCGTGAGAACTAAAAAGCACCATCTAATGCAGGATATAAAATTAGTATTCTTTAATTGGAAATTCAAACTTAACTGATATGGAAGGAAGGAAGGGAGGGAGGGGGAATTGATTGGGAATCCTACTAAAGGCACGGATAAATACAGACCCTCAAATGATATCATCACACCTCTCATTGGGTGTCTCCTCTCAGTTCTGTTACCTGCCTTCTCCACAGAGATAGAGAAAGAAGACTTTCACAGCAAGTTTGCTCTATACAGAGGAAAATGGGCCTGGGAAGTCCAAGGTCCCAAGGTGAATACAGTTCCTGATCCCTGAGAGTGAAACCCTCCCTCAGGGAAGCTATCTAGTCCCCAAAGAACTCTGATTGGCCTTGGTTAGGTCATGTGCCCACTCTGAGCCAATCACATCGTTTAGGTAAATGAGATTTTCTGATTGATGTTTGGCTGCACAACTGTGAAGGGAGAGCATCCTTAAGGAACAAACCCACTAGAAATACCTAGAGGGGAGAAGAAAAGTTCCCATAAGGGAAAAATTAAGGCAAAAAAGATAAAAGATGGCCATCACTGGTCACCTAGTTAGTGTAGTGTCCCTCTTGTTCTTCCTTCAAATTGTTAATACTGCCACTAAATAAAAATGAAAATCTAATAGAAAAATCAATGAGATCCTATAGTTGGTACTTCTCTTTTGAAAGTCCTTGCAGCTATTCACACATTTCCACTTTCTATGATGTCACACAACTCTCTTTTGCCACAGTCCGGCTGCAGCAAAATAACCGGGGGGTGACGAACAACTTGTGTAGATTGATACAGCAGGAGTGGAAGCCGTTTATTGCGGGACAGGAGCAGTATTTATACATTCCTCACAGCTTATCTAATTAACATAAACTAGATACATCAGTCAACCAATCAGGAATCTCCACACTTAATGGCTTGCTTTTGTTACTTCTCAAACCACTCCCTCTGGCATTTTGCCAGGCACCATCCAGACTTGTTTATGAACTCTAACATTCCCCTGGCAAAATGCCAGGTGTTATTTTGACTTGTTTACAGACCCTAACACTCTTTGGTTGTGCAACTGAGAGAACTCTTAGTAGTTCATTTAACTAGTGCATCAGAAGAATCATGGTTTTATAGAATAAAAATAATTTAGCCAAGCCAAATCAGCTCATATTTATTAGATCTCCAGAGAAGCATATGGAGTCTGGAGAAGAATGGGAGAACATTTTAAATTTATAATTTTAAACTACAGTCTAATTTTTGTGACCTTCATTCTATAAGCTTTTTAAGAAAAGTAGCTACTGTATTTCTGTCTAGCTACTGAAGTTTGAAAGACATTGGTTTCTACTCCTCCCTGACATTTGGATAGAATCAAACAGTGCAGAATGACCTTTGGGAGGTCATTTTGGTTTAATGCTGTATTTCATCTTTAAAGATTCAGAAAATTGATTATTTTCTCCCCAGTGCATTCAAACATAATTAGTATACCCAAGTCTGGCTAACAAACTCACCAAAGAAACCTGAAAATCTTTCTTGAACCCTCCCTTTATTTCAACAGAGGTCAAGTTCTCCTGATTCTAATTTCTTAACACCTTCCGTTCTGATTCTCTTTTCTAGCCCCTCTGCCTCTGACATGGTCCTCATAGCCTCCAATCTTGACTATGGTTCTACTCTTCTGACACCCTGACTTACTCTTCCTTTCTTCTCAATCCATCCTTCAGTTGAGGTCAATATGCACATTCATGATGCAAATCTGATATGAACATCCTAGCATGGAACCCTGGGGCATAATAGGTAGTTCCCTAATTAATATTTTATTAATTAGATAACCTAAATGAAACTATATGAAATAGTGTTTCAAAGGGAGAAGGTGGTCAGTGAATTCTCTCCATGAGAGAATTTCTAGAAGAAGCCAACTCTTAATCTCAAAGTTGCTTCAAGAACATGAAATATTAGTAAGGTCTATTACTGGAATAATGCCAATGGCTAGTGGCATCCAACTATGTCAATTTGATGTGTCCATATTTATTTATTTAAATTAGACCAGTTAGCTATAGAATCCTGTTCTGGGAGATTTTGTAAGAAAGCGCTCAATTTCTCTTTTTCTGGATTCTGCTTTTGTAAAGACTTTAGTTTTTTTAGATCAGTTTTAGGTTCACAGCAAAATTGAGAGGAAGCTGCACTGCACAGGTCCCCTAATCCACACAGATATGGCCTGCACTTATTCACATCCCCAACCAGAGTGGTCCATTTGGTCCATTGGGTACAATATGCTTAAATGCATATTACTAAGTAAAGGAAGCCAACTGGAAAAGGCTACAGACCTTATGATTCCAACTCTTTGACTTTCTAGAAAAAGCAAAATTATGAAGAAAGTAAAAAGATCCATGGTTGCCAGGGGTTGGTGGGAGGGAGGGACGCACAGGTGGATCACAAGGTTTTTAGGGCAGTGAAACTACACCATATGGTACTGTAATGGGGGATGCATGTCATTACTCATTTGTCCAAATCCACTGAATGCACAATACCAAGTGTGCCCTGGCATAAGCTCTGGACGGCAGTGAGATGCCAGTGCAGGTTCACCAATTGTAACACGTACACCAATCTGAATTCCACTTGTTAGTGTCATGGTTACCATATACCTTCTGCTGGTATAGTCTTTCTTTAGAAATGATGATGAATCCTTGAGATTCTTTTGAACACTGTTCTTACAGCTTTAGACTTGAGAGGTAATTTTTAATGAGATTGGATTATATATGAGGTAGACTAATAGCTAGATAACCTAAAAAATCTATGTATCAGGAAAAAAAGAAAGTATCTGTGTGGGTTGTGTGTATATATTGTGTATACACACACACGCATATATATGTATATAAATATACAGTATACACACACACACACACAATTCCATTCTTTCTGGATTTTAACTACTTTGACTAGTGGACCCAATGAGACATCAACATCATACTACCTAAAGTAGTATCTGGACCAGGATCGTATGATGAAGATGCACACAGAACTATAAATCACTACAGAAGAAAATATATTTACTTGAATTAAGTAGCACCAGGGGGGCAAGGGCCTGGCATTTCAAACACCATCCAAAACCAGATCTGTCCACTTGCATGGCTGGCAGCTCCCAGGGAAAGCTTGTGTGTGCCGTCCATTCTCTAGAAGTTTCCATGACATGGCTTCTCCAGGCACCACGTGGGCATCTCTGGCTGGTTAGGCCACACTGGCAGCACCCAAGGGCCATGTGTTCCTGGATGTCAGGCAGTGTGAAGTGACCAGTGCCCTGGCTAGTGGCCGCTTTGTGACTGGCAGGCCCAGCGTCTTGGGGGACGTTTCTCTGCTTCAGTGGGACTGATGGGAAGGATGGGAAAACACGGTTAGTGTCCTGTTCCATAGTGCAACAAACTCGCTTCAGGTCAGTTTCTCAGCCCTGAGCCTAACTGAAAGGACTTTACCTAATTTGTAGCCAAAATGGTTTTTCAGGCACATCACATTTCAAATAACCATAGTCCTCTGTGAGAGAGTGCTTTACGACTAATGGGAATCAAATTTCCTCTGAGGCTTTATTTAGATAATAGAGAACTGTACTCATGAGGTTGTATAACATTAAGAGACTGTGCAAGGTTTGGCTGCTGCGATCAAACTGGAGTTTTTTATTAAGAGAGGAAAAATAAAACTGGAGTCTATTAAGGGAGGAAAAATGATCAATTAGCTTTGTGCCATCATAAAGGTCCAGCATCTCCAGATTCTCCATAATCAATTTTCCCATCCCATACTGCTGCAGTAAGGGGACAAGTTATCATAAAATGATATAGAATAAGAAATATTCAATAGTGAAGGATCTTTTGTGAACTGTAAATGGGAAAGTCACATTTTAAATTACAATTAGCTCAAAAGGTACCACAAACTCTTGGCAAAAACAAAAAGATTCAACTAAGCATGTAAATAAATCCAAACTATTCATTGAAAATAAAAACTGTGACAATAACCTTGATCCCCCTCAGGCTTACGTTAGTAAGTTGGAAGCTTGATTTTGAATTTCATCTTCAAGAATCATTCCTACCCACTCCAGTAAAAATGGGACAAAAATGAGAATCTTAAGTGTTAGTTACATTGTGTTATAAACCTGTCTGGTATTACATCACAATGCAGCCATTGAAGAGATCTTTAATTTTCAATAATTAATAATAAGCATCTGAGGATAACAAAATAGGCAAATCTAGATTCTGACAATTTTATTTGTGGGTTTGTTTTATTTGTTGAGATAGGCAGAGCTAGGGTAATGGAACATCAATGCCATGTTTTAATTATTAGGCCACAAAAGAGAAAGAAAACCAGTGTGGTCATCAAATGGTACTCAGATAATTCCTACAGAATCTACAGCCTAGTCTACATCACTCAGTTACTGAATATTCACTGTCTCGAGAGAAAGTTCTCTCTATGAACAACTGACATTAAAGATGTTCTTTATGTTGACCCAATATCTGTCTTACCGTATCTCCCACTTATTGACCAAGCTCTTCCCAGGGCCAAGAACAGCAAGTGCAAACTCTGGCAGAGTGTCAGTCCTTTGAGCTCACCAAGACAGCTATGAAGTCGCCCTCCATCTTCTCTTCTCCAGAACAAACATTTTGTGTGTCAAAAATAGAACTGGACAGTTATAGAGACGACTTACAGGTTCATCAGCAGGAATCCAGGAAGGTCTAATAAAGAGGTCATGTTTGAGCCTCAAAAAGGCAGACCACAATTGGGCAGGTGACTATAGCATAGAGGCCAGCAGGGAAGAGGGACTCGTCTACCCATGTAGATGCAAATGTACAGCAGAATGTGCGTAGAACCACAGGCCAGCCTGGCACTGGTACCAGGCCATCAGAGCCACAGGAGGGAGGAGATGGTTGAGGGTAGGTAGAAGCAGCCCGTCTTGAAGGTTCTTGACAATATGGAAAACGCTTATCCTACTAGTCAGAGAGAGCCCTTGGATGATCTTCAGCAGAGAAAGGACACTGTCAGATGTGCATTTTAGTAAAACGTGTCAGGTGGCTGTACAGAGAAGAGAAGTTGGAATTCTGGGACAATGGGAATGGCAAAAGTGGAGAGAATATCATGATTTTTAGGCAAGGGAGGTGGGAAGGCAGGCTGGGAGCCCAAACTGTCACCAGGTGAAATCTTTAGGACTCCTCAATACTTGAAAAAATGCTAGTGAAACGAGCGGTCAGGAAGTTTGGGGTCTTTTAAATGTTTTTACCTAAAGATTCTAACTGTATCACTCATTCCATGTTATACTATTTCCCGTCTCCTCCCAATTTTGATATTGATGGGAGCTGGTGACCCTCCTGCCAGTTTGTCTTGTATTCTTCCTTACGGTGCAATGATCCTGAGATAATAGCAACAGCATTATTTACATCCCAGTGCCAACTTAAATGGCAATTAAGTCACAGGCTATTAGGAACTGTTGTCATAATAGCTATGGCTGCCTTTATCTGCAGATGCTGAGTTGTGAGATGTATAATTATATGCAGAAGTAATTCGTTTTAGATTTATTTTTGCAATTATATTAATTGAACATGGAAGTGAATTTAAAAATATGAAGGGCATGTCATTGAGCCTGATGCCATCTCTTCAGAATAAGTAAATTAAAGGAATGGTTATCATCAGTAGCTGAAAACAAATCTTCTCATTTGTAATGATGCAATGCAAATACAGCCACCCATGTGCTCCTCCAGGCACAATGACTGTTCGGTTCCTTTGCCATGTGGCAACTGCTTGAGGGTCCATTTGAAAATGAGCCAATGTCCAAAGCAAGCAGAAAGCTCCCTGCTTTTCCTGCTGTGGTTTAGGATCTGCAGTCAATACTTGGAATTTTCCTGGAAGCCACGCTCAGTAGCACCTAAAGTCACCATTCCTCCATGTCTATGGCCAGATTCCCATGGCACCCCATCTTCTAACAACCACTGTGATCTCTCCAAGTCCCACATCCTAAGATCCTGGGTGCCCTCAATATCCATCCATCTCTACCCTGGCAAGCTCCGTGGTCCTTCTACTCGTCATGGAAGTGAGTTCTAGGAAATAAGGCTGCTCATCTCACTCTACAATATGAGCTGACAGAGCCAAAGATTTAGTTGGCCTTCAAGCACATCCATGAGCAGTTGTATGGAATATACCTTTGAATCTTTAAAGATAGCCACCTCAGCATACATTTGATTTTCACCTGCCTGTTCATGTCTTATAAAGCCTCAGGTATCTAGCGAGGGACCAAAAAGTAATCATGGAGCATTACAGGCCAATATAAACCAGCTGACTCTCATGCTAACAAAATGAACAAGGTACTTGTTTTGAAAATAGAGTAAGAAAACTTCCTTGTCCATGTTATGTTTTATTCTCTAAGGAAAAGGTATTACACCATGTGTTGATAACAAAACAAACACACAGTTTTTACCAAGTAGAAGTGAATATGTTTAACTCATCCGTTTTCTAGTAGGTTAGGGGACAGTAGTCAGAGTTCCAACTTCAGCTTCATTCATTTGTACTACGAATATATATGGAAACCCCATGTATTCAATAATACTTGCCATTATCTACTGGGTACCCGCTGGGAGCTGGTCAAACTCTAATCCTCCAAATAGTCATGAAAATAGGCATTTTTCCATTTTGCATATGAGAAAACTGAAGTCTTGGGGTAGATGAAGTGGCAAAGCACAGATCTGAAGCAGGTCTGTTGACTCCACTGTACTATGACAGCTCACAAGCAAGGTACCTCTGAGAACCTCACGAGGGCTTTGAACCAGGGAAGCTAGAAGCTGTGTGCCTTCAGCTGTGGTTCCAGATCGCACCCAGAGTGTCAGAGTGCCAAAGCAGCTGAGAACGAAAAGCTCTGACTAGCATGAAGGTGATTCAGGGGCAGGCCTGGGGAGAAAGGGGGAGAAATAGTCCCTAAGACTTCCAGTCACAACCTAGTGACCCGTGACCAAATCCCCCTCCACACATAACACAGCAGGTGCTCGAGGAATCCCCACTGATGCATAAGCATTGCTGCCTCTATTTTTTCACTACCTGCTCCCCCATGTCATGTGGATGCACCCCAGTTGTGAATATTGTGGCCATGTGTGATTTCTAAGCTCTTTGTAGCCTCATTTCAACTTTTGATTTCTTTTCTAATCTCTATATAAACCAATGATTGGTGCTTTGTGTGCTTTTATTTATTTATTTTTTAAAGCCAAAGAATTAGGAGCTGTAACTTTGTGTCTTGCTTTGGGAAAGACGATGCAAAGAAAAACACACCCCGGTTTGGGCCTTGTGTTGCTTCCTTGATGGGTCCTTCTGCTTCCTGTCCGTGTGACCAACACCTGAGAGAACTTACAAAGGGAAAGGTTTGTTTGGACTCAGAGTTTTGAAGATGCCAGGCCATGATTTGGTGGCGCTGTTGCTTTGGGCCTGTGGCGGGTTAGTAACATGGCGGGAGCTAATGATGGAGTAAAACTACTCACTTCTTGACTCACAAGTTCCAGAGAGTGAGGAGGGGGTCAGGGTTCCACAATCTCCTTCAAGGACAGAAGACCTCCCCCATGCCCCACCTTTTAAAAGCCGCGTCACCTCCTGATAGCACCACTCTGGGGACCAAGTCTTTAACACACAGGGTTTTGGGCACATTTGAGGTCCAACTATAGCGGTTAGTGGGAGAGTCTGGCCTCTCTGAGAACTTTCCAGGGAGCTGCTAAGGAAGAGCTATTTCTACAGGCAATGCTTGCAATACTGAGAGATCTGCTAGAGGGCAACATACGTTAAATAATAATTCAGTGGGATGACTTAAGTCCCTTTAGTTCTAAAGCAACGTCCAGAACTTATGATATGGCCACACGCTTCTTTGGTTTAGGAGGGGGAAAAGCCCACAATGACCACAGGATCCAACTAAAAACAGCAGCCTTGAGTTTCTGCTGTTTTTTTTTTTTTCCAGGGGCTTATCATAGACACCTTTATGATTGCTTTTGTCCCCTTTCCAAACAGCTTCACAGAATAGCCTGAGTGACTTAAGGCAAGTGACCTTCCCTACCCCCAGCTGTGAGATGCCCACCTGGGAGTGCAGGGGGCTTGTCTGGCCGAAAACAAACAGAGGGAGGGAAGGAAAGAAGGACCCTGGGGACAAAGAGACATCTGATGAGCTTCACAACTGCCACAAAAGCTTTGAACCTCCAGAGTTGATGAGGGCAGGCTTCCAGGGGACCCTACTTCTAAAGTGGACCAGAGGGTCCGCGTCAGGGCTTTTATCTTACTCTGCGTAGTGCACAGACTGCGTTATCCAAAGACAACCGGTTGTTTGGTAATTTATATGCATACCTACAAAGCTGGGATATACCCCATGTGAGAAAGGGGTACAGGTGTTATCCATGTGGGCCCACCCCCTCATCTTCTGCTCCCCCTCCCAAAAGCCTGCCTTAAATGCTTTGATTTGTCCTCGTGTATCAAACTTGCATTTAGAGTCATCGTAAATATATTTCGTAGGAGGAATCCATCACACTTAAAAAAGCTTCATAGCTGTTCTCCCAGACCCTGAGAAGCAGAATTTGGCATGTCAGATTAGATACCAAGTTTGCTGCAGAAAAACCCAATGAAAACATGTGACCAAAATTCAGGTAGCCCCACCGGATAGGTGCACAAAGAATGATTCCCTAGGTCTCTGTGGAAGGAGACCATGCAGAATACAGAACAGTGCTGGGTCCCCAGGTTTGTCAAGTCACTAGTCTATGAAACCAGGTTGCCAGGCAATTTGGCTGTGAGCACTCCTCATCTCCCCAAAGCACTTAAAATGTCAAAAGCTTCATGAAAATTTTAGCTCACCAAGTCCCAAGACTTTATTGCTGCAAACCCAAAGCACCGCAGAGGAGTTAGGCACTGGGCAGCTTAGAGCTGGTTAGGCTCAGTCAAAAAACACACAGCTTCCAACTGAGACCACGTCTCCCCAGAAAAGGTCTGAAGGAATGAGACAGTCCTCAAATCATTCCAGGGGCTCCCAGGTGACTCTCGAGATTCACTCTGCATGCCTTGAAGTCCAAGAGAACTCCTAAAAGATGGGGTTCTGGAATCCCTACATAACTCCAGCTCTGGAGAATAAATGCACCACTTTGGCCTGCACACCTGACATCCCAGTGGCTCAGGAGACTGAGGCAAGAGGATCGTGAGTTCGAATCCAGCCTCAGCAACTCAGTGAGACCCTATCTCTAAATAAAATATTTTTTAAAAGGGATGGGGATGTGGCTCAGTGGTTGAATGTCCCCGGGTTCAATGATCCCCAGTACCAGGAAAAAAAAAAAGCATTGCACACTTATCCCAACCTCTTTCAAAGTCAGAAAGGATGTCAGGGCCACAGATTCAGAGATGTCTGAGTGATTTTCATAATCTAGAGGCCCCAGCAATACCTTAATAACATGTCGCCATTGGCAAACACGCAATGCTCCCAGGTGACCATGCAGCATCACAGAGGTGATGCGTCTGCCTCACGCTGTCTGGATGCGTTTGAAAATGTTGTTTCTGAGAACATCCTAAACTTCCAGGTAAACTCTGAAGACAACATGATCCTATTGAATGGTCTGAGACACATACGACCTCCTTTCTTGGGACGTTAGTGTTTGATTCTCTAATGAAATACCAAAACTGACTTTATAAAGATGGAGATGTTTATTTAGCCCACTGTTTTAGGAATTTGAGGGTGTGGTGCTGGCCCTGGCTAAGCTTCATCAAGGACCTTCTTGGCTACATGATGTCACTGTAGGGGCAGGTGTCTCTGTCCAGGCAAGTGTCTCGTGTTCTCTCTGCCTTTCTTATAGAGCCACCAAGATTCAATCATGGGGCTCCACCCGATGACCTTATCTAATGTCAAAGGCCCCCTCTCTGAACACCAGAGCGGGATCAAGTCTCCGCCCCTCACTGGTTCACAGTGGGGAAGGGAACTTCAGCACTTGCAGCCTTGACCACCTCTAAACCACAACCACACCACACCACCCAGCATCTCCTGGCTCCTTCTGCCTCCGGGGGCTCCTTCTCACCTGGTTTGCCGAACCTCTCATTCTGCCTCATCCTTAAACTTTGCAAACCCTAAAGATTCCATTCCAGGCCTTTCCTACCTCTGGGACTCCATGCAGCCTTCCCGGGGCACTTCATTCAGCTACTACATACGTGTTTAAGGAATCTGGTCACATCCCACATTCCAGATCCTTGTCCTCATGGCCAGTTAGATTTCTCAGCCCAGAGGCCCACCGACACATTAGTTGTGGCAATGACAAATAAAAAAATTCATTCTCCTCACCACCAAAAGGCATCCCTCCTCCTTGGTCTCTGTTAGGACCATGTCTGTTCAGATGCTCCCTCAGCACCATCCAATCAGGAGACAGAAACCAGGCAGCATATTGAACAAAGGAAGTTCAAACCAGTTGTATATCCCTTAACAAAGGAATATGCTCTGGGAAATGCATTGTGAGGCAATTTGTGTTGTGCAAGTTACTAGAGTGCAGTTAAACAGACCTGAGTCGGGCAGGCCAATAGCTTGACCTGGGCTCTTGATGCAATCAAAAGACAGGTAAAATGAGACATAGGAGGCATGAGGTGCAGTGGATAAAGAAAACAGTTGCCAAAGCTGAAAGAACGACCGGACAAGGCTTGTAGTTAGAGAAGTGCCCATTTATTGAGGAACAGCTCTGCATATTTATAGAGCCAGGGCGGTTTGACAGTTATGACAGTTTGGCACGGGGTGCTTTCTGATTGGTGGGTAAGGATCAGGAGAGTCAGCAGGGCTAGTCTGATTGGTGGGTAAGGATCATGTGAGCCAGCAGGGCTGGTCTGATTGGTGGATAAGGATCATGTGAGTCAGCAGGGCTCACTATTGGATGGCTCTTCTCCGGGGATGGGGAAGTTAGTCTCTGGAGCCCGGGACTCCCAACAAAAGCAACAGTCCCTGCCCTCTAGTTTACAAATATGCAAGGAAGTCTGGCATGGAAACAGGTGATTGCAAATGCTGCATGTTAGGTAATAACATAAGCCCCCACATCCTCATTTACTTCTCAGACCTCACCAATGACCCAGCAGATCAGTATTTCTAGAATTGAACCCAACCTCTCCTCACCCCCTGCCCCCCTCTGCCTTGGTCCATCTTCTTCTCAGCTGACATGTGCAATTTAGCCACAGCCTTATGGTGGGTTTTCCTGCCACCGTCATATCCTGACTTCAGTCCTGTCCCTGCACTTCTAAAATAAGAAAATCCCTCCTTAAAAACCTCTGGAAACTCATTGGCTGGTCTAAGATCCTACTAGGAAAATCTGAGAGGAGGGGAGGGCTTATGTGGGTCATTCCTGACCTTGGGTCCGGGCAACCTCATCTCTCCATTCTCATCAGGCTGAATGTCACATACCCAGCCCTGAATTTCCACAGCTCTGCTCCAAAACAAGTCAACTCCCTTCTGGGAAACAACCTTCCTTGCTCTCCTCCCCTGAAAACTTTCTACGTATCCTTTCACAGGAGCCTTTAAAGACAGACTGTTCTTTCCAGCCATGTTATTACCTAACATTCAGCATCTGCCATCACCTGTTTCCCCGTCAGGCTCCACTGTGTGTTTGTAAACTAGAGGGCAGGGGCTGTTTCTTTGGCACCTGTTTTCTTTATCCACTGCACCTCACATACTGCCTGGCACAGAGTAGGTGCCCACAACATATTTGCTGGGTGATGAATGAATGAATGATCACCAGAGCACGGCAGCCTGTGTGATCAGTTTATTGCCCTGTCTCTAGGAAAGCAATATCATTTAGGTAGTCAGGATGCCCGTCTTGTAGGAGGAAAAAAAGATCAAATGAAGAGGTCAGACCTTCTAAGATGGACACCCTTAACACAAAGTGCAATGTTGAAACTCAGTAAGTTTTCAATTGCTAACTCAAAATGATTAATAACTAATAAATCTAAAGAGAATTGCATCCTGCTGGGTCTGGGCTCCTGAAAAGAACAAGTTGTCCAAGTGATGAATGATGGAAGTTCTTTTCCTTTCAATGTATCACCCAGGCTAACTCAGAATTCCCAACCACTTCTGGTTGGAAGGATACTATGACCATTTTCAGGTTGGTTGGGAAATGAGCAGCAGATGTGAGCAGAGGGAACATCTGTGATTATAATTCTGGCTTCCATTAATAGTAAGTAAGTGTCCCAGGCTCCACGTCCAGCACGGCACGTGGACGTAATCCTCATGTTGGCTCAATCAATTCCTTTTCCCAGGGCTGGGAACAGTTCTTGGAGCAGGATGCCAGTTTATTCTTTTCAAATCAGATCTTATTCGTGAAGGTGCTAAGAAGAGATGTTGAGTAAATTTGTCACCAGGAGACCAGTAGCAGAGCCTGGGTTTCTCTCTGACCAACTAACATCCATGGATGCCTTGCACAGAACAGGTTGGGGTCCAGCTCCACACCCACAGCTTTTCAGGTTGACCCTTGGGAGGGATTATGCCACACACCAGGATTGTTCAGGTACATTCTGAGCCTGCTCTTTGGTCAAATCCAACAAGAGAGCAGCATGAGGAAAGCCGCTCCATCCGAGAGGTAGATATTGCCCTGGGGTGAAACCAACCCTCGCTCCTAGAGGTCTCTATAGGAACTCAGGGAAGGTGGGTAAGCCAGACACCGCTATTCTAACACTGCCACTGAAATTTGAGTCCAGTTTGTGTTCAATGGCAAGCAAAAAGAGCCACAAAATCATGATCCTGACTTCATGACTTGGATCATTAGGCCCATTCATGCTGATAAGAAACAGACACAATGAATAGCATAACCATTCTGGAGAGCATAGCATTCTGGGCTTCCTTCCTGTGCCCTTCCATGACATATAGCTAGCTAAAAAAAAATAAAAAGCAATAGCACAATGGATGGTTTTTATAAGTCAGTCCAGGAAAACCACCCCTACTAGGCGCCACAGGTTGATTTTTCACCAGACAGGCCTTGTCTTAAATAAAGGGCTGGCCATTGGGCCCATCTGCAAATCTTGGTGCTTTTCTTCTCATCTAGGAACTGCCAGACACCTCTGGGGCGGTGCAGGGCTGAGGTTTTAAAGTTCTCATTACTCCTCTGAGCATCCCAGAGTTACTTTCTGAGCTATAACCTCTGTTATGCCATGCACATATCCATGCTTAAATGGCAATGCCATTTATTGTGTACATGATTAATCTCTACATAGTGAAAAGAGTGGAACACGAATTTTGGCGGTGCATTTATGATTGTGATTGTCGGCGTTACTTCCGCTCTTGTGTATAAAACCAGCCCTGTTTGTGACAACGGCCACAATTTCATCATTTTATTAGCAGACAGAGGTTGTCTGATCGTTTTTTAAAATGTCCTTTAGTAGTTTTATTTGGTCATAAAGAAGAATGAGATTATGTCGTTTGCAGGAAAATGCATAGAACTTGAGAACATTATGTTAAGCGAAATAAGCCAGACTCAGAATGTCAAGGGTCAGATGCCTTCTCTCATATGTGGAAGCAAGACAGGAAAAAGAAGAAGAAAGGTGGGAGGGGATCTCTTGACATCCACGGGAGATCAGCAGAGTAGAAGAAAGAGACTGGGGAAGGGAGGAGGGGAGGGAAAAGGGAAACAGTGGGCGATGATATTGGCCAAATTATATCACTGTATTGCGTACGTGTACAAATATGGAACAATGAACCCGCCATTATGCACAACCATAATGCACCAATAAAAATATGGAAAAATACCCATGACTTCAAGGTGATGTCATTCCAGACATAAAACATGTCACCTGTCCTAAGAACTCAAGCTTCCCAGACCTTTCCTCATTGCATACGACCACTGACCAACGTCTAAAACCCTTAGGACACGTTACCAAATCTAAAGAGAGAAGCCAAACATGTAATCCCAGCCAGAGCCCTAGAAGTGCGCCAGGGATCGGCTGGTGAAAGAGACTATTGGAATTTAATTTGTGCTCAAGGTGAAACCACCATTTTCCTGGGTCACTTGAAGTTTAATTTTTACCTTGTAGCTAGGAAAAAATTTTTAAAAATTGGAATTGCTTTTAAAGTGCCAGCTCATCACGGTCCTCGTAAAGACTGAAGGGGAGGGATATAACCACACTGAATATGCAGCTGGATGGTAAAATAGCCTTAAGAATCTAGAAGTGGTGTTTTAGAATCAGGGAAATAGGATACGTATTTTACTCAGGTGCCTGACAACACTCACAATTATACTTCTCACGTGGAATTTTCCCATTTTGATACTTGTGACTTTGACCTCTGCTTCACTGGACACTCCTCGACACAGTTATGAGAAACCCCAAAGTCCAGGTTACCGTCACTCAGGTGTCTGTGATGGAGAATTAAATGCAGCGGCCACACCCTTCAGCATGGCCTGTGCTGCTGGACTCTAATGTCCTTATGACAGGTGCAATGTCATTTTCATCTTTTATCTGTATTGCTGGAGTGCAGTGTCATGCTGGGGACCGTAGAATCGTTGAGCTGTGATGACTGAGCAGGGGTCTTGCTGCCATACACACCTGCGTTCCTTCACAGCGCACACTCCACTGCCTGTGGCAACTTGAGGCTCCAGAAGCCTCCAGAAGTCTTTGGAAGTTTCCAGTCTTTGAAACATTGGAATGTCTGCCTTGCAGGATAGCTGTCAAAAAAGGACCACGAATTCAAAGCCAGCCTCAGCAATAGTGAGGCACTAAGCAACTCAGTGAGACGTGTCTCTAAATAAAATACAAAATAAGGCTGGGGATGTGGCTCAGTGGTCAAGTGCCCCTGAATTCGATCCCTGGTACCCCCCATCACCAAAAAAAGAGAGGCAAAATCCCAAGAAGCCAAAGGCCAAATGTTCTCTCTGCTTTGCAGATGCTGACTCACAATAGGAGGGGGTGGGGTGGGAAGAGTGGAGGTTCACTGGATTGGGGTGTGGTGAAGGGGGGGATGGGAATGGGAAAGACAGTAGAATGAATCAGACATGACTTTCCTATTACATGAATATGCGACCAGAGTAACTCCACATCATGTACCCCCACAAGAATAGGAAGTTATACCCCATGTACATTTGATTTGTCAAAATACATTCTACTGTCAGGTACAACTAAAAAGAAAAAAAGAGAGAGAGAAAGAAAGAGGCAAACTGGCCTGTAAATACTTTCCTAAAGCACATTATTTACTCAAGAACTGTTGGTATTACTATTCCCATATGACCGAACCCAAATAAGTATCTTCTCAAATGTTTGCTAGAAGTGTCCAAGTAAAAGTCATAAGTAGGAACAAGTGAGGAGAGATTTAAGAGACTCACTAATCTCATTTATGTCCTGCCTTCAATTTATCTGACAATGAGCTCAGGGAAACAAAGTTTTGGGACTTTTCCTGGTGTTGCTGGTGACGCCCAGGGCACTCTGCCGCTGAGCTACACCCCTAGTCCAACTATGAAGGTTTCATACTCCTAACAAGGTAAAAATTCCCAACAAATCGTAGAAAGCGTGCAATCCACATTATGAAGGTTACCTTGACCATTTCGTGCCATTTGCATTTGTTAAACTTAGGCTGTTTGCTTTTTCCCCAGTTTGAGTCACTAATCAGGTTAACAGCAGGTTAAGAATTTCTCCAAACCTGAAACCTAAAATAAACTGCCAAGGATTCTGGATTAGCAGAGGTGGTAATGGACACTTCCCATCGTCTCTGTATGAGTGGTAATCCATTCATGGTCAAGTTTTACTTTTCCTCCTGTTTCTGTGGCCCTTGCCAAGTGTTATACAGAACCAGAAAGAATACAAAGTAGATTTTTACCTACACTACAATGAATTGCAGAATTCTAGGGGAAGTAAAAGGACTGTCCCTGAGAACCAGACAGGCCACAGAGAGGTAGGAAGAAAATAAACAGGGAGAGGAAAGTAGCTATCCGAAGGTGTCCGTTCTCATGTTGAGTCACTTTGGGGGTCAGAGGGATCCTGCCATCAAGTCCAGGGGACCTGAAAACAGAGCCCCTCATAATAATGGCTACCAATTGGGAGTGATTAGCCAGGTTTCAAACACCGTGCTAAACATCTCATTTAGCCTTAAAACAGCCTTTTGAGTTTGATATTGAGTTTGGCATTGAGTTTGATAAATTTTGAGTTTAGTTGAACACAAGAAGCTTAGAGAAATTAAGGAACTAGTTCAATGTTCAGAGCTCAGACTAGAGGAGGACAAATGAGGCAATTAGGGGACAAAATTTAAGGAAGTGCCTATCCTCGGGTTGGCACAAATGTATTTCAGAACAAGCACCTCTTTAAATCTGTCATCCCAGGCTCTTTAATTACTTCTCCCTAGTCCCCACCTGGCCATGATCACGCACAACTAAAATGAAATAGTTGAAGGAAAAAAAAAAATGACAGATCAGGTCCAAAGTTCAAGTTCAAGGCCATTTTGTTGGTCATTAATTAGTTGAGGGAAATCACACTCAGCTTTCTGGAGAACAAATTCAATAAATCACGAGCACCTGCTGACACAAGGCTCAGGGCTAGGCATGCAGGACGACGGAGTGGGGAAAGGCTGTCCCTGTCTTCAAGACTAAAGTGTGGGTGCGCTGTGAATAGTGGACATTCCCAGCCAGGCTGAGAGGAAGAAGGTCTGCAGGCAGCTGGCCCAGGCCCTAGGGCCCCAGTGCAGACAGGATGGTGGAAAGGGCTCCTCCCCATTCTGGGACTCACTCTCCACCTCTGCAGAGGGGACTGCTGGCACCTATGCTATCCATCCACGCCACACAGTCACAGCAAGGAAGCATCTGAGCAAAGGGTGCCCTCTAGACTAGGAACAAGCAAGAGCCACTATAGAGCAGGGAATAATTAAGAGCGACTTTTACAAAAGCAATGCCAAGTCTCATGGGCAGAGCAGGGGATTTGGAGACGGGATCATTGGGTTCTAATTTCTGGCTTTGCCTCTTCTCAACAGTGCGACCTCACGAGGCGCTCTTCTTCCTGCGGGATCTTGCTTCCTCCTGCCCTGAGTGAGAAAATTAGATTAAAATTGGCCCTAAGACTTCATAATCGTGTGGCGGAAGTACTGAGGGAAATATGTAAATTTTGTAAAATTATTCTGCAATTCTGTCTTATTGTGCAGAGTTCAGTACGTGTTCCAATGATATTGGCTTTATAGACTTGCAAATTTATACTAATGCTGCCCGTTAGGGTAATGAATGAAACTGTTAATGAATTTTAGCTAAGCCTAAGGAACAGCATTGTAACCATTCATTTAATCAAAAAATAATAATTATGGGATACCATGATATGGGAAGAGTTGGATCTGCGTCTTCAGAGCATAAACCCTTGGTTCTTTCTACTTTACGACATTGTCTCTAAAGGCAATAAGGGACCAAATGGTATAGTTCAAATCCTCACTCTGCCACTTACCAGCTTTATAGCAGCTGCTGGGTATATAGTCTCTCTGAATCCAAATATCCCCTGAGTGTCAGTGAAGCTAAAGTTACTTCAGAGGGTTTTTGCTGGGGATTCAGTTATGTGTGCTTATAAAGATCCTTAAAGATAGTAGGTGCTCAATAAACCAGTAGGTAGGTAGCTAGCACGAGTTTGAAACAGTGACAGAACGAGTGTCCGTAGCACCGGCTGTGGACAGATAGATATGTAGGTTCTGTTTTGCCTCATCTCAACCACACCCTCTTGAAGGGCCTCCAGGCAGCACAGTTCTCAGATGGAGAGCCTCACGTAGGTGTTCTATTTGTATAAAAATGCGGGGGGGGGGGTCAACCTTCCCAAATACATGTCCCCAAACATACCTGAATGTGACTCCTGCTGTGTCAGTCCCTCCTCCCCAGCCCCACTGATTGGCACCCTCTGTCCCGACTCAGCCAGGCAGGAAGTGGCACAGGGTAGGGAGAGTTGTTCTTGGAATGCAAAGGGTGAGGGGCTGAGCCGAAGCTCACTCCTGGACTTTCATCCTTCGTCTGTCAAGGGGGAAGGGAATGATGACATCCTTTTACTTTGCAAAATTTTGAAAACTGAGTAAGAAAAGGCTTTCAGAACTAACGCACTTAAGAGAAGACAGGGTGGGACAGACATGAAGACCTACTGCAGTCCCTGGTGCTGGGCTCAGGGGAAAGAAGCGAGGGCCTGGGAGCTAACCCGGCCGAGCCCTCTGCCCAGAAGAGCAAGGCAGGGTCCACACCCTCACACCGGGACCTCGAGGGACGCACAGATCAGCTAGAGGGCGCTTGGAAGTTACACCCATAAACGTGGCAACGGAAACAGGAGCATCTCTCCCAGCGGATTCTCCACGCACTGGCTTCTGCCTTCCGTGCCCTCCCACCAGCCTTTACCCTGCACGACAATGTCACGCACACGTGTGTTCAAAGCTGTGGCCGTCACTGGGTGGCAAAAGGGCATGTCCAGGAAAGGACATCCCAAGCGGATCCCATCCACTTGCGAGTCGCTTACTAATTCGTTAATCCCATGAAGAGATGGTCGGTGGCTCTGATGAGTTCTACTCTGCCCCCCGAGGACAAGAAGCATCAAGACAGGCATGGCCTTGGGAGTCAGGCCCACAGTCATTCAACCCCCGACTCCCACCCCTGTCCCCATGTCCACTAGTCCTGAGTCCTGAGGGTCTTCCTGGGGAGCCTGTCTGGCTGGGCAGTCTCTCCATCCTGCTTCATTTGAGCCCTTCTTCAGGACTCAGAGGGGCCTCCTCTCTCTACTCCGTGTTCTCAACTCCATCTCCTAGATATCCAGCCGACACTGTGCTCACACAGGGCGGATGGTGACCTCACAGGACTACAATCAAAAGAGCAGAGACTTCTGTGTGCACTCAAGGCCCTGCCCACGCTGGTCCTGCCTATATTTTCAGCCTTGGAAGTGACCCGTCCCTTTAAAAGCCATGCCTTTGTGCCTCTGTTTGGCTCTCATTTCTGTTGCTTAAGACTCTGCTCAGACATCACCTCTGTCAAGATTTGCATTATTTTTCTACAACCCCCAATACTATATCATCACAATTATGTTCCTGCTGCTGCCATAGCACATATCACCTGTGGTCATTATGCACAGTTGTTCAGACTGTTCACTGAGCAAGGACACCTGGCCAAGAGAACGAGCAAGGGTCTAATTTTTCTAATTCACTATAAAGGTACGATTCAGGATAGTGCTGACCCAGTGTCAAAAGGAACCTTAAATCTGTACCTCCCTGAGAACATCTGCCCTTCCTGACTGCCAACCATGTGGGGCCACGTCTCCCTTCTCTTTATACCTTCAAGACCCAGTGAAATCTCTTGTATAGGTTTGCAAAGATCGTCAATTTGGGAAGATTGCAACAACAATATTAGCCCTTTAAAATCCTCTATGAATCATTCTCATTGCTCTTGCGTGGACAATCTCAGTTATACAGAAGACTATGCAAAAGGAATCCGTATTCTTTCCATTTTATAGATCATAAAACTGGAGCTCAAAGAAGCTGTTACTTGCTTAATGTCACACAGTCAGGATTCGAATCCAGGCCTGTCTAATTCCAGAGTGTGGGCCTTGAGCACTGTGGCAACCGGGAGGGGTGCCTGTGCGCACATCAGCCGCACACACCAAAAGAGCTCCATCGCACGTGCTGGTGTTGGAAAAGCCAGGACCATGTGAGAACCTGGAGCGTTTTCTAGAAAGCAGTCTGATGAGGAGCAAACCTCGCGGCATCCTGACGTCCCTCTGGAAAAAGATGTCACTTCTGCACAGGAACAGGGTAAAGAGCCCCAGCTGCCCCCTGGGAGCTCAGAAGAATCTCTCTCCTGGCAGGTTGGTCCCTCTCAGAGCTACGAGGGCAAAGCCTGTGACCGTCCCCTGTCAGCATCCTTGCTCTGCTGTGTGCCATCAGCATCGTCCTCTCTCACTGGCGTTGCACTTCGGCCAGGTTGTTGGCTCGTGGTCAATTCCCAGCCACAGCCAGGCACTGCAGGAAGCTCCAGAGCCAGCCCCTCTGTCATCTCAGATGGAGAGGGTTCACCCGTCACTGCTGGGCCATGTGCCAGGCCCACCATGCGCCATTGCTTCACCTGGCTCATGAAGGTGTTGAGCAGGAGACTCAGCGGGTGCCTCCTGAGGGGACGGCCTGGTGGTGGGTGACAGACATCTTCCAGCCACGCCAGAGAAGGACAAGCTCCCTTTGCTACGCTGCGTTTACCGTGTGTGTCCAAAATCACAGTTAGTCCCTGTGCAAGACTGCCTGGCTTGTCCTGCTATCTGCTAACAAAACGGCCTTGAAATTAACCCCCAGGATTCTAGATAGTCCTAAAAACTAGGGTGTGACAGCGTTTTGTCTTTGTTTTTCCTTCAGAATCCTCCTTTAATTTCGACCTTCTCCTCAAAATCTGCTACAGCCCTGAAGAGTTACATCCGCCTTTGCTCATGGAATGTCTGCATCTAATGACTCATTGGAAAAGTTGCAATCCCATCCTTCCATCCATCCATTGGTCCATCCATCCATCCATCCATCCATCCATCCAATCAGTCATGAAATGAACCCTGAAGCTGTCCTCTGCACCAGGCAGCGTGGTAGTACCAGGACAGATAACAAATTAAAGCTCTGCCCATATCCTCAGGGGAGAGCCCCGTGCATTGGGCAGATGGTTGACAGAAAGCTTCCGCAGACAGTGATGGATTCCATCGCACAGACAAAGGCACTTGGAGACAGCAGCTGTGATGTCCTCACCCCCCAAGGCAGGACTAAAGAAAGGTGACAGTGAGTGACATGAATCTTGAAGGAGAAAAGGACAACATCAGGGGACTTCAGGTAAAAGCTCCTTAAATCAGAATGTCAACCCAGAGGCGAGGCAATGTCTTTTTAGAGAACTTCCAGGTGATTCCAACACTGCTCCCGAGAGCTGCTCTAAGCCAGCAGGAGATGCTCACCCGGGAGACGGCGCCCCCTCCTGTTACCGCCATCCCCCTCGCCACGCAGATCCCAGCCAATGAATGACCAACCCAAGCAGGGCACCAAGGGGCAGCCTCAGAGGGTGGCGATGCCGGCGGCAGAGCTTCCCAGGGTCAGGCAGAGCAGGTCTCCAGCCAAGACCCCACCCTTGCCCAGCCCCTTCCCCTGCCCACCCGCTTCCTCCTAAGAGCATCCATTCAGTAGGCCACGCGCCACTCACCCATCTGTTATGGGAAAGGCTTGCAGGACAGCGGCTTGAACCCAGAAGAGGAGGCAGCAGGCGACTCTCAGACACATCCACCAGAGGACAGGTGACTCTCTGTTCCCCATCACACACCCTGTTCCCCAGCCCCAGGAAGCACGCCCATTTCACTGCCACCTCCCTGGGTTCTCCTGGTTTTGAAGCTCACGTCCGGGTCCCCAGGGGATATTCTGGAACAGCTTCTCACTGAGCAGCCTCCACTGGATTTCTCCTCCATTTCAGCTTGTCAGAAGTAATCACTTAATATGCTGTAAATAACTCCCTGCCTCTTCTGGGTAGAGCAATCATTGTTTTCAGACGCTGATGCACACCTTTCTCGAGCAAGTCACCAACAAACAGCCTCTGTTGAAACACAAAGATGACGGTGCGAATTGCCGCAGTCCGGCTGCAGCAAACTAACCGGGGGGGTGACGAGCACCTTGTGTACATTGATACAGCAGGAGTGGGAGCCGTTTATTGTAGGACAGGAGGGGTATATATACATTCCACACAGCTTATCTAATTAACATAAACTAGATACAGCAGTCGACCAATCAGGAATCTCCACACTTAATGGCTCACTGGCGCCACCTCACAAGCCACTCCCTATGGCAAAATGCCAGGCGCCATCCTGACTTGTTTACAGACCCTAACAGCGAATGACAGTGTCCTTGGCGTCACCAGCATAACTACCATCTCCTCTGAATTCTGTCTGCATCTTCCTTTTTTAATCAAACATTTTACCCCCAACATACTGCAAATAAAAGACTTCCTAATCGGTCGACTGAACCTCCAGCACCTGCCTCGGACTGAGAGTTTTTGTGTGTCTGAAGAACCTCTGTGGGGACTCTCTAAAGAAAGAAATACCAAGGAGTGGAGGACAGTCCCCGGGGGACTCCAGCGTTCGGTAACCACTGCCTTTAGTTGTGCCCTTCCCACGGCACGTGTACCAGCACTGCCAGCCTCGTCTGCCCCTTAGCATTGACTTGTCCCCCTGAAAGTCACCCCATCTTTCCCCTACGTGATAAATCATTGCAGAGGAGGGCACACAGGGGCTGGTCAGGAGGCTCAGACCTGTTAGAAGAGGTGGAAACAAATACCAGTTCAAGGTCAGTTAGCAAGTAGGCAGCCCTTTGTATCTGTGGGTTTGTATCCACGGATTCAGCCAACCCCGGATTAAAAATATTCTGAGGAACAAAATTGTGTCTGCACTGCTCATGTACAGACTCTTTATTGTCGATATTCTCTAAAGAGTCCAGTACCAGTGCTCTTTATGGGGCATTTGCATTAACTTAGATCTTAGAGGAAATCTAGGAATGACCTGAAGTATGCAGGAGGATCTACATAGATACTGCACCCATTTTATGTAAGTGGCTTGAGTGTCTGTGGATGTTTGGAATCCTCAGGGCATCCTGGAACCAAAGCCCTGCAGACGCCCAGGGAAAGTTGTCACTGGGATTGAAAGGGGACATATCAGGACCGTTCATCTGGAAGTCTGACTTAAATCTTGAGCCCAGAAACAGAGATAAAGGACAGGCTCCTAGAAGGTAAAGGCTGAGTTTCTTTAACAAAAGGGATAAACGGAGAGGAACTGGCTTTTCTCTTCCATGATCATCTAGAAGGCCAGGGGCGTGGGGCTGCCCTCCACATGGACTCCCAAGGTTCCTCTGGTTATTGAGAGTGGGCAAGGGAAAAGGAAGTTTGGGGAGCCACCTTCCTCTTCAGAAAAGAGAACCCCACGGTCACTCAAAGTACTTTGGTTCACCTCCTTGAGAATTTCAGGCCATCATTTCCAAGCTCCATAAAACCGGGCAAGTTCTTTAACTTACTGAACTGTGGTCTCCTCAAGTGCCCAGTCAAGTCAAGGAACGTTCTGTGATGCAGGTGAATGACACAACGCACACAAAGGCTTAGGAAGCCACCTGGGTCGTTCAGAATCAAAAGATGCCGTCATTTAAGGAGTCAAAATGCTTCCTTAAAATATAGAAGAATAAACAGTGTTTTAATAAATGTTTCGTGTACTCAAATAGTAACTAGAATGACGACTTGAGATTGGGTATCTCTTGGGAAGGTTATTCAAGAATAAATGAACTGGGCACAGTGGCCCACTCCTGTAATCCCAGTGGCTCAGGAGGCTGAGGCAGGAGGATCACAAGTTCTACGCCAGCCTCAGCAACTTAACAAAGCCCTAAGCAACTTAGCAAGACCTGTCTCTAAATAAAATAGGAAAAAGGGCTGGGGATGTGGCTCAGGTTAAGTGCCCCTGAGTTCAATCCCCAGTACAAAAATAATAATGATATTAAAAAATAAATGAGTTTACATCATGATGGGAAGGTGTTTGAACACACACACACACACACACACACACACACACCTCTTAAAAGGTCTATGTGCTGATTAAAATTGGAATACATGATTTCCATCCTTGGAGGTATTTGGGAACAGTGTTGGCCACGATCACTATCTCGAGCAGCTGACATATTTACTAGCATAGAGACGGGAAGATGAATTAAGGAATTTTGTTTTTAATTCCTTCCTAGACTGCGATTCTAAAACATGGTCTACCACTCTCTTCTTGTGAGGTCCAATCCAAGCCAAGCTGTATCTCTGGGCTCCATTGTTTCTGTCTGAAGACAGGAATCACGAATGGCTGCAAAAATAGACAGGGGAAAAGGTATTGGAGGTAAGTCAGTGTAAAATGGGATTGACCCCACCACCCTCTTCCTAGAGCTGTTAAAGATAATAGAGCCAGGCGAGGTGGTGGACTCCTGTGATCTCAGTGGCTCAGGAGGCTGAGGCAGGAGGATGGTGAGTTCAAAGCCAGCCTCAGTAAAAGTGAGGCGCTAAGCAACTCAGTGAGACCCTGTCCCTAAATAAAATACAAAATAGGGCTGGGGATGTGGCTCAGTGGTCGAGTGCCCCTGAGTTCAATCTCTGGTACCCACCCTGCCCTGCAAAAAGAAAAAGAAAAAGAATGAGATAACAGACATCATGCGGGCCCTAGCAAAAACTTAGTAAATGCCACCAGTTGTTCTTACTATGTTTACAGAGCCTAGAATTCAATTATGAACAAAACAGCTCCATGGTTTGGAGAATAAAAGAGAACCCAAAGTGTAATAGAATATAAACTGATGTTCCATCACAGAAATTCAGAGAAAGCACAGACCACACCTCAGATGTTAATTTATTGTGTTATTTATGACGTGTTTGAGTTTGGGGGTACATTGGCAAAGGAGCAGTAACATGGAGGATGGTTGTCTTTCCAGAACGGATGAAGAACCTATTTTATTTCTTCCTCACTTTATTTCTGTCCAGCTGGATGTGCTGTGCAGATCCTCGAGGACTAGCTCGGTTTTCCCTGCCTTTGTGCAGAGGCTCCTGCTAGACCTGTGCAGTGAAGGTCGCGGGAGGTCAGCCCTCGGCAGTGAGATATGTCTTCTTATTTTGCCTGGAACCTCTTGTCCTCAAATGTACTCAAATTCTTCACTCAGAGCCTGTGCTCACAGCCACTACCTTGTGATTTCAGACTGGATGTCAAAAACAAAATAGGCAGCCTCTTGAAGAAATATACATATTTGCAATAAATAATCCGTGTTGATGTGACATCAAAACAAATAATATAGTAGTCACCTCTGCATTACTGCAATGAAAGACCTGAGACAAACAACTTTACAAAGAGAAAAGGTTTACTTAGCTCATAGTTTGGGAGGTTCGAAATCCAGATAATGTAGCACAGGCTTGACAAGGTCTGTCCCTAGGCTGCATCACCACACGACGAATGGTGGTTAGCAATGGCAGGAGTGTTTCAGAGGAAACCCTCGCATCCCAAGCCAGAGCAGAGAGAGAGAGAACATTAGGGTCCTACAATCAGATTTAAGGGCACACCCACGATGACCTAAGGATTTTCCAACAGTTCCCATCCCTAGAGATGCCATCGTCTCCCAGGTGTGCCACTCTGTGAACCAAGCCTTCAATCATGGACCTTTGTGGGACACCCAAACCAATACCCAAACTACAATCCCACCCAGACCCTTTATGTATCTTCAGGATTTTAGAAAGCATCTCAATTTTCATTTCAAAAGAGTCTGAAAGAATTTTTACAGCCAGGCTCTCTTAATTCACGATTAAAGTCATGGATCTGGAGCTGTATGAACCACCTACCTACTGATATTTATGTTAGTGTAGTAATGATTAGAATATTAATTGATCCATCTAGCCCAAGGCACCCGAATGTCTGCACACAAAATTAGGATGTAATTGCAACAATGAAAGAGATCAAATGAGATAATTAGAACATGAAAGATGACAATTGCCGACTCTCAGGAGTCTTTTGTAAGCACTGAAATGTTTGCTATTTATTTATGAGGTATGATTTACCTTCTAAGGATGGGGTTCAGGGCAGGATGATTTAGGTGATCTATTTGCACACAGATTTTTTTTTTTTTAAGGGAAGAAACACACCAGCCGGGGTAAGTCTTGAGTTACCTAAAACAGAGCGAATTGGCTGCCATTTTGAGGATCACTGGAGGACAAAGGTGACATTTTGCCCTGGATTCAATTCTTCCAATTCTTTTTCTTATTGACCATTAAAAAAAAAAAAATAAGGACTGATCACTTCAGAGCCGGCATGTCCACAAGTTTCTAAAACGTCCGATTTCTGCTCTTCTCATGGAGGTCCCAGGCCCTGATCCTGTTTCTTCAAAATACCCTTTTCAGCCTGTGTCCATCTCTCCCTCCTGCAGAGCCGGGAGGCAATGAGCTTAGGACCGGGGCTGATGTAACCAGTCTCCTTCTGCCCACCTCTGTGTGTTAGGCAAGCTACAGAATCCCAGGAAGACACAACCCGACCTCACCAGCAACTAGGACCCAGAAACAACCCTGACGTTGCACACTTACTGCCCCATGGCCACTGTCACAAAGGAGGGTCCTTGGAGACCTGCAGACACTGCTTGATTCGCACTCAGCTCTTGCCTTTTGCGTTACAATAAGTCAAAGTCTCTGATCTCAGGGAGCTAAAGTTCCCGTTGGGGGAGACAGGGAGTAAACAAAGACACAAGCAAATACCTAATATAAGTCAGATGGCCATGGGTGTCATAAAGGGAGATAGAGAAGTGAGTGGGGAAGGGGTGCTGGGTTTTTTTTTTTTAAGAGTACGGCCAGGAAGAAGGTCCCAGAGAGGGTGCTGGGCCATCATCTGAAAGCCTGTATGAATTAACTCACTCAGGGAGTCCTTAGGTAGACTGATGAACTTAGCTTTTATGGGAACAAAACCAACGCAAAAGATAAAGCAGGATCCTGTCTCGGCATCCCGAGGAAATAAGGAGTTAATTTTTATTAAGTACCCCAAGTATTCACTTCTTCAGTGCTGTGGCAACTTTATGAGGTGGGGATTGACAGTGGCTTCGCCCCTTGTGCAGAGGAGGTTGGTGACTCACCAAGGGTTACGCAGACCGTCCACAGGGCTTCGAGTGCGGAGCCGTTTCAACTCCAAGCTCCCTCCAGGGTTTGTATTTTATTGTGGGGCCCGACTGTCTTCAGGCATAGCTGATGTACAAGTGGCCCGTACTGAAGGATGCTGTTGGAGGGTTTTCGACATCGGTGTCCACCGTGGAGCCCTAGCCACAGTGGAGGCAGTGAGCATGTCCCTCATTTCCCCAAGTGACCTCAGGCCTCCTGTGGTTGCTCCTTCCCATCCTTCCCTACATTCCAAGCAACTACAGATCTGTTTTGTCGCTGTAGATTTGCCTGAAATTTCTATAATCGTCTGTAAATGGAATCCTACAGGATGGCTGGGGGGCGGGGAGGGAGGGTTCTGGCTTCTTTTCCTCAGCAGAGTTGCTTTCTGATTCATCCAAGTTCTTGCAGATGCAACAGTTCATCTCCTTCCTATCACTGAGTGGCGTTCATCATGTGGACTGTTAGTGAGGCCTCAGAAACTTAATGAGACCCTGTCCTGTTAATGGGCACTGGGGCTCTCTCCAGCTTTGGGCTAGTAGAAATGAAGCTCCTGTGCCTGTTCAGACACCGAGCTGTGGATCAGGCTCACATCGTAATCATTACCTGATACGATTTCTCTAAGGAGAGCTAAGAATGGGACGCACAGACGCTGTATGGTAAGGCAAAATCGTACCGGCCCAGAATCAGGACTAGTAGGTTCCGAGAGCTCTGGTCCCACCCTCGCCTAAGGAGGATGAGTAGCCCCTGAAAAGTACAGTTGGAAGCGCTTTCATTAGATGTCCTTTGTTTTCTCAGTGAAGGAGGGATGGCCTTGGATAACCCAGCCTACAATGCCTGCTTTGCGCTCTCTCCCACATTTACTGGTGACAGTTGACAAGTCACTCTGCTCATCAGTCAGAGCCCCAGCCAGCTCCCAGGCTGACTCATGGCTCCTGCTGAGAGGCAGCGCATCACCCGCCCGGCGGCCTAGTCATCATTTCCACGCTGTTCCACGCCTCTTAGTGCTGGATCTTCCTGGCCATGAGAACTCCGGCTCCTCAGAGCTGCACACAGCCTGGGAGAGCACAGAGGTGAACCGAGGCCCAGGGAGCCAGGGTGTACCCAAGGCGCCCCCTTCCCAGCAGTCACTGGCACAAAAAATGGCCTCGAACCCAGCTTTACTGACATCTAGTCCAGAACTTTCCCTCCTACACCGAACTGCTTCCTGCTGACTGTTCAAGTTGTATACCAAGCACATTGGACTGAATTAAGAGGGTGCACGTTTTTCCATTTTATACCAAGTCAGGGCGGCCATAATCCTGCTGTCTCGGAATGTTTACTACCTGATTTGTGTTTGAATCTCAGATGCTTGAGTCGCCAGGACCCAGAGTAACACCTCGCTAGCTAGGTAAATGCTGCAAGAAGGGGAAACTCCTGGGGGGGAGAGGAACTGGAATAAGGGAGGCAAATAGATG
Source organism: Marmota marmota marmota (assembly GCF_001458135.2). Taxonomy (NCBI): domain Eukaryota; kingdom Metazoa; phylum Chordata; class Mammalia; order Rodentia; family Sciuridae; genus Marmota; species Marmota marmota. The sequence goes on from NW_025999913.1 coordinate 9,147,432, forward strand.
ATTCATTGCCCCCCTGCTGTTCGTGGAAGCTATAATTACCCAAACTTTAAAAATAAAACCTGAACAACATCGCTGTCTCCGCCACACAGCAGCAAAAGCACAGCCCGCTGCAGCCGCTCCCATCACACATTTAACAACTGCTGTTTTAGGTTGAGGCTAATTAAGGAAGGCTCCTTGGTACATGTGTTCCTACCGCAATTAAATAGCTCTCGGTGCAGGATGGGATGGTGACGGCTTCTGAAAATCTGTTTTTCATCCTTTGGTGTTAAGAAGTGAATTTTTCATATGAAACTCAGTTGTGAGAGGTTTGTGCTTAACGCAGGAGGGCCTCCGTCTATTGGTTTAGAGGGACTTTTCTTTAGAACGACTCCAGTCGTGGGGTTGTAGGCTGGCTGGAAGAATTTCTTTTTAGAAATAGTTGAATAGAATTTCTATGTTGAAATAGTCCGTGGGGATCGATGGCTCCGTAATGGTTGACCAGAAGTCAGGTTGGGACCTATAAGACCTGGGAAGCCTTAGATGGATCAGTTGGGCATCTCGGGTCACCTTGTTGTTTGGGAGCTCGGTGAGGCCAAGAAATGGCTGAAATGTCCTGTGTCATGTCCTGCATGCAGCTCATCCTGGCTTTGACACACGAAAAGCAAGTAGGTTAGAGATGCTTATGTCACTCTTTGACTTTGAACGATGCGCTTTGTGCTCATTTGTACAATCCAAGTGTCGGGGTCTCCCATTAACAATCCCAAGGTTTAAGTGTGCCTGAGTCCAAGAGTGTGTCATTTGGGCAGGAGACATTTGCTCTCTGCTCATGACAGATGCTGAGACAGAGGAACTGGGACCAACCGAAATGATTCTCACTACTTTCACCCAAGGCAGAGGTGCCTTCAAAATGTCCAGGGGCTGGGACGCAGCTCAGTGACAGCGCGTGTGCTTGGGATGCATGAGACCCTGTGTTCGGTCGCCAGCACTGAGGGAAATGTCTGTATTGATCAGCTCTAAGGATTACAATACGATTCAAAGCAGAGAGTGAGGATTCGCTTTTCAGAGGTGTTTACGGGGCAGGCAGACAGTTTTTACTTGGATCTTGTGCTTAGGGGCCTTCCTAGAGAGCCAGTTCCATGTGAGCACTCTTTTGCTACTGATGAGGTTCATGGCCAAGACCAGTCACGCTTGCGAGTTCACCTACAGAAAATCCTTGGGCCCCAGAACATTTTGGTGAACTCTATTCAGTCAGTGCAGGGCTAAGCCAAACCAGAAATAAAAGGCCCTTTAAAAAGTACCCCAGGAGAAGAATCCAATGAATCGCAGGTCTGTGAATCTAACCTCCGTCATGCATCCTGCATGGTGTCTGTCACTTGGGGACTGCGTGATGATGGAGCTCTTGGCAACCATCTGCCTGGGCACAAGTCACCCGGAGAGAAGGTGAAGGGTCCTTCTTGCAATCACAACCGTGGAGAGAGGTGAGAGAGACCCATGGCAGGAGCAGGCTGGCCCAAGAAAGGAAGAGCGGGAGGGGTCCCTGGCCAAGCCCCTGGCTGCAGGACCTTCCCTCGGCCCCGGAGTGCAGGAGTGGGAGGTCATTGCCTCTCACTTGCCACTTCCCCCCTCTCTGCCTAAATGTGATCTCACAAGTGGGAAGGGCCCCAAAACCCTGTAATGGAAGCCTGTGATTCTAGGAAGCCCCAGAAGTGTGAGTTTGTCAGGACAGGCGAGCCACCATCCGCATGGTAGGGAAACAGCAAGATCAGAACCCAGGGCGGACCTAAGCCAGGAGCAAGCCTAGGAGCCAAGGGCCATAGAGCCTGGCGCTGGCAGAGCTGAAGGCAGGCACAGAGACGGTGACACCAGGTGGAATGAGACCAGAGTGTGGGCTTCGATCAAGTACCTGAGTAGACCTCAGTTCACTACAGTGAACTCTCTAACACACACAGAGAGCTCCCCAACACTCCCTGCTGGAGAAGCTCTTCCCCAACATCTGGACACCTTTGAACAGCAGCAGAAACTCACAAACTCCCTGTCCTGCCCGCAACTCTCTGTGTCCCCCCAAAGACAAAATAGAGGGCCCCACGTGGGATCTGGGCCCAAGTTCATTGGTGTTGACTTTCAAATGCCAAATTTCAACATAGAAGCCACCACAAAAGGAAGGAAAGGAAAGAAGAAAAGAGGGAGGGAGGGAAGGAGGGAGGGAGGGAGGGAAGGGTCTATAAACCTCAAAATGATCCCAGACATTTCCATTAAACACGTCACTTAATATAATACAATTCAGAGACTTTGGTGTGCCTAGTTCTGTGCTGCCTCGACACCACAAAGGTGGTAAGAATATAAACACAACCCAAGCGAACATTTTGAGTACTTATGGGCCAACTGAATACCTTAAATTCTCTGCTGTAATTAAAACATGTACGCTCTATGTTGTAGTTAGTTGCCACAAGTGATGGAACCAAGTGGTAGAGGTTAGGAAAGATGTTTAAGGCCACACACTGATACCTACCAGACCTGGGCTTGTAATTCACATAGTCCAACTGCTGTGCCCGAGTGTTTGGCAACAACTCACCCTAAGAAAGTAGTATGTGGGCTATTGGAGAAATGAGTCATCCATACCCATCTTCTTGATCCAGTGTGATATGAGCACACACACGCCCATGAATGTACATAACATTATTCATGACAGCCAAAGGGCATAAACACCCCAGATATCCTTCAACAAACCAAGTGTAGATAAACAAAATGTGGTAGATGTAATAGAACCATGTGGTGGAATATTATTCAGCCATGAAAATGGATTATTGATCCATGCTACAATACAGATGAACCTTGAAAACACTTTGCTAACAAAAAGCCAGACAGAAAAGACCACACATATATCATATGATTTCATTTATATGACATGTCCAAGTCAGACAAATCCACAGAGATAGATGGTTGCCAGGACCTGGGGCAAAATGAAGGAGGGGGAGTGACTGCTTTTGGTTAATGAAAATGTTACAAGAGTTGGGATGGAGCTCAGTGGTGAAGCATCTGCCTAGCGAGCAGATGGGTTGGATCCCCAGCACCACAAAAAGAGAAGCAATGGTATGGAACTAAGCAATGGTAGTTTCATGGTTGCATAACATCGTCAAAGTGCTGATGGTTAGAATGGTGAATTTTATGTTATGTGTCTGTTGTCACTAAAAAAAAAAAAGCATGTAATGTCCCTGGGGTAATATGTTCCTTGTGGCATTTGGAGGCTTTCATAGATGTGTAAGATATATTCTGTATGGAAACATCTAGAAATGCACCAGGGTGAAATTAAAATGCACGTCTCCTTCCTGCTGGTTTAGGAACATGAAGGTGTCTTGACTTTGGTGACAAATGGTGTCTCTGAGTCGATAATTGAATCGACATCTGTCAGAGTGCAATGATTTGTAGAAGCTGACAAGCATTTGAGAATTCAAAATATCTCAATGGCATGTGTAAATTCCTTTTATATTTGAGGTTACATTTAAAAATGTCTGAGACGATAAATCTGTAGGTCTTCCACGCCTCTTGTCTTCGAGTTTTCTTGCTTTTGCTGGAACAATGGGGAATATGACTGATAAAGGCTGACTGCTCTACATATTTAAATCCCAGGTCATTTGATGGATTGTTAACGATGCCAGGCTGCATGTGGGATTAATTGGGAACAATTGCAATGTTCTCACTACATCTCGCCACTTCCTTTGGTTAATGAAGAGAGATTACCCTCTGTCCTCCTGATGGCAAAGGATGGATCTTCTCTTATTAACAGACAGCAGGCGGGGAAGGAAAGGCCGGAATGACAACAGTGGCTGAGAATCCAGGTGGTGATAGAGGACAGGAACCACAGCATGGTGGCCTCAGGTAGAGATCCCAGATCCAGCCTTTGCCTCCTGGGGACACTAAGAGTCCAGTTCAACCTGCCCAGTTAGCCTGGCCTCTGTCTGCTAGTTGACAAAACCAAGCTGCTTAAGAATGGAAAATATGTTAAGGAGGATTAAAAAAAAAACAACAACAATGGAGTTAATTAAGGAAATCCCTCCCCATTCACAATGACACACCTGTATTAATTCTGGGATTCAAAAAGTGAATCGGAAAGAAAATTAATATGTCGATAAACATGTTTAATACTAAACCTCTTTAAAAATAAAATTTCTTCTTTTGACTTTTTATTAAGAGTGTTGGTGGGGGGACCCCAAAAAAAAGAGTGCTGGAGATGAGGGTGTGTGGCTCTGTGCTTCAAAAGATCACATCCGTCCCCCTAAAATAACTCCAGACACACCACTATGATGTGTAAACGTGGAACATCTACTTTGCCAGCATTTGATAATAGGCTAGGAGAACAAAGAGGCTGGAAGTGGGGATGACAGGGGTATCGAGGATTTGATGGCCACCTTTGTGCTGAGACTTGGTTTAGTCCTTCAACATAGCCGTGGTTTCCGTACCTCCCCACAGCAGTTGACCTTGCCTATGTCACTTCTCCTTCTACCCTTGACTTCCACCCACTAGCTCAGATCTCTGTATAAAACCCCTTCCTCCAGCAAGCCCTCCGTAATCCACTGGCCCAGACTGACCCAGTCTCCCTGCTAGGGACAGCTGCGTCTCCATTTTCCCTGACACGGCTCTTACCAATACCTTGTGGTCACTGCATGTTAACTTCTCTGCCATTCGGGAAAAACTAGAAGTTCCACGAGAGCTCAGTCTGTCTTCATGGTGGACGAAGAAGACTTGAATAGATCAGTCTTTTCCAAAGTGTGGTAATTAAACCCTAGTTCCTAAGGTTTCTGGAAAAGGTGAAATCTGATGTTTAGGAAATACTGGGCTAAGCACAACTGACCCAGCTGATTTGTTGCAGGACTTCTCAGAACATTCAAAATGCTCAAGTTCATGACACACCCAAGGGAGGAGGAGATGTGGTGTGCCCAGTGACGTTACCTAGGACCGTTACCCACAGAGTCCTTTTCTTCAGTAAAGCATTTCCTAAGTCCAGTGTTCTGAGGAGACATGGGGGGCAGTGCCACAAAAGAATAAAACGAGGGAAATTCTGTGCCTGATAAGACGGTAAGCAGAGAAAGATAAAATTGAGTAGAATACCTAGTAGACTTTTCTAGCAGACATCTTGGAATTCCAAAAAGGAATGCAATGGGAGAGAGGCAGGGAGAGAGTGCAGAATGGGGTAGGACCTCAGCGCCATGCTGAGCACCTTGGACATAGGCTGCAGGAACATCATATCAACCTTCGAGACAGAGTGTCACGTCCTAGCTTGGTGACCGGGAAGGTGATTCCAGTGTCAGTACAAGTAGCAAAGCAGAGAGGCGGGCAGTTGCAAATGGAAGACCAGTTGGGTTATTCTGACATTTCTACTGAGAGAAGCTAGGGATATAGAGAAATGGCCCTGGGCATAGGGAAAGGAGGGCTCTGGCTAAGTAGGTCTGAAGATCATTGTCTGATGAAGTGAGATCATTCCGGAAAGAGGAAGACCAGGAGAGGGCTCAGGAGAGAACCAATGTTAAAGAAGTAGATAGAAAAAAAAGAGAAAGAGATAATAGCATAGTATAGTTAATGCAAACAAAGCAGCTTAGAATAAAGGTGTTGTGGAAGCCAAGAGAAGAACTGCGATGTGGTGTCCAGTGTTAGAGGGCTCAGAGGTCTAGGTCAGCTTTATACACAACGGGGTGGGGATGGTGGTGGGTTTCTCATGGGGCGCCATGAATCATTAATGGGTTTTGTAATTTTCCAACTTCTTGATAAGGAAGTTGTCCTCCTAAATTGCCACATGCCCAGCTGAGGTCTTTCCGCCTGGCTCCTCGCTGTGGCTCTTCCTGATGCACTATTTAGATAGGTCTTCTAATAACCCCACCCTTCACTCTGGCTTCTGAAGTAGAACCTCTTCCTGTCATTTTATTTTCTGTGACAGAGCCACCTTATGATTTTCATTTCAATTAATAGGTAGAGGAGTGGCTTGCTACAAAAGGTTCAATGGAGTTAATAAAAAAGGATAGGAAATATGATATGTCAAGAACTGTGTAATGTTTTGAACAACCAATAATAAAAAAAAAAAAGGATGGGTAAACCACATTTGAATTTTGAATGAGTATTGAATCGAAAATAAACAATCTAAAATGTAGGGAGAACAAAAATGCTCCTTAGAAAATTCCTTTCAAAACACCAATGTGGGAGCCAGAGAGCTCTGGGTCTGTACCCTCACTCTAGTAGCTACAAGTTTTGTGATCTCTGGGGAGAGAAAAGTGCACCTTACCAGGTCTTGTGGTGAACGGTACATGCGCACTAATTCATGCAGTCCTCAGTGACTCCGAGAAAAAGATGAGACTCAAGAAGGTTCATGCAATTTTAATCTGTGCTGGGTGACACAGTCAGATTCCAGCCCAGGGCTATTTGATGACAAAGCAGTTACTATTCACCAGTCTGAAAACCTCAGGGAAGCAGAAAACACATCTCTTCTATTCGTGTCTGTACATCCAGAACCTACAAACTCATAGTCCTCTATTAATAACTTTTTGGGTGAATAACCAAACGAATACACAACTGAATAGGTGAATTATGATGCTGTTTCCAGTCTCCTTTATCTTGTTCAGTGCTGATGTTCTCCTCTGTTTCTCAATGAACTTTTCCAATCACTGAAGGAAGGCTGAGCTCACTGGGAGCAGACTTAGTGGCTGGATAGTTCTCTATCCTTAGTGAAAGCAGACTTCCTGCTCTAGAATAATCTGGCCAGTAAATGCTGACTCAGAGAATTGAGAAACTTCAAGGTTTGATGGTAGGTGAGGTGTACAAAGCAGCTAAGTTTGGCTACATCGTTTGAACTAATTCCTCAAGATCAGGACATCAACATGAAGGATGGGAAATGTAGTTATGTAGAGTATGGGTCAAAGGGTAAGTGTCTAAATGAAAGAAAGTGTGATTAAAGAAAGAAAGAGATAGCCAGGCACGGTGGCACACGCCTGTAATCCCAGTAGCTTGGGAGGCTGAGGCATGAGGATCGTGAGTTCAAAGCCAGCTTCAGCAAAAGCGAGGTGCTAAGCAACTCAGTGAGACCCTGTCTCTAATAAAATACAAAACAGGGCTGGGGATGGGGCTCAGTGGTAGAGTACCCCTGAGTCCAATCCTGGGTGCCCCCCCACCATAAAAAGAAAGGGCAGTGTTCTGTTCTGTTACAAGGCCTCAGCAAAACCATCACAGCAACTGGAACAGGGTCATTGCTGTGGGTCACAAACAATGTCCAAGATATGTGTCCACTCTGTGCTGGCCACGATGATAAGTCCTTCAGAAGAACCACCAGCTTTATCGTTATGAAAATCCTAAGACCTAAGCATTTGTTTTATTTCCTTTTTAGACATGTGGACTTGTCTGAGGTCACACAGCCAAAATAATAATGGCCAAGATTTAAACCCTGGTCCTGCCTGGTTCTGGGGCCTTGGCCCATGTTCTTTCCCTCTAGGAGGGCATCATAAGGCCACACTCCTTTTTGTGGGTTTGTTGTGTGGTCTTCATCTACCCTTCTTTGATGTGTACGGGTTGCTCTCACCCTCTTGAATATCTAAATATTCGATCATCTGGTAATATATTAAATTTTACTTCCATGAACGATCTCTCTCCTCATTGGTGTGCCAAGTCCCCAAAAGCATTTTGAAATAAAATGGGACAGACTTATTCAAGGGTCTGACTAGAGCCCTAAAATAGCCAGGTGCAGGGAATTCTGATGAGACAGGGCTTCAAGGAAACAGGAAAACTGGTCCCATTCTTTAGGAACTATCAAGCCAAGCCAATGAAGACCCCAGGAACGCCCAGCAAGGCTCTCGTAACCCACGGTGACTGGAGCCCAAGGGTACCATCTTCCAACACAGGCTTTATTCTCCTGGGGCTCTGTGGAGGGGGACCAAGGAAATGCCCAAAGCCACTGTGATTATTTGGGGAGCTTCCTGGGGGCCCTGAGCCTCTGACTGTACCTTTAAACAGGACACAGACACAGACTGGCCAAAAAATCCATGTGAGTTGGAGAGGGTATCGCCATCAGGAAGGGGTCTGACTATAATAGCTCTGGTGATTCTGTTTAAAATAAGCTTGAAGAATACATAAGTGTTAATATGAAACAACTTGAAAACCATTTAGTAGTAACACCTCTTTAAACCAAAGTTGTTTGACAAATTTAAGATTTAGTATTTAAAAACACCCAGCTTCTAGGATCTGAAGAAAATCAGTAAACCAGTTGGGATCAATGAGAAGAGCCATCTTCTCATGCCACCACACACAAGCGCACAGGACTCCAGGGACTGGGGAAGGAAAGAGGTTACCACCTGGGAATGGAGCAGCCCTGCCCATGGCTGAAAGAAGAGCTGATTGGCTGAGCCTCGTGGGCAGCGCCATCTCACATCGCATACCCCCCATCTTGGGCTACTCAGGGCTTTTAGGAAACAGCTAATGGATAACACTGCATAACAAATCACTCCAATGCATGACTGCTTAAAACAGGCACCACTTCCTTATCTCCATGTGTTTCATGGGTCAGAAATCAGGAAGGACTCAGCCAAGTGCCTCTGGATTCAGTGTCCTCATGAGGTTGTGGTTCAGACAATGAAGCTGAGACCTCTAGAAGCCCTCTCTGGTCTCTCCACTCAGACTGAGCTGGTCTTCCTCCAACATGGCGGCCACAAAGCAGCCAGCACCTTACATGACAGCAAAGGCTGAGAGAGGGAGCACTCCAAGGAGTCAGGCAGGGCTGAGGGCGCAGCTCAGTGGCAGGGTTGTGCTCAGCACGTAGAAAGCCCTGGACTCAATCCCCAGTACCAAGGGGAAAAGCCAGGTGGTTAGGCATGAGCTCCGTTGCTTTTTATGATGGATCAAGCCCTCTTGGATTCACAAAGAGAAGGAATTAGGTCCCACTACTTGATAGGGGAGGAGCCTGGTACTAGAAGAATATGTAGGATGAGAGATGTGATTAGGTCCATCCTTAGAAAATAAAATCTGCAACACAGGGGTTTGAGGGGTGACACCATTTGCTGGAGGTCTCATTTAATTCCACCAAAGAACTCTAAAAAGGGGCCATTGTCACGAGGGTGCAAAATTGAGATGTATGCAGTTGAGGGGCGAAATAAAGAATGTCCACCTGCTTCTCCCCCTTTCAATGCTTTATTCACTCAAATTACTCAGTACAATTTCACTCTATAGGTTCTTAATCAAGAAAACAACAATCCTTAATACTAGGCACTGCAACAGACATAATTGATTCACAGCAGACAATTCTAGATTCATTAATTCACAGAAAACACTTCTAGATTGATTCTAAGCACTGCAAACACACTTAATCATGACCAGCTAATGACAGACATTCCTTCTGCGTGCCAAGTTCAAAAGTCTCAAGCCTTAGGCTTTATGTCCAGCAGATGCCCACTCAATCAGACTGCAGTGACCAGGTCCTGAACCAAGGCAGGCTTTTCCTGACGTGGAGTGGACAACCTGTTGAGGAGAGGGTTGTAGGAAGAAGTTGCATCTCACCAAGGTCCAGACGAGGTGATAGAGTTTGAGAGTGGTGAGGATCATGCAGAGGCTCAGGAACGATGGCAAGTGATGGGATGGCAGGTCCTCATCAGGCTCTCCAGCTGGAGTGCATCCTTGTTTCAGCTGGCGGAATCCCTGCTCATCGGCTCTATTATTTATACTAAACTTTGGGGCTTTTGACCCCCCTTTCAATCCTTATCAGCTACCACCAGATTTCTCAGTGACATCATTTACCCTGGGGTCAGAATATCTGGTCTGGTGGTCTCCACCCTGATCTTCCCGCCTTTCCCTCTTATCAGGCGAGGACAGCCTGCCAGGGGCTTCACTGTTGATCAGGGTGAGGGGAGTAGCTTGTCTGAGGCCACACTGGAGGGCTCTGTGGTGTGCCTGGGGAGACTGCAGGTTTCAAACTGGAGTTTTTAAAATGGAGTGGCTTAGGCTCAGGCCTCAGGCCACCCTCACAGCCATCATAGTCTCTTTCCATTTTATACAGGAGGACGGGAAGGCTCAGAGCCAACCTGGCCAGGGGCATTCAACACCTGCTCGACACCAGAACCCCAACTGACGCTTCATAAACATCACCTCAGACATACCCCCACCCCTCAGTTTAGTCAACCAAGACTCCACACCTGCCCCTGTGAGCAGGTGGCCAAACCAGAATGCCATCCCGGTTTTCATAGTGCTGCAGTGGCTTCCTTAGTCACGGAAAATGAACCTCCTGTATTCACCCCATTCCAAGGGCCCTGCATTACCTCTTTTTCCTTCTCGGGCATCTCTCCGACCTGAGTCCTATTTGGATCCAACTCATGACATAAATCCACACGTGCTTTGGAGGGCACTAAGGGACCCCTGAAGCTGTCTCCTTGTGGGATGCTGCCTTTTCCTGTTGCTGTCCCCAAGTGAAGCTGTCATAGAGATATTATGCTGAGCTGGCTAAAAAGCAGGGTGAAAAATGGCTTCGGAGATTGGCAGAGGCATCGACTTGGCAGGGAGTGGGGTAATGACTGCTCTGTTATGGATTATGGCGGAGCCCTCAGATCTCTTCCTGTCAGGCCGTGCCTTCCTTATGGGAAGGCCTGTTCTGCGCAGCCCTGCTCGCTCTGAACAAGAACCCTCTGGCCTCAGGCCGCTCTTGTGCATAGCGCTGAGGACCTTGCACTGCTGAGCAGAAACAGGCTGGTCTAAGTTCAGCAGCTGGTGAGCTGAATATGGCTTTGGCAAGAAACCCTCCATACAGAGAGCCTCAGGGAGCTGGCCAAGAATAGCAAGGGACGAAATTAACTTGTTTTAAAAATAATAAGTGGAAAGGGGAGTGCTCAAGAGAGAAAGGGAAATAAGAAGGCAGAAGGGAGGGAGGTCAGAGGTCACAGAAGTCAGTACATTCACATCTTGACAGACGCCAACAGCACGCGGGGTAGAGAGGAGGTGAAGTGAGATACAAGAGGCGTTCCCTCTACCGCCACCATCTCATGAGCTCCCGACCCACCATCCCCAACACTGTTATGATCCTGGGGTATCTAATAATGCTCCATCTCAGGAAGAGACATTTTCTATTCATTGACACTCACAATAGCCAATCATTCTGCCAAACCCTGTAGACCTGAGCTCGGGGAGTGCCCACAGGAATCCACAGGGTGCTCATTCCTAGGCCAGGGATGTAGCTTAGTGGTAGAGCACTTGCCCGGCATGCACGAGGCCCCTGGGGCCAATCCTGCATTGCAAAAAATTAAAAGAAAAAAGAAAAAGAAGTCCTCATCCCCTTTGTGCAGATTAAGAAACTGAGGCTCACAGCCTTGAAGGACCTTCCACTGCCGTGCAGTGTGCTGTAAAGCCAGGCAGTGGTGGCCAAGGGCTCACCAGTGGGCACCCTGGACCATGTCCACGAGGGTGTCCGGCTTTCCCAGGGCTCAGCTCCTCCTCTTGCCCCAGCCAGGGCTCCTGCTGCAGTCCTCTGTCCAAGTCTGAGATGTCTCAGGCTTCAGAGTCTCCAAGCACCCCGTTGGTAAGAGTCTTCTGTGGACATTAAGGCCATTATGTTGTCTCTGTAGGTCAAAATACGTATTTATCATGTGAATTTTCGAGGGTAATTTCTCTTCATTTCATTTCAACAAGCATTTGTTAAGCCCTTAGTGGATTCATTCCCACTCACACAGTCGGGCTCCACTTTGTGGAAAAAAAAAGGTGGAGGAAACAGGCACAACACTGAAAACCTGGAGGGAAAACAATTGGTAGCCTGTACTAGAGCCCCGTGAGACTATCCTTGGGCACCCCTGGGCAAGACATTCATTTTCTGATCCCTTCATTTTGATCTCATAAATTTTCTTCCCCCCACCCCTCTCTCTCTCTCTCTCTCTCCCTTTTTTTTTTTTTTTTTTTGGTACTAGGGATTGAACTCAGGGGTTAACCACTGAGCCACATCTCCAGCCCTCTTTTGTATTTTTTTTTATTTACAGACAGGGTCTCACTGTGTGACTTAGGGCCTTGCTCAATTGCTGAGGCTGACTTTGAACTCTGGATCCTCCTGCCTCAGCCTTCCGGGCCGCTGGGATTACGGGTTTTCTTTTTTAGAATAGTGTTAGGTTCACAGCACAATTGATAGGAAGGTACAGAGATTTTCCACATCTACTCACCTCCCAGCTTCCCCATGATCAACATCCCCACCAGAGTACTACACTTGCTACCATCAATGACTCTGCAGTGACATCAGAATCATCCAGAGTCCGTAGATGACATTAGGGCAAACATTCCTTGGGTTTGACCAATGTACAAGCACACGCGTCTACCACAATGGAATCATGCGGAATACTTTCACTGCCTCCCAATCCCCTGTGCTCCACCTAATGAGCCCTCCCTACCCCTAACCCTGTTTTTTTCGCTGTCCCTATAGTTAGTGCCTCTTCCAGAATATCGTATAGTTGGACTCCAAGAGTGGGCACACTTTTCAGATGGGCTTTTAGTCATATGCATATAAGTTTCCCCATCTTGTCATGGCTCCATAGCCCATCTGCTGTTACTTATAAGATCGTACCAGTATATCCATTCACCTATTGAAGGGCATCTTGATCACGTGCAGGTTTGGGCAATTACGAATAAAGCTGCTATTCATGTGTAAGTTCTTGCTTGGGTATGAGGTTTTCAGCTGCTTTGAGTAAATACCAAGGAGCAGGAGTTCTGAATGGTATGACGATGGATGTTTAGTTTTATAAGAAACCACCAAACTAACTTCCCAAGTGTCTGGTGGCAGCAACGAATGAGCTTTTATGATACCCGACAGGCTCATCAGAGCTGGTGTTGGTTTCCCTACTTCTTAAAGCACTGATTCATGGAATTATGCAGAAACTGCAATGACTCTGAGCAATGAGATAAAAAGTCACCTCCCACGATGTCCACACGGTATGCCTCCTCATGCCCTTACTCAATGCCACCTTACTCTTAACTCTACACAAAATACTACCAAGCTAAGTTTTCTTTCTCCTCCCATCTCTAAGAATTCAACACTTTATAGACATAGAGACACTAAAATACAAAACAAAAGACACACGCATTAGCCTGTTTATGAATCAGTTAACACCTGAAGATGGAATCCTGCGACTTTGTACGTCTAAGGGCACATCCATCTGTCATAACTGGTGTTTATAACAATACCATAACACACTTTGTTAAAGAATGAAACTCTATTCAAGATGCACATATATTAAAAATTGGGGATTGATCCCAACCTTATTGATTCATTGTTGAAATTAAATGAAACACGTGTAGAATTATCAGGGTGGTGTCTGGTACACAGTGAGTGATAATAGATATTTGCTAGTGTGTAATAATAACGATGATGTACTAAGTAATTAGAAATTATAAGGGGAGAAGTGGGAAAGAGAATTGTGATTCCTTAGGCATTTATTCCTCCTGTGACTCCACAGGGAGACTCCTTTGGCCCAAGGTGAATTCAAATGTGAATTCATGGCTCCTGGTCCTGAAGATGTCCTTATCTGGCATATCATGTGACCATAATGAATGTGATAAATATCATAATACATCTACTTATAGCAGTGGTGCGATAGCAGATGAGAGGACTGTAAGATTAGAGAAGACCTCAGTAAATAGTTGAGCAAGGCTTGGAAGATTTGCTATTTGACAGGGAGTAGGTGTTTCAAGGACATTCCAGGCAGGGGCACAGACTTTAAACAAAAGGCACAAAGTGATGGAAATCAAGTCATTTCAAGCCTGCAGACCAAGTAAAATCAAAGGCCAGGTAGCAACAGGTTGAGCTGGAAAGACCCCTGAGGCCAGTTTGTGATTGCTTAGCTCGCCAGGGCAAGGAGTGTGGCGTTTATTCAAAAGGCAACAGGCTGCCATTAAAGTCCTTAAGTTAAAAAGCGATATAATGAAATGTCTGCTTTGGACACACGCTCACTCCATAGAGATAGAAAATGAACCTGAAGGGTAGAGAGTGGGGTCTGAAGAGCAAGCAGAAGTTCTTGTGATGGGTTATGACTGGAGCCCTTGGGAGAAGTTACAGGTGTATTTAATAAGATTGTCTATTCCAGGGGCTCTAGGAAGTGAGGGGGTGACTTTGAAGGCCTTGACTTCAACAATTGGGGCAACCCAAGAAGGGAACCTTCTACAAACCTAAGATTTATTCTGTGATCTTCGTATCTCCTAGTGGCATGAAAGAAACTGATTCCCCCCCCCCCCCGGGGAATACTGGGGATCGATCCCAGGGGCGTTTTACCACTGAGCTACATCCAAGGCTCTGTTTATTTTTTGAGACAAGTTCTCAGTAAGTTGCTGAGATTCTGAGTTGTTTAGGCTGGCCTGGAACTTGTGATCCTCCTGCTTCAGCCTCCCAAGTGGCTGGGATTACTGACATGCACCATTGTGCCTGGAAAGAAACTGAATCTTTAATGCTATTTAAATTCCAAGGCGTTTTTCTGCTGTACCCCAGAGAGTACCACTTGAGTTATGCCATAGGGCTAGAACTGAATGAATGTAATTTATTTTTCTAAGAACTCTAAGGAGGGATAAATAGATATGTTCTCAGAGAACATATTCTAATTCAAAATTGGCCAAATATAATCCAGAGCCGGGCCATCTAATGTGACAGCTACTAACTCTATATGACTGCTGAGCTAGTCCTAACTGAGATGTGATATAAGATACACATTGGACTTCCTAGATTCAGGATGAAAAAAGGAATAAAAAATATCGTGCTAATTTTTATTTATATCATGTTGATAATATTTTGAATGTGGTATACTAAATAAGCTAATATTACAAAAATAATTCCACAAGCTTTTTTTTTTTAATGTGGCTACTAGAAAATTTGGGATTACATATATGGTTTACATTATGTTTCTATTGGCCCATGGTGGTCTAAGAAACTTGAGTTTTGCAGTGCCAATATTTAATGGCTATATGTAGACCAACAACAGATTTTTCTATTATTGCTCCTCTGTCCTTACTGAAGAAGGTCTTACTACCTGATGTTTTTCTCATATCTTCTGATGTGTCCTTATTCTTAAGAAAGTAGTTACCATAGCAACTGCCACAACACATTATATATTATTTACTATGCCTGGAGGGTGAGGCATAAGTGCCCATCTGTCATTCAGGTGTTATATTTTTCTCTTGTATATGTGGATCTTCCATTGCAAACTAGAGCTCTGAGATACGAGACCTGTTTTAGTCAGTTTTTTTTTTTTTTTCTGCTGTGACTAAAAGATCCAACCAGAACAACTGTAGAGGAAGAAGAGTTTATTTGAGTTTATTTGAGGACTCACAGTTTCAGAGGTCCCAGTCCATAGACAGCAGACTGCATTCCTTGGGGCTTGAGATGAGGCAGGACATCATGGCAGAAGAGTGTGGTGGAGGGAAACAGCTCACATGATCATCAGGAAGCAGAGAGTCTCCAATATATACCCCAAAACCAAGCCCCCATTTTCACCTCCTCCAATCACACCCCACCACTTCAGTTACCAGTTAATCCCTATCAGGAGACTAGTTCACTGACTAGGTTAAGACTCTCATAACCCCATCATTTTTCCTCTGAACCTCCTGCATTGTCTCACATGTGAGCTTTTGGGGGACACCTCGCCTCCAAACCATAACAAGACCTGACTTCTAATTCCTGCCTATGTCACTGGCTCCTCTAGTCTGGATAGAGGGGATAGTAATTTCCCTGTGCTTACCTCAGAGGGACATGTGGCCAGTTATAAAGTACTTCAAAAGTGATTCTTAGGGCACAGTATCCACCTAACAACCCGTATTTTAATGTGATAGCAAGATCTAGTATTCCTCCCAGAGCTGGGGACAGGCAGGAAGGAGAAAGCAGTTTCTTTTGTGGATATGGGTGAGGGACACAGAAAGGAGAACAGGAGATGCAAGAGGGGAAAAAAAGAAGGTTGAGTGACATTCGCATTTGTTCTCCTATATGTCAACAGTCCTCTTCAGGTCCTTTCTAGATTTACAGCCAGGCTTCACTGGCTTGGAGGAGACTGGGGGACCCAGAGTCCCCAATGCATATAGTTCACCTTGGTGTTGGCATAAAACCAATGAACAGGTTTGAGTTTTTGAATTTTGATCATGAGGGTTCATGAAGCTTTAATTGTATTATGTTCCTGTTATCACATCTCAGTTTCTCAAAGAGCCTCCCCTCCATGCTTGGGTCAATGCCATGAACGTGCCAGCCGCTCAATCTGTTTCATTTGGAAGGATGGGAGATGCTGAGGCAAGGAAATTGGGACAGACTGACATGATTCCTACTACCTTCACTGAAGACACCGGTATAGATTGGCCTTGGGGATTATGATATAGTTGGAAGTAGAGGCTGGGGCTTTTAAGCAAACAGTGACCATCCTATTGATTTGCACAGCCTATTGATTTGAAGTGGCTGAGGGAGGTTTTATGAGGATCAAGGTTGCAGCATGGGTTTTGGCTAAAGACCCCTTTGACATCTCACAGAATTTAGATGTGTGGCCACACAATAAATAGTATAGGTCTTAGGCTTTGTTTGCAGGTGTGCTATAATCCTATGTAATGCCTCTCGACTCCTGGTGCACTCTATCATTTGAAAATGCTCTCAGCAAGGAAGCTGCTGTAGGACTGTCTTGAGAAATCCCCAGGGCTGCTATTTAGGAGGCCTCCACCCAAGAGGAGGGGAACAAGGGAAATGGGAAATGCATGCGAGCACACTGCAAAAAGGCAGTCCCCTAAGGAAGGTTCCAGAAAGGTTAATTGTCATTGTGTGGCGGTGGTTCACGTGTCTGCCCTCGGTTTCTTCCGCGCTCCTCTGGGGGGCAGTGGATGATTGGGGGGTGGGGGTTGAGGAGCTTGGCTTCTGATCAGAACTCAAATGGCACACTTTGAATTACATAATGAAGCTTCTGTGAGTCAGGTGCAGGAGACCAACTGCATGTTAAAAAGTCCAAGGAGCACTCAAAAAAGGAGGGGGGGGAGGGAGGGGGGAGAGAGAGAGAGAGAGAGAGAGAGAGAGAGAGAGAGAGAGAGGAGAGAGAGAGAGAGAGAGAGAGAGATGAGAGAGAGAGAGAGAGAGAGAGAGGAGAGAGAGAGAGAGAGAGAGAGAGAGAGAGGAGAGAGAGAGAGAGAGAG
>NW_025999913.1:9165317-9181556 GCF_001458135.2 Marmota marmota marmota
GAGAGAGAGAGAGAGAGAGAGAGAGAGAGAGAGAGAGAGAGAGAGAAAGCACACCCTGAGGGCACAAGTTCCAGACTTGTAAACTGCAGTTTCCTGAATCAGCTGGGCGGGCCTGCGGGCTGAGTCGCCAAAGCTTGGGGGCGGCCAAGTGCAAGCCAAGGGTCTGCTTGGATCCCCGGGTTACTTTCTGTTTCATTTCGAAATGTCCCCTGCTTCCGAAACCAGTGGCCTGCCGGGTCAAGGGGAACGCAGGACTCCTTGGAGGTTGCCGCCCGGCTGCTAGGAGCCGGGCCCCGCGAAGGTAAGAGGCGACCGCCCGCCCGGGCGCCACCGGCTCTGGGCGCCTGCGGGGCACGCCCACTACCAGGCGTGGTGTCCCTGAGTGCGCGGGGTGGGTGCGGCGGAGGCTCCACGAACAATGCGGGAGGGGGGCTGAGGTTATGAAAACGGAGACGGTGGACCCATCCTGCGGAGATGCGGGGCCACCTGGTCCAGGGTGAACCCCCAGCTCCGTGGGCTCCTTTCTCGGCTCCCTTGCATCCTGCCAGGGAGCTGGTCAGCGGCCAGCGCATTGGCACCGCCGGGAAGGAGGACCAAGGGGCTGCCTGGCACCGCGAGGCTGTGTGTGTAGCATGTGTATTTGCAGAGCACGACACTCCAGGAGACTGTTACACAGTTTCAGAAAGCACAGCCACTGGAGAGCCAGCAGCAGACCCAGGCAGGAGGATGCCTGAGTGAGCCTCGGGCTCCGGGCTATCTTTAAGGTAAGCTTGGAGTCTGAAATGACTTGACTGCTTTCTGCTTATTCATTACATGGATTTTGGACTGGTTTGGGGCTTTGTTCGGTTTAGAGACTTTTTCCTATTGTGGAGCTGCCAGTAGAGATTGATTTGGTTTTGCAGTCTCGGAGCTGGTTCATCAGGGTGTCCTGGAACCTGCAGATGCCTCCAAGTCAGAGGCGATGGATCTAGATTTAGTGATGTTTTCCAGATTCCCTTGCAAATCTCACCGCAGTGGAGATGCTGGGAGCAGGCTGTTAGGAACCTCAGGAAGTTTCAGCCTTAAAGAGACAGGGAAGGAAAAATGCAGATCTGTAGTTGTTTTTTGGGGGAGGTGGACTCAGGGAGAAGTTGTGGAGGGTAAGAAGGTGACTTGAAAATAGAAGGATTATTAAGGAATCAGTTTGGTGGGATCTCATCCTGGGCTCTGGCATTTTGAGGCTTGCTGCATGGAAGTAGAAATCAATACAGGAATTGGTAACCGTTCACTCGCGGTAGGAATTGCTCTGATGGATTCCTTTTTTCTCTGACTTCTGGAGGATCTGAGAAACAGGTGAGGGATTCGTTTGGTAGAGTTCATTTCTAATTGTTATTCTTCTGGGGCCACATGCAGTACTCTAAACAAAATATGATGCTGTTGGAATCAAAAGGAAAAATGTTCTTAGAATAATATCTATAAAAGAGATCCAAGTTTTTGCTTGAATTCTTTCTCACCTTACTCCGTTTGGGGACAGATTATATGAGTTGAATGTGTCTAATTTAAACCACTCTTTCATGGTGGTACAATTATCCCTCTGAAAGGATAGTTGCATATCTAAATAAAAATGATCTTGAATCTGTGGTTCTTAGTGTCTAAGTCCATGGAGCGCATTTGGGAATTAAAGACTTTGTGGGTCCTGAATTTCTGTCATCTTCTTTCTACTAGGGTCCTATTATCTCCATGTACTCTGGCGCCCAGCAGACAAATGAAGCCAAAAGGCATCATGAGGTTTTTAATTAAAACCTACATTTTGAAATATAGATACTATAATATCATTATAAATATTCATAGTATGTAAGAACAGTTCATGAACTCCCTGTGTTAAGACTTTGGTGGTCCCACAAGAAAGCATTGCTTTAATAATTAATGTCACTCAGTGAGTTCCTTTGATCCGTATTTCCATCAGTTGAAGCATGCAGAAAAACTGCACTTCTGTGTTTCAATAATTTACTAAAGACTGCGATTCATAAGGTCTGAGATTCCAGTCACTACAAGACCCTTCACGTCATCCAAAACACAGAAGATAACACAATTCAGAAGACTTTCCATTTTTCTTTGTTTTCGAATTCTCTAAGAATTTTGTCTAAATTTTGGTGTTCACATTTTCTGTGTCAAGAACCTGGACTCATGGTTTTGCAGAGGGTTAAAGGTTACATTCAGTATAAGGGACAGTCTGGGAAATGCAATTTGGAGGCCAAGTTTTGTCCATTTGGGGGAAAGTTCAATAGTTGATAGAACAGATGTTCGGAAGATGTGCTGTAGAGTGGATTTGGAAAATCCAGTTCTTATGGTAATATAGGTACTTTGGTTCAGAGCAGAAGTTTTTGAATCAGATTGACTTGGGTTCCTTTTGCAGTTGTGCCTCCTGATCAGTGAGTCACATTCATCAGGCTCAGTCTCTCATCTCTAAAGTCAAATAGTAAGAGGTTGCATGAAAATAAGTGAAATAATGCATGAACAGAGCAACACATGGTATCATGCTTGGTGTAGGTGACACCTTCAGCAGTACCTGCTGTTACTGTTGCTATCATGTATAGTATCTGGTGACCACAAAATAGTTGAAAAACAAGGTCATTTCCCACCTTTAATGTGCCAGAGAATAGAGAATTTGTGTAAAACTTTAACTCAGCGTTTGTGATCCTCAACATGCTTTGGGATTAATTCACTAGCAGCTCTACTCCAGAGTAGACCCACAGCTACTGAATAAGTTTGCTAGAGCTGCTGTAACAAAACACCACCCCCAGGTGACTTAAACAACAGGGGCTTGATTCCTGGCAGTTCTGGAGGCTGGAAGGTTGAGATCCAGGTGTCAGCAAGGCTGTTTTCTCCAGAGGCCTCTCCTTGGCTTGTGGGAACCCCTTCTCACTGCGTCTTTGCCTGGTCAGTCTTTGGTCTGTGTATCGCATTGCCCTAGTCCCTCCTTATAAAGACACCAGTGGCCCTGGATTAGGTCCACCCTCATGATCTCCTTCACTTCTTTAAAGGCCTGACCTCCGAGGGGAGGGGCATTCTGAAGAACTGGGGGCTAGGGCTTCAATATGCAAATCAGAGGGAGGGACACGGGTCCGTCCTTAACAGCTATCAAGTTAAGGAAACTGTTTTTAAAGTGTGCTGTTCTTGTTTCAGGAGTCAATCAGATCCATACAGAAAGGGTGTTTTTATAGGGGAAAATGGTATCTCCACACTGCAGTGGCGAGCCCCCCCAGAGGGCAGTGAGGTAAGCCTGGGCCCAGCTTCCAGAGCAGCCTAACTTGCCAGGGAAGGAAGTGAAGACCACATTTTATTGACTTGCATTAGGTGCCCTGCCAAAGGACTAGTCCATCGACCTTAGCAAGGCTGCCTTTCGGTGGTGACAGCCATTCCGGAGGACGGGTTGAACGATGAAATGCTCCTTTGAGGTCAAAAGGATCCTGACATTTCTCTGGACAATTCCCCACTGCTGTTCTCTATTCTGTCTCTCAAAGTTGAAGAGTGACCCTGTCGCCCACTTTCCTGCCATGTTTGATGTGGCCATGTGTGCTCACCATTTCTTCAGTCTGTCCCCGACTGTCCCTTTCCCCGCTTCACCATGAACAGTGGTAGTCAAGGGCATAATTGCTTAAAATCCATGTATGCTCTCTCTCTCTCTCTCTCTCTCTCTCTCTCTCTCTCTCTCTCTCTTTCCCTCCCTCTCTCTCTCTCTCTCTCGCTTATTTATTCATTCCAGAAACAGAATTTGTGACTAGAGAAGATGGCTTGCACGTGACATTTATAAACTCTTCCCATTCTAAATTTCTCCTTTTTGATTTTAGAGAAAGAGACAAGAGGTCCATCTCTTGGCGGAGGTGCCCTCACCGCTGGGGGGAGCACAGGGGAATGGACACCTATTCTGTGTGCACAAACATGAAAGGGCCCAGACAAGAAAGTGGTGCCTCAGCAGAGCAGGTGATTCCCAAGGGTGCTCAGGCAAGAGCCAGAGTGCTCCCTGCTCCCTCCTCCCTGGAGAGGAGGAGCCTGCACGCCTCTGGCAAGACCTTGCACCCTCTGGGAGGCACAGCCCTGTTCCCTGTAGACACTCTGGACGGCCTATCCAAGCAGAGAAATAAAACCCAAAGGGGGAATGCACACAGGGAAGAAAGAGATGCACCTTAATTTTCTTTTTTTCTATCAAAAGGAGCAAAGGAGTACTTACTTAGTGACTTATAAAAACTCTGTGTCACATCCTTTTTCATTAACAATAAGGCATGTCTTCAGTGCCCAAGGGAAGGAGGGGTTCCCTGAGTCACCACCGTGCCCCCTGATTCTTCTCCAGTTCTTGGAACAGACAGGAACACACTCCATCATCTGGGGAGGACCTGCTTGCTCCCAGGCTGCCCTGCAGAGGCAGAAGTCCTGGGCTTGTGCCCCATGTTGGTTCACCCAGGCTTCAAGCTATTTGGGTACAACGTCCTCGCCAAGTGTCAAGAGCTCTGTTTGGGTTATTAGAATGAGGCTGTTGAAAGAAACTATGATGTAATTCAGAATTTGTCGGTGCTTGAATTATTTAGCCCTGATATCAAGGTTCAGGACTTGGCTGAAAAAGGACTCAAAGGCCGAAAATGATAAGGACAGGCACTTAGGAACGAGTCACCAGACTTTAAGAATTTGCTGTTGGCTCCATTTCGCTTTCATTTTAAATTAAGAACTTGATTTTTTTTTTTTAAAGATGGTTTGTTCACATGGAGAGTTTCTCAAAAAAAAAAAAACTGTTTTTAGAAATATCATGTCTCTTTTCAATGAAGCAAAATTAACCACCTTGTGGGTTTTGGTGGTAGTTGTTGTTATTGTGTTGATTCAGTAAGCAATTATTATCTGCTTTACCAAGGACAAGCCATTGTGCTCAGAGTTGTGCAATGTGTGAAAAGATGAATCAGATCTACCCAGACCTATTCAGAGAAAGAAAACATGCATAAAAGTTTTAGCAAAAAAAAAAAATGTAGAAAATGACAGCTTCCCTGGGAACAGAGAAATGTGGTTATTGAGGTTGGCAAAAGGGAGATATTAATTCCAACTAGAAAAGGTTCTGAGAGTCTTGGGAAGAGGGGTAAGAGGAGGAGGGAGGGGCCAAGACACCCAAGGCGGGAGAGAGATGGGAAGCAGGTTCCTAAAGGAAAGCTCCTTCCTCTGGGGTGTCATGAGGCAGGAGACCCGGCCAGCTTTCTTGGAGGAGAGGGTAGAAAAAAAGGCAACCAGTTGTGAGGTCCCTGGAAGGAACTTGAACATCACGCTGCAAGTGGCCTGGCCAGACTCAGAGCTTGTGCCTCATCATCAGCTGCAGTGCTGTCGCTGGGGACAGCAGGTCATGGCACTGATACTGGTAATAAGGGTGTGGCTCTCGCTGTCCAGTGGCACATCATTGCTTAGATTATCTTTGTTCTGCACAAGAAATTTGCAGGGAGGGCACCGATGCAGTGGATCCCTGTCTTCCCTGGATTCCATTTTTTTTTGCAAACTTTGCCTGCTCTCCCAGAATACAGTGTTGGTGAGGCACCTTCACGGTCATCTCCAGGCAAATGCAGAGTAGCAGAAATCCAAGCTGAGATGGGGCCAGGCGATGCTCTGCTTTGTGTTTCATCTCTCACGCTGCAGATCTGTGTCCTTTCTGTGGCGTATCCAGGGCCACAGGGTTTGCGTGTTGGGGCTCCTCCTGGGTGGTTTTGCTGTGCAGGATGGCCCAGGTGAAGTGCTAGAGAGCCAGGCATGTTCCCAACCGCAGGAAAGCCGTGATGTGCCGCATGGAGAGCAGACATGTGCTCGGCAAGCTTAGTTCAAAGCCTGAGTTCCGGTGCTCTGGGCCATGACCTCATTCCATGTTCACAAATCAGTGATGTATGTCGAATCCGATGTGTTTCAACAGAAATGCACATAAGACAAAGGTATATGTTGATGTGTGAGGTTGTTGTGCTTGTGTTGTGTTGCACTTCTCCCAGCAGTGATGGTTCAGTATTCACTAATCCCGTGTTTGCGGTGACTCTCTAGGACAGAACTGCCATGAATATTGAGAACCGAGTAGCATTTTCCTTTCCAAAGAGAAGTAAATTATCTGGGGCTACATGGTTAGCATGAGTCAAGTCTGTAGTATGCCGTAATGTAATGGTGTACCTTTGTGCAGATGAGATCGAAGGCCCTGACTTGGCGATGGCAATGAAGAGCAGAGGAGAGGAAGCAAATTATAACCGGTGCAGGGAGTGGAGCCCATAGGGCCAGGTTGCTGAGTGCCCGGGAGGGCAGGGAGGTGAATAGGGTTTTGGAAGGCCCTGAGGTCGGGTGGAGGTGCAGACTCTTGGCAACTTGAGGATCAGGGCTGCAGGGAGGGTAATGGGTGGGTACAGCAGAGATTGATGACAGGGCTTGAGAGAATAATTGTAGGTATTTCTTTTTGAGCCCTTACTGTATTCCAGGTGCTGTTCAGAGGCCCCTACTAAATGATCTCACTAGATCCTCAGAGAAACCCTCCAAGGCAGGGATTCTTATTCCCATTTTACAGAGGAGGCGAGAGAGGCTCAGAGAACCCAATAACCTGCCCAGGACACGCTGCTCTGAAACTACAGAAGAGGGGGTGCACCCCCAGGTGCAGGGACCGCTGAGACTGTAGGCACAAGACACGGAGTTTCATGTTTTGGAGGAAGAGAAGCATTGGTGACAGCCTATCTTGCCCTGTAATTTCCTGTTTTCAATTTTGCTTTTTCAATATTTTCCTACCTTGTGTTTTTCTACCTGTGTGTTTTTGTTGAATTCTTCACGGCCAAAGGAATGTTGTTCTCCTGACCTTTAGGTTTCTTGTCGTTCTCCTTTTGTGATGTTGCAAAAGGTTGGTTGAAATGACTTGTAGCTGCAGAAATTGGGCATGTTAGGTGATGTTATTATTATGTTGTGTTGTTCAACAAGACAAAACAAAAAGTTTGAATGTTGCAGAGTTTCCTAGAATGTAATACATGTTCCTCAGAAGAATCGCTCTCTCAGTCACTCTTGCATTTCACATTACTCGAGCTGTAGTTGATTTGCAGATGCGCTCATTAACAGAGGAGAGGCACGGTGATGCTGTTTATCTGTTAGATTTCAATAGCCTGGTGTAAAAGGACAGGGTCTTCGCTTTGCATTTCATCTCAGATATCAGTGATCTCTGAACATTTAAAAAAAGTATGAAGCATTCCCTCTTCAAGTTGCTCAAATCTGTATCGCTTGCTGAGATTTATTTATCTCTATGTTCCTGAGATAGTAAGAGATTAAACATTCCCTGACAAGTTATTCTCAGAGCACTCCTGGTACTACTGCACCACGGATAAAATAGTTTCCAAATAGTACAGAGGGTGTTTCATCTAAAAAGGCTCAGAGCTGCTGATTATATTCAAAATCATGATAATAATACATTAACAGAGGAAAGAACTCTCATCAGATTTGTGGTCTCCTTCTTGCTTTCTAAGCTGCCCCTCCAAGGTGTCCAAGAAGGCCAGCTTTCTCCTGGCCACGTGGGAGTGTCCTCCCCAGAGGCAGGGCACTGGCTCCATCAAAACGCCTCTGCCCACAGAGTTCAATGCCCTGAGATGCAAGGAGAGCAGTCTCTGTAGGCAAGTGGAAAGGAGTTCACCTAAAGGGAGTCTCTATGCTTTGAAATAACCAAAGTCCTAAACCCTTCATTTATAAATTGAAGGGAGAGAGAGAGTCGCCATGTGGTTGGCAGCCGGGCTCTGTACTCCAGTGAGCTGCAACTCCCAGGTGGATGGAGTCTGCATTTGTGTGAGGATCTGGTGGTGTCAGGACAGAGACTCTGAAATCTTCATCTTCTCCTAAGACTGCCATCGCCTGAAAGGGAACGGGGAGAAGTGTAGCTATGTTCCATTCAGAAAGCACTGGAAACCCTCTCTCCGCTATCCTGGACAGTGTGTTTTGCCAAACCCAAGGGAAATGAACTCCATGTGGTTTTGATTCATTTATAGTTTAATCACCAAAATATTGCTTTGCAAGGACTGGTTATGACCAGAAAATCCCTTCATGAGCCAGTTGAAAACATTGTCTTGAAAACAGGAAGTCCTGTTTTGCCAAGAGCTCGCAGATGCCCGAGCAGAGGCCCTGGGTTGGGTTGTGGGGGGGCGGAAGCCATGGAGTCTGAGCTTCCAAACCCGGCAGGGCTGTCTGATCCCCTTGGGGAATCCGTGTGGTGAGTCTGTCTTTACTCACTAGCAGAATAGAGATCCTCCAGGGAAAAAGAAATCACCTGAAGGAAGGAGGGCCCCTGGCTTCCCTGATGGCCACTCGGACTCAAGCCCTTTCATGCCATTTCGTGTTCCCTGTGCCACCTCCCTAGATGCCAACTCAGGAGAAAACTCCTCTACCCAAGTCATAATGTTAGCATCACAGCCATAAATGTGCTTGGAAGCACCAGCTTCACCGGATCCATGAGTTCCAGGAACAAGGGGAAAAATTGTTTTACTTTGAAATTTAAAAAAAAAAAAATTATGGTAAAACATATGCAACAAAATTTAGCGTCTTAATCACATTGACGTGTCCAGGCCGGTGACATTGGCTCCATGCACACTGTTGTGCAGCCAGCACTGTCATTTATCTCTAGGACTCTTTTCATCTTGCAAAACTGAAACTCTGTGCCCATGAAATAAGAACTCCCGACTCTCCTTCCTCCCCAGCTCTGGCAACCATCATTCTGCCTGCTGTCTGAATTAAAGAGTAACTGCATTCATCTGGTGGTGCAAGCCTGTTCTGTCACTAAAATGCAAAAGGACTTTTAGTGCAGGGATGCTTGGATGAGAATAGGGGCGCGCGATAGGGGATTGTGGAGTGGACACAAATGACCCCCTGACCCCCAGGCAGGTCTCAGGAGTAGAGTTCAGTGAAGGCGTTTTCCCAGGGAGTTCTGCTCCTGTGCTGCTTTTTGATGATCTGATAATAGAAGTAAAAGTATATAGGACCTTCTTAAAAAATGCTTCTCAGTTTCCCCCAGGATCCTGGGGATCTTGTTAATATGAAGATTCTGGCTGAGCACGTCTGAGGTGGGCCTCGGGGTTTTGCATCTCTAATAACCTTCCAGGTGATGCTAATGCATCTGGTGCATGAGCCACCTTTCAAAAAATAAGGTTCTGGAAGAGTGGTTTCATGATGTGGAAGTCTTAAAAAAAATTCTAAATTAATTGTTCTGGGCATAGTTGTCTTTTGTTTTAGTTTGGTTTGATTTTTTTTTTTTTTTTGGTACTGGGAATTAAACCACTGAGCTACATCCCCAGCTCCCTTTTTTTCTTTAAATCTTTTTTTTTTTTTTTTTTTTTTTTAGAGACAAGGTTTTGCTAAGTTACCTAGGACCTCCCTAAGTTGCTGAGATGATCCTCGAGCTTGCCATCCTCCTGCCTCAGCCTCCCGAGTTGCTGGGATTACAGGTGTGCACCACCAAGCCAGGTTTAGACATAAACATATTTTAAGATCCCAAGTCATCCTGGTGCAGAGCTAGCACTGAGGACCCCTGATCTGGAGAAATAGTTAATATTTCTAGGCTGCTTCTCTCAAAATCAAATACCTCATATGATTTTTTTTTTGGTGAGTGTCAGAATGCAGTACTTGGCTTTTCTAAAAAGAGTCTTAAGTGACTATTGCTATGTTGCTGATAAAACGAAGAGCCAAATGCTTAAGATTCCAGATGTGCTGACTGCAGAGTTGACATTCAACTACAAAAATCTAGTGACCTTTCTTGCGGTCTTGCCCCTGCAGAGGCTCCCTCTGTGTGCTCATGTGGGTGAACTACAGTGATAATTATGGGTAGAACCAACATGGATCCTCAAATTAAAAAAAAAAAATGCTTAATATGCTCAAATACTTAGCTACATATTTGAGAACTCAGAATCCTGCACCAAAGAACATCAGAATTTTGCCTGAAAAAATGTTAAGAACAGATGTTCCAATCTACTTGTCTCCACCATGAAATAAGTCTGATTCTGCTCATACTTGCATACTGATGGCTCTTCTTGGGTGAGTTCGCCCTCAGGAAGCTGAATGTGCAATTGGTGGTTGCTGAGGTTAAATATTGTGCACTTAAACATTAGCAAATGCCTGCCAGATCCAGCTATGTCAATTTTAGCTTAATTGAGACTCAACTTCTCTCTCACAGTAATTATCTAACAGTAGCTGTGTTTCCTTAGTTATCATTCTAATTTCTATTAATAAAACTATGGCAACATAGCAAAGATGCATCTCTGTTTGCCAGATGAATGCAGATCCCATTTATTGGATAATTGTTTCTACTTATTTAAATTTTAGAGCCCAAATAAGGGTACCTTCAATGTATAGAACTCTTTTAGATCTTAAACTGCCCCAAACCATTCTTATCCACCACCACCTTGACTAATTTGGGGGGGCGGGGGCAGTAATACTGTGATGGTGAGCTTTGAAGAATTAGGAATTTTTTTAAAAAATTAGGTATTGATGAACCTTTATGTTATTCATTTATTTATATGCAGTACTGAGAATCGAACACAGTGCCTCACGCATGCTAGGCAGGCGCTGTATCACTGAGCCACTACCCCAGTCCCAAGGAAATTTTGATACCATGCAAACATTTTCCAGTTTATTCTGTGGGCAGTTCCTGTGTGTGACGAATCGAAGACTGAGGAGAACAAACATTGTACTAGTCCTCCTCACCATTCCCTCCTTGAGTTGACACTGTCCAGTTAATGACCACTGCTAGAGCAGACGTGGCCAGGACAGTCACAAGGAGATGTTTGTGCTCTCTCCTGCAAAACGCTGTTTTGCAACCTGTGGGCTCTGCTTGGCTCTTTGACTTATCCCGCTCATGCACCAGGAGTGAGCAGCGCCAACCGGCCGAAGCTGGAGAGAATAATTTCAGATCCTTCTTGCATATTTCCTGTCTGATTCCATCTCCACCCAGCCCTGGCCTCAGGACCTAGAGCTCCTCTCTTGGACCTTTTGCCCATCAGACTTATCTGTGTTCTCTTCAGTTCTCATTGGGTGTCTCTGGGGATTGGTTCCAGGAACCCCATAGATACCAAACTCCAGATATGCTCAGGTTCTTGTAAAATGGCTTATACTTGCATAGAACCTGTATATCTTCCTGTATACTGTGAAGCATCTCTTGATTACTCATAATGCCTAATAAAATGCAAATTGCTATCTAAATAGTTATTCTCACTGTATCATTTAGGGACTAATTGCCAAGGAAAAAACTGTACATGTTCAATACTGATATGTTTTTTATATCCCCAAACATGTTCAATCTGTGGTTGGTTGAATCCATGGATGTGGATCTATCCTGTGTTGAATGGCTGTACTGTTTTAAAAATTTTTATTTCAAAATGTACCTTTTAAATCTTAGTTCCCTGAAATACTGGAAACTGACTAATATAACTCAATTCCCTTAAGGGATATTTTCAGGTAGACCCAGTTTTTCATTTTCTGAGAAAGGAAAAAAAATAGCTGATATAGAATTTTGAAGCGATGGCTAATAAGCTCATACCTGTCCGTTTGCTTAGATAGTAGAATTTTCTTCTTGAAGCAAGTGTGAGCCACATTTGGAGTCCATCTAAAGGAGCAATGCCAGAGACCCTGTCTATGGTAATCCCTGGGATATGACCTTTAATTCTCATATCCAGAATGGTTTTTAGCTTTTGGTGACAATTTTTCCCCCTATGCTGGGGATGAAACTCAGGGCCTCTCGCATGCTAGGCCCGTGATCTCCCACTGAGCTACACCCCGGCCCAGATCCAGTCTGGATGTACTGGATCCACCTGTGTATTTAGTGGATGTGTTTTCACTGAGGAAGCAGACCAACAAGGGAAAGTGGGAAGTTGCTATAAACGTTGAAAACAAATAATAATGAAGGTTGAGCAGCTGCAGAACCAGGCAGAGACAATACCAGGGACTCTAAGGCGAGCAAGACGGGGAGGAGAGAGGAAAATAACAACCAGAAGGTCCTCTCCAGAGCCTGAACCCTAAGTCCACTGAGCAGGTCGGGATATCCAGGAGGGCTCTCAGGGGATGTAAATTCCCAAAACCTGAATATGATCCCGAGAGAAAGAAGCATGAGCTGGGGTGGAACTCAGCGTGGAGTGCTTGCCCAGCACACAGAGCCACAAAGGAAAAGAAGAGGGAAAAAGGGAAGGAAGGGAGGGAGGGAGGGAGGAAGGAAGGAAAGAATACCCAAATTAATCTAAGTGATGGGGACAGCTCTTCTAGTAGGTTCTCTGAATGTCCTGGAAGCAAATCTCAAAACACTGATTACAGGATTTATCCCCGGCCGGGTGCCATGGTGCACACCTTTAATCCCAGCAGCTTTGGGAGGCTGAGGCAGGAGGATTGAGGATTCAAAGCCAGCCTCAGCAAAAGCAAGGCACTAAGCAACTCAGTGAGATCCTGTCTCTAAATAAAATGCAAAATAGGGCTGGGGATGTGACTCAATGATTGAGTGCCCCTGAGTTCAATCCCCAGGACCAAAAGAAAAGATTCATGCAGGATTCCTTGAATCAAAATCTCTAGACAGCAGACTCTGCAATCAGAACTTTCACAAAATAATCCACAGGTAATTCAAATGCACACTAAAAGCTGTGAGCCTCTCTTTTGCTCCCTTGGGACAATTCTGGGAGTGGATATTCTGTGGCTGCCCTGTCCAGCTGCTACCAGCTAGCGCTGTGTGGCCAATGAGCACTTGAAATGTGCCTGGCTGTGCAGTGCTGGGTGTGCACTGGATCTTGAAGATCTGACTGAGCCTGAGAGAAATACACACAATGCTTCCATTAGGGATTTTTTACATGTAGAAATGATACCTTTTATATATGGTACATTAAGTAAAAATATTCTTTAAAAATTCATTTCACCCGTTTCTTTTTACTGTTTTAATAAGACTTCTAGAATACCTGTCTTTTCCTTTTGCAGTGCGAGGGGTCTAACCCAGGGCAAGCGCTCTAAACTGAGTGACACCCCCGGCCCTCGAATACTGGACATTACATTTGTGGTTTGCTGTGTATTTCTGTCATAGCTGATCTGGATCCTGCAGCTAAAACCACTGTGTTCTATAAGCAATGGATCCAGGGGTGACTGTAGGAGAAAGAATTTTCCCGTTCTGAATTAGAGCTTAGCTTTTGTATTGGGAATTTTGGTTTAAAATTAACTTCACTTTTAAGCCCTAAATCTTGCATTTCTTTATACTTTAGTAGATACCTTCTGCACAAAGGTTCAGTCCATAGAGATTTAGGGATGAAAGTGCTTCCCAAGCCTACCCCAATGGAAATGTTTCCCAAGTTAAGTAGATTATTGCTCTCAAATCATTTAGCCACGTTTCCTCCAGAAATTAATTGAGGAAAATAAAATGCTAGATAATGCCATATGTTTTTTCATATCTATCAGATTGTCCTCAGCATATACACCCCAATCAAATATCCATTACTACTACGGGGGTGACAGTGGGACCCAGATAAATCTTTGAAGTTTCAGCTTGAATTCTCTGAATTTACCAGAAGAGAAGCATGGAATTTGTTCAGACTGGAAACATTTTTTTATCCTTTCCATTAATAAATATCAGGAGTATGGAGTCCCAGGGGAGGTACAGGGGGGATAGTGGTGAATGCTCAGGACTTACAGAGTATACAAACCGGCAATTACACACTTTGGATAAGGCGCTAACAAAACACGGTTCAAAGGCACTAAACAAACACTCGCTGAAAACAGGAGGCTAGTTTAAGATCCGCAGGATGCAGTGTTTCCAAAGGGTAGGTGAGGAAATGGGGCTAGAGGCAAGAGAGCACAAATTGTGGAGTCCCCAGAGAACTGAAAATAATTCCCTTTTGTTTTTACATCAGGTGCAGGGAGAGGGGAAGAGAAATAGGTGAGATAAGCCCCAAAGGTGGGTAGAGCCAGGGCCAAAGCCCACATAGGGTGGATGATTCCATCCCTAAAGAAATGTCCAGAAAGGCGAATCTAGAGAGAGACCTGGACTCGTGGTTGCCTCGGGCTAGCGTGGGAATAAGGCAGGAGTGATGGTAAACTGCCACCAGGTTTCTTTTTAGGACAGTGGAACTGTTCTAAAATTAGATCACTGTGATGGAAATTCTGTAATATATACTGAAACTCTGTAACTGTATTAAAAAAAAAAAAACTCATGGAATCCCTGTGACTAATATACTTGAAACAAGGTGATTCTCACTGTATATAAACTGTGTCCTAATAAAGCTGTTAAAATTGAAAAGCATCTCATGAACCCAGCTAAGGAGTTTTCATGCTGTCCTGGTGAAGCAGGAGGGTATGGGTAATGCAGATCTATGCAACTACTTTTTAGAAAAAGCTCCCGCGGTATCACGCACCGCCCCTGCCCCTGTGTGCAAGAGTGAAGCGAGGTAAACAGAACTGACCTCCAGGGTGCGCTTGCTGTATATAAGCACTTTGCAGAGGTCTCTACCCACAGCATCTCATTTAAACTTCACAATGACCTCTGATACCTTTCTTCATCTGGATGGCTCATTGCTGTCATTGGATCT
Organism: Marmota marmota marmota; assembly: GCF_001458135.2. Lineage (NCBI taxonomy): Eukaryota > Metazoa > Chordata > Mammalia > Rodentia > Sciuridae > Marmota > Marmota marmota. The sequence continues at coordinate 9,179,861 of NW_025999913.1, forward strand.
AAAATATGAACAGCCGCTGCTTTCCCTGTGGGGGTGAGGTCCCCAAGAAGTGGTGTGATTTGCCCAGAGGCCCAGGAAGTGACAGGATGAGCAGCATTTAGGGACTAGCAGGGAATGTGATCTGAAGCCCTGCTCTCTGCTCTGTGCCCTGGTGTGGATGAGCTGAAGTGCCCAGTGCGAGGATGAGCCCTGGGGTGGACAGACCAGAGGTGACGCTCACACCATTGCATTCATTCCCCGTGCTGCTGTCACAGCTCACCACGATTCATGGCTTAAAGCCACCCAAGCGCATCCTTCCCCAGTTCTGGAGGCCAGAAGCCCCAAATCAGTTTCACTGTGATAAAGTCAAGACGTAGGCCGAGCTGGCTCCTTTTGGGGGCCCTGGGGCAGAAGCCCCCTCTTCACACAGCATCCCCCTCCTCCTCACATCTTCTTCTCAGACTTGGGCTTTCTCGCTTCCCTCTTCTGAAGACCCTTGCAATTACATGGGGACCATTGATGGGTGGAAGATAATCCCTGCTTCTCAAGAGCCTTGATTGAATGACATCTGTTGAGTCCCTTCTGCCCTGTAAGGTAACCCGCAGGTGCGGGGATCAGGCCGTTATTCTGCTTACCGTATCCCAACTAGAGAACCTGTGTTTGACCCGAGTCTCAAAATCAAAGTGCTCTTCTGGTCTTGGGAGGGGAAAGGGAGAAAGAGGAGGAGGGAAAGGATTGGAGTAAGTTACGTGCTTAAATGAGTATGTCACTGTGAACCCCACTATGAGCTATAATGATGATGCGCTAATAAAAGCATTTAAAAAGTAGCCTTCCGTATTTTGACCACACACATCAGCTCGAAAATTTTTTCCTTGTTCATAACAACAAAATCAAGACTCGCAAGTCCCAAAATACTGTTGTTTATTTGGCTTTAATTTTAAATGTCCTCCACTTGAAATTTGAGATGAATAAAATAAATAAGATACTTGATCAGGTGCCATTAAGGATATTATTTTCCTTTGAAAGTATTTTTATTAAATTACAAAACACCATCAACATGTCGAGCCCTTGGAGAGATCACTTGCCAAGGGACTGGAGAAGTTTGGACAAACGAGAACAAACATATGTAGAATAATATTTATATTGCACTATAGACTGTTTTAGGTCACACTGTCTCTTCTATAATTTCATTTAAAACAAATAGGAGCCTGCTGAGAGGCAGAGCCGCCCCCCACCCCCCGCGCCTGCCAGGTAGGCAGAACTGTGACCACCAACAGAAAAGGCCCAGTGGCCCGTGGAGGGACAGAGCTTCCAATCACTCCTGCAAGGTAGGCAGGCCTGCGACCCACTGGCAGAACAGGCGCAGTGGCCTGCTGAGAGGCAGAGCCGCCCCCTCCCCCCGCGCCTGCAAGGTAGACGGAACTGTGACCACCCACAGAACAGGCCAGACCTGCAACCGACAGACAGAACAGGCCCAGTGGCCTGAGGAAGGGTAGAGCCGCCCCCCACCCCCCCGCGCCTGGACCTGCGACCCACTGGCAGAACAGCCCCAGAGGCCTGCAGAGGGGCAGTGCCGCTGCCTGCGCCTGCAAAGTAGGCAGAACTGCGACCACCGACAGAACAAGCCCAGCAGCCCGCAGAGGGACAGAGCCGCCGCCCGCGCCTGCAAGGTAGGCGGACCTGCTACCGACCAGCAGAGCAGGCCCAGCGGCCTGCC